>NW_019272024.1:1579099-1646686 GCF_002738345.1 Cucurbita maxima | reverse complement strand
TTTTTTTTTTTTTTTTTTTTTTTTTTTTTTTTTTTTTTTTTTTTTTTTTTTTTTTATATTTATGTTGGTTGAATTAGATCAGCATGAGCAGTGATGACATAATCGACCCTATGACATTTTGATAAGATTACGAACAAAATATTATTTAAGAATGATTCGGATGGGAAACGAAGCATCAACAAACTCTTATTTATTTATTTACTGTCCATTAAATTCATATTCGTTAGAATAATGTCGTACCAGAAACAGACTGATATGATAGGTCTCGTCATTGCATTTAATCTCAATAGTGGGATGATATTTTTTAAAATACTCAAATCACGTGCTATCTCTATTTCTGATTAAGACAAGACATTCATGTACGGCTGACGACGATATCGCAACTCGAGACTATGACACATGCATAAGGTTATCATATTTATTTTATTTCACCTTTTGTTGTGTCGTTTTTTTTAAGGTGTTTTCAAAATACATAAGTCCATGACTGTATTTTAAGCTGAATGTTATATTTTATGACCGTTTAAATAAAGTATTTATGCATTCAATGTTTATGATATGTATACAACAACGACCTTAAATTAAATAGAAAATTTTGGGTCGTTACATATTTACTATCGATGAAATTCATATTATTTAAGAGCGACGTAGAATTAAATAAAAAAAATAAAAAAATAAGAGAACACCCCAATTTATTCGATAAGATTAACGATAAAGTCAACAAAAACAAAAAATAATAATAATAATAACATCATGTGGATCCTTAGTCTTAGAAGCATCAAATGGGCATAAATATAATACAAACTTTATTAATCAAATTCAATTATAAAGTTTTTGTTATTTTTATTTATTTATTTATTGGGGCTCGGGAGTGAGAGCTGCGTACGTTTTCTTTGGCGACACGTAGTTTACGTTATTATTAGGTTTAGAGACGTGAGGATGAAAATAGTGATTGTTTTTGCAAGGAATGTACGTGAACGACTTGTCGTCCCCGCAGTATTTAGGCCTATATGCAAACTCGACACATTCTGCTTCAGGTCTTTGCTTTATTAGTCCTGGTATGCAGTTGTTCGAAACGTCTAAAATCTTCTTTTTTATTAGCTTCTTGCAGTGTGGTCCCACCTAAATAAATAAATAAAATAAAAATTCACTTTTTTAATTTTTTTATAAAAAATAAATTTATAATTTATTTAACCGATTTAACGTGAAAATTTTAGAAATATTTGAAGGATATGTATCTATTAAATATAAAATTTTAATTTATTGAATATAAAAATAAAAATTTAAAATTTTAATTAAATTTTAAATAATTATTAGATTCAAAATTTTAAGAATTTCAAAAATTTAATTAAACAAAAAAAAAAAAAAATCTATTAAAAGCTATTTAAAATTAAAAAAATGTGTTTTAAATACAAAATTGAAAATTATTAAACATTTTTTAAAAAATTTATAGATTTCTCAGACCCAAATTAAAAATTAAAATATATTTTAAAATTAAAATTTGATAGGAGACGTACCTGAGTGAAGAAATTGTTCTTCAACGTGAAGTTACCAAGTTTAGGTAACTTGCAGATTTCCTCCGGCACCGGTCCGTACAATTGGTTGTCCGCCAAATACAGATGCTCCATCTTGGCCATGCAAGCCAAGGAAAGCGGTATGGGTCCAGTGAGGCGATTCTTCCCGGCGTCGAACAACACGGCGTTTTCCAAGTAACCGATCTCGAACGGCAAACACCCTTCCAATTGGTTGTTGAAGAACACAATTTCTTCCATCGTCTTCTTCGCGTCCCCGATGCTTCTCGGGATTGGTCCCGACAACTGGTTGTTGGCGAATGTCAGGTATTTGGCTGGAGTTCTCCCTAGATTGTACGGAAGATTTGAGCTAAATTGGTTGTTGTTTATGTAAATTGCGCTGATTATGTCCATGTTGAATATCTGCTCTGGAATTGGTCCACAGTAGTTATTGTAACGAAGATCGAGGAATGTTAGCTCTGTCGCTCCCAACACGTTTGTCGGAAATTCCCCTGTCAAGTTCACATTTTTAAGTAATGAATACATGGTATAAGGCATTTTTGGAAGCTTATAGGACAATACTATATCATTATAGAGAGTTATGATTCCTAACATAGTATCAGAGTTATATCCTAACTTAGCCATGTCGATAGAATTCTCAAATGTCGAACAAAGACATTGTGAGCATCAAAGGTGTAGTAAAAAATAACTCAAGTGTCGAACAAATGGTGCACTTTGTTCGAGGACTCCAGATAATGAGTCGAGCCTCGATTAAGAAAAGGTTATTTGATGGCTCCATAGACTTTGTTCGAGGACTCGGGGAGGCATAAAAAAGTTATGAGCCTCAAAGGTGTAGTAAAAAAATGACTCAAGTATCGAACAAATGATATACTTTGTTCGAGGACTCTAGAGAAGGAGTCGAGCCTCGATTAAGGAGAGGCAGTTCGAGGGCTACCTAGACTTTGTTCGAGGACTCGGGGGAGGCACAAAAAAGTTGTGAGTCTCGAAGGTATAGTAAAAAAATGACTCAAGTATTGAACAAATGGTGTACTTTGTTCGAGGGCTTCCTAGACTTTATTTGAGGACTCAAGAAGGATGTTCGAGGGCTTCATAGACCTCACGGAAGCTCATAGTAAAGTAGAGTCGTGATTCCTAACACAAAATTTCAAAACGAACTTACCGGAAAGTTTGTTGTTACTAAGATCCATCTCAAAGAAGAATCGTTGATGATTAATTTTGTCGGGAATCGGGCCAACGAAGAAATTGGAATTGACATGAAACACAGCGATATCATCCAATTCATCCATAAATCCTTCAAGAAACAGCTCCGGACCTTTAAATTTGAACCCGTTAAAGCTCACCGCCGACACCGTCCTCTCTTTCATCCTGTCCGGTAAATGGTCGCATCGGAATCCTTTATAACGGCACACGTCCTTCTCCTTCCATGTCTTCACCACGTCCATCCTCCCGCCGGTGATTTTCCTTTTCAGTCTCTGTATCACAAAGTAAGCCTTTTTCAGCCGCTCGTTCTCGAACTCCGGTGGCGGTGGCGGACAAGGAACCGGCGGGTTTTCCGGAGTTTCCGGGTTCGGGTCGGGGCCGCCACCGATGATTATTTCCAGGGCACTCCTGGAGTTGAGTTGACCGTCGCCAGCCGCCGGCCGAGCTTGCGCCGGAGAGGGAGGGGAAAGTAGAAGGGAGGTGAGAGGAAGGAGGAGGAAGAAGGTTGAGAGCAAAGAGAGAGAAGCCATGGCTGCTGCGTCTAAGAGGAGAATGAAGAACAATGGTGTTAAATAGAGAAATTACATGTTGAAGATGAGGAAAAATAAAATTTAATTAGGTTTATTTTAATAGCTTTTAAATTAAACTCGACCCTAACCACTACCCAACTTCTAATCCATAATCTAACGTCAAATTATCTCTTAAAATAAAATAGACGATTATTTGAGTTCTTCAACCGTTACAAGTTTTAAAAAATAATTTATAAAATTACCTCGCGAAAATGTGAAACTTTCCTTATTGCAAATAAAAAATGTGTAAAATTAATAAAAAAATGAAAAAAATGTCCCACGTGCTCTAGTGTCAACCTTACTAGCTAAGGTGTCCTACACTTCCTGGTTACTTAGCTCTAGTTGGATATTATCTTAGAGATGATCTTAGTTCTAAACCTCTTAAACTTGAAACTTGTTCGGTTGAAGTCTCAATATCACTTATTTATAAAAATAATTAATGTTGACATGATTCTCAATGAGCTATTTCAAGTTCAGAATACACCTCCCGATTAAACATGTGCTTGTGAGTCTCGACACCACTTTGAAGGAAAACCCAGAAGGGAAAGTCCAAAGAGAACAATATCTGCTATCAGTGGACTTGGGCTGTTACAAATGATATAAAAGTCAGATACCAAGGTACCAAGCAGTGTGCCAACAAGAAGTTGAGCCACCCAACATTCCTTATAGAGGTGTAAAAACCTATCCCTAAAATACGTGTTTTAAAAACCGTGTAGGTAACAACTATACGTAACCAACAAAAGCAGACAAAAATCATCCTGAGCTAATCATAGTTGCGATATATTATTTATTATAACTATTTAATTCCCTTATAATGTCAAATCTTGAAGAAAAAATATATATAAAATACCACGAAATACCATGTTCTACTATTTCATGTTAAGCCATATATATATATATATATATATACCCTTCTTTTTTTAAAGCATTTTCAATTAAGACTCGATGAACATTTTTTTAATTTAATGTCGTCAATATTAAAATTGACTCATAATAATTTTGCATAATATAATACTTAAATAAATTAATGAAATTTTAGAATAGAAAAAATTAAATATTTTTTTTTATTTATAATCGAATTTAATATATACTAGACGAGGAACCAAATTTAAAAATATTAAAATATGTGGGACTAAATAAAAAAAAATAAAAAAAATCATATTTGTAATTTATTTTAGAAGATAATTAATTTAAAAATATATATTATTATTATATCTATTAACAAAAATGGCCGTCCGTTATTTAATATATTTAAATCAATTTTTAATAATAATATTAAAATCATTGAACTTTTCTCTATATATATTTAATAATCATTTGTATATATTTTCAATAAAATTAGGTTTAAAAAATATTTAAATAAATAAGTACAGTTAATACTTACTAGCTATTAATATTAAGTTAAAGTACTTTTTTACTTTTAATTTTGTTCTAATAAATCCTTGAAGAAAATAAAAAATTGTAATTTTTTATTTTTAATTTTGATTAATTTTATAATTTAACCTTTAAATTATTATAATTTTTGGGATTTAATTATTTTAATTTTTAAACATTTTCTAGCCACGTCGACCAGATAATATTTGTTTTCTTTGTAGCATATATTAAAAAAATTCTATAAATTGAAAGGACACATTTTTAATCCCTAATTATCTGTAATTTATTCTAATATATATATATATAAGCCATTTATTTGCTGTTACCAATTATTGTGTTCGGTAGAGAAAACAAAATTCAGCCAATTATATATATATATATATAAAATAATAAAGACCAATATTTTACAATTTTTAGGGAAATTTTTTAATTTTAAAAGGACGACTTAGTCAACTATTTGGAATTTATAGAATATGCATATTTTAAAAATCATGTGATAATTAATAGAAATTTAAAGTGTTTATTGATTTTTTTTATTTTAAGTCACAACTAAATAAAAATAAATAAATAAATAAAGTACTTGCCTATTTATTTATTTTTAAATACTCAATATTGTATTTCATTTTTTTTAATCCTTTTATATTTAAAATGATTCAGTACACCCCTGATTTAAAAATTATTATTTGATGATCACACTCTTTTAAGACCATTAAATTAACTTCATCTGATTATGAACTAATCTCGTTTTAAATCAAATAAAGAACAAAAAAAAAAAGTCAATTTTTTATTTTTATTTTTATAACATATTGATGGAAAACAAATTAGTATTAATCATGAAAGTAAAATTTTGATTTAAAAATAATAAATTTTTATTGACTTGATGTTGTCAAATCATAAATTCGACATTTTATTAGGTAATTCAATAATTGACTTTAATAAAAAAATTATAAAAATAACTTTAGTTAAAAATATGATGGGAAATTTAATATTTTTTTTATATATATTGAAAAATAAATAAATTAATTATTTAAAAAGATGCACAAATCCACTCGGAATTAATTAAGAATAAACCAATAATTTATTGAATCATGTCACGCTCAAATTTGTTAGGGCTATAGAGATTTTATTAAATTATATTACGACGTACTTTATATTATAAAGATATTTGTCCCATCTCTTTCCATTTGAGCAAGAAAAATCAATTTTATATTTATAAATTAAGTTAATGATTATATTTAATTTAAGCTCTAAACTTTTATTGTGATTTATAACTATTTTAATTCATTTTATTTAAATTTAGTTAAATAAAATTATACTAAATTTATAAAAATTATTTCTAATCGATAAAAATTTAGTTAATGATTTTAACATTTCTCGCTAATATATACATTAATCTTTTACATTTAAACGGGTCATTACATTAACATAAATGTCCATTTAATCCATAGAGACGAGTCTCAAATAGAGAATTCTAGTTTAAATCGAAAATAGAGAAGAGGGTACGAGGAGATTTCTCCTCGTTAATTAAATGGGGATAGAGATGGAGTCTCTTGCTTTATATTATTAAAATTAAAACATAAAATTCATATATCTATATCTATTTATATATATATATATATATATATATATATATATATATTATATTTACTAAAAAAAATAAATTTATTAAATTTTCAACCTTTCCTAAATATTATTAGATTTATTATAAAATAACTTTTTAATATTTTAATTTATAAGATAAGAAAGTTTAAGTCTTTTATATATATATATATAATTAGACTATAAAAAGGTGGGAATAAAACGTAATAATTTGAAACGATCAACAATTTCATTTAATAATAATAAAAAAAACGTTAGAAAATTACAAGTGTATAGAAAATGAATTTAAAAGTTTGTTAAATAAAGGGTTTATTAAATTTCAAACCTACCATGATTTTTTTAATTATTTTTTAAAATGATATTATATTTTCACCTAACCAATATTAAACTTATAAGCCAAATATTTGTTCTCAAAATTTTCCCAACCACCTTTTATAAATAATTATAAACTAATTTTTTTAACCCCTTCAACTTAATAAAAATAAGAAAAATAAAATATAAAAATTTATCTCGAAGCTTGGTCTTGCTTCTCATTCACATTCGAAACTAACAATAGGGCTCGAACAACCGAAATAACTTAAAATATTAAAATATTAAATTTAGCACCAAAGAGTAATGGCACAAAATACTAAACATATACGAGTTTCTTAGGCCCAGTCATTTTTCGTAGTCATGGGTCTTGCTTTAGCACCATTTCACATTAGTAACTGTAGAGGACGGTTTTTGACCTTCCAATTTCCTAGTAGCGGGGTCGTCAGATATAGCAAAAGGCATCCATTTGCCGATCATGTTGGTAAGTCATGCTATGCCTTGAGATGACGGTCTCCTGTCTCCCAAAGTTAGCTACTACATTGTTTGCCTTACCACCTCGACACCGAAGACCTACGACAAAGTTCTTAAAAGTTAATTTTTATCTCTAAAATTCCAATTTTATCAAATAACAATAAAGTAATTGGTGAAAATGTTGGGAATCACGAACCTCCACAATGATATAATATTGTCTACTTTGAGCATAAGTTCTCATGACTATTCATGATCTTACTTTTAATTAGTCCCTTGATTGGGGCTCGACTCCTTTCTCTGGAGCCCTTTGTTCGACACTCGAGTCACTTTTTTACTACACTTTTGAGGTTCACAACTTCTTTGTTCGACATTTGAGGATTCTATTGATATGACTAAGTCAAGGACATGACTTTAATACCAAATGTTGGGAATCACAAACCTACATAATGGTATGATATGGTCCACTTTGAACATAAACTCGACTTTGCTTTTGGTTTCACAAAAGACATCACATTAATAGCGATAGTGTTCTTTAGTTATAAACTCATGATCTTTTCCTTAATTAGCGAACATGAGACTATTCAATTCTAAGTTTTAATGGCTTACCCTTGTCTTAGTTTTTTAAAATTTGAGAAGTGAGACCTAAAAGTTATGTAATAATCCAAGTTGAAGCTGCCGGTGCCATTGGCGCTGATGTGAATGCGTTTATCAAATGAAGTGGCGGTAAAAACCGCCCTTCGGAACCGCCGGCCGACGGCGCCGCCCAGCCGGTCAGGTGGAACCCGATTGTCCCGATCAGTTAGGTTGTTGTGGTACTGTAATTTCCTTCTCTTGGAGATTTCGATTAGGCTAGTTGAATTTCTGTTTCTTCTCGTAGAACGACCAGAAATCCATTGCTAGTTCTGTTTAGTGCAATGTACTGTTCGCGGAGCGTTTCTTAGCCGGAAAGTTCATATGATTTGGTTATTGTTCTTTCTGAAATATAGCTTATTGAAGTTCGATTCAATTCGCTTCCTGCATTTGATTCATCGTGTAAAGAAGTAATGCAGGTTGCGAAGAGATATCTCTGTACTTCTTTAGTTGAAAAAAATCCAATTCGCAACCGTTCAGCTGATGATTTTCAGTATCTTTCTCCTTTCTTCTCGATTGCAGTTACCGTTGACAGTTTAGCTGCTGGTTTGAGCTTGTAAATCTGTTTTTTGTGCTTACTTGAGAAGTATATCGCAGCCTGCTTTGTTTTTTTCCCTGATCACGAAAAATTTACATGAACTAGCCACAGTTCAATCTGATGCAGTTGTTTTCTCATTCTTCCATAGTCTTAGATGCCATGGCAAATTGTAAGTAGTTCTTGCAAATTGGAACTCAATCCTTTTGAGGATTTTTGTTTACCACAAAGCTGAACGTTGTAACGCTTGGAAATTTTCTGCCATGTTTCTTCTTCCATTGTTTTGTACAACAATCTTCCATGAACTGTGAGTTTCCAATTCGAATTCCTCTTAAGGGGACACACTGCATGGTGGATTTTGTACTCCGAGGTCTGTTTCCATCAATGTTTGTTAAAATTCCAGGATTGGCTGGGAGGATCAAAGGTAACCGACTCATCTGCTATTTTCCTTTTGAATGTTCATGGAAAGCTATCATTAATTTGTTGATGATTGTTTAGTGTAGACCTTCAGTTCACCATTCAAAGTTTGTTTAACTAATTGGAAATGATCATACATATTATCTTTCATTAACCTAGTCATTTATTCTTTATTAGAATGAAGGTCTGGTCGTTTGTTTTCTTTTATTTTTCTTCCATTAGGTTTACTAAAAGATCTAATCAGCATGACATCATTTCATGAACTTATAATGTTAAGGGGAGAGATCGAAAAACATTATAGAGAATTTTAAATTGAACAATCTCCATTCATTAAGAAAAGCTGATAACCATTTCCCTCCACCTTGGGGTTGGAAAAGAAAAAGGAAAAAGAGCTAACTAAAACAAAAAGGTGGGGGGAAGGGGGGGTCCTCCAAGCCGAAAATGACCGTTGGTAAAAAGTCAGTCTCTTCCTTTCCCCTCAAACTTTGAATGATTAAATAGTATGTTTAGTTTATGAACCTTTATTAACTAATTGAGGTATACTCAGTATGGTTGCATAGGTTGTTTGTTATCTTGTCTTGTAGAAAGGAAAAAGTATATGTAGCCGAAAAATTCGCATTATGTTGCATATTGTGATTTATTGCCCTTCATTTGCATGTTGCTTCATCCTAATTTGCAGGTGCTAATGGATGCATATAGCTTAAAACTCTACAATGGTGTAAAGTTGGACAACTGCACCATTAGTTAACTTAATTTTTTTCTTACTGATTTATATCATATGAATTCAAGGACTTCACCGTGAGTTTCTGTCCTAGATGACTGATCATAGTTGGTGAGTTTGTTTATATCATTTCTGAGCTGGGGTCTTCTGCTTGTTGATTTGACCACATTGTTTATGTGACTTACCAGTTATCCCATCCTCAGGTTCCTTTAAAATCGGTGATCAATGTTTAATAATTTTACATAGTGCGAGTTTTCCATTGAAACCATGTGGGTGATGTGTTAAATTATTTGAGTACTATTACATGGCAAGAGCATAAGGTGAAGCAAAAAAGGGAGGGGGTAGAGGACATAGCTAGTTAAGCTGGAAGTTATTTTATCAATGTAATCGATTCATTAAAATTCATTCCAGACTTGTTGACAGAGTTACTAGTTTTTAATACTTCAACACATCTGTAAACTGCAAACTGCTGTTTATTGGAATTGAGTACCCAAGTGGATTGATTTTCCCCACGCACTAATGTTCATCAAAGCTAAGATATCGTTTTATAACAACTTTTAGCGCAGGTTAGTAGTAACTTTTGACAGCAAGTTCGAAGATGGTGTGATGGCCGAAATCAAGTTTTTCCCCCCTCTTTGAAGGCAATGATGAGCAGCTATATGCCAGGATAGTCAGTAAGTTGTCTCATTCCATCATCTTGTTTTATTGATGTTTGGCAGTTGAAATCATCTGCTAAATGAAGGCTAGTCATTGCTTACATGCTTCCCCTTCTGCTCCATCTTTTCTCCTCCCGCTCTTCAACAGAGTGGTTGAAGTTTGTTTAAATTAGGGGAGTCAAAAGAAGTCAAGCTCAACCTGTGAGTTTCATCTACTCATGATGGTCAAGGCGCCATGTGAGCCATGATTTCAAAAGGTACAAAAGTTTTTTTTTTCCCCCTTTTCTTATTTGGATGACAACTAATAGACCATCAATGGCTAATCCAATCCATTCACATAAAGTCTCACCATTCAACAGGAAATGTGGAAAATCAAACACAATCGCATTTTAAACACAAAAGCATGGTGGGTTGAGGTAACTTTGAAAGCTTTGCACTTCATTTTGTCAAGATTTTGATAATGCCAAAGAGTAGGGCTTTTACATTTGTTCAAAAAAGATATCTCTAGTAAATGATTGCGAGAAAATTAAGATGAGAATAGTTAGATTACAAGATTACAAGTAGAACAATATAACAGAATTGTCAATTGCTTGCTGATGAGGTGCTTTGTTCTGTGGTTTGGAAAACTAGTTTTCTCCAAATTTAAAGCCTGTAGAATTATATATATAGATTCCACCATTATTGGATATTGTGAAATAGAGTATGTATTAGAACCTATCTAGCGAGTAGAGAAAGTACAAGTCTGAACTGAATCTCATCCTACTTAGTATTGGGGACTTGATGATTATAGCCTCAAAATCTTTATGAAGCTATGCATCTTGTAGAGTGAATTTGGGATTAAAAAAGTTAAGAAAGGTATATATATAATAAGGAAAGAGACATAATTATTAAAATTAGGGCAATGGAACCCAAAAGACAAGGACAATGTATAAAATTGAGGCCTTTGAGAGGGGAGGGGGTGTTTCCAAGTATTTAATAGGGACAGACAGCGCCCCTAAATTGTAAGTCATGTTTGGTTTAACAACTTTTTTGGGTCAAAGTAAAGCATTGTCCTGTCTGCACCTTCTTTGTCCTTTTTTGGTTTTTTCAATCACTGCCTCGGGGTCCCTTTATTTTTTTACTTTTAATATTTCTTCCTTTTTGACGTTTATACCCCTATACCATTGGGATTATATATATTTATTTCTTTATTATTATTTTTTTAAACAAAGCCCAAGTCTATAAAAATATAAAATAAAAGTTCAAAGGCCAATTTCGAGATTAATAATTAAAGTATCTCTACTAGTATTTTTTTTCGAAGACTTTGATAGGTTATATATATATATATATATTAATATATACTAAATTAAGCTTTAGAAGGATCTATTTAAATTCCCACTAAATTATTTTTTCTTGATGGTAATAATAGTAGCTCTTGGTTTCATGCACGATATAGTTTAGATTTAACCGAAGAAAAATAAAATTATAGAAAAGTTTTGAGTAATTTGCAAAATTCGTTTATTTTCTTGGATCTATATAATATAATCTAACTTATTCATTGATTCGAGTATAAATCAATAAATTAACCTAGTTTACTAATCTTTCTAAAGGTCAAACTATTTGCTTACGAGTATATCTTAGCGATTTTGTATAAATCAAATGTTCAAATTCTCATTTGTTGTATAACCACACTTAGAGTCAGAGTTGGGGGAGTAGGGGATTTTTTTTTTTAGATTTTAAATTTAGATTGCACATAGTATATAAAACTTTAAGAAAGAAAAATGGAGTGTATTCATAATAAAACCCAAATGAAGAGAGAGGGAAAAGAAAAAGGGAAAAGTAAAGGAGGGGTTTTTAAATTTGAAAGTAAAACCCTAGAAGACAGTCTTTCTCTTTCTCTTTCTCTCTCTTACAACGCAGTGAATTGGGCATTGCCATTTATTTAGATTTCTTATGAGGTTGTTTTCATGGGGTCCGGCTTGATGTGTGTGCCGTTGCGTTTCTGCCCGCCAACGGGACACACCGAAAGCACAAAGATTTCCAAACCCCAATGCATATAAAACATAAAGAGACTCTCCACCAGAACCAGACCAACCCATCGTTCCTCTCTCTCTCTCTCTTAAGCTTTTTCCTCTGCTCCTTCATTCTTCTGCACAGTTCCGACTTCCGACGGACATGGACGGCCATTTGAGCTGCTGCTGTTTCTTCTTCCTTTATTGAGTTATCTAATCGAAGCTTTCATTCGATGGCAATACATCGGTATGAACAAGCTGATGATGAAGGCCAAACCCATTTGTTTCCGCTAGATTCTTTGTTCTGTGAGGAGAAATGGGGGGAGGAGGAAGATAAAGCTGAGGTAGAACATACCCATCAGACCCATCTTTTTTCTTTGGGATTTTTGGAGGAGGATCTATCTGGGGAAGATGAACGGCTTCTCTCCATGTTGTCTAAGGAAACAGAGCAGCTGAAACAGAGCAATCTCGAGCTTGAAGTTCTGTTGAAAGATCCTTCTGTCTCTGCTGCTCGTTCTTCAGCTGTAGAGTGGATGCTCAAAGTCCAATCCCATTATGGGTTCTCAATTCTCACTACCATTTTGGCCATTGCTTATTTCGACAGGTTCCTCTTGAGCCTCCATTTTAAGAGTGACAAGCCGTGGATGAGCCAGCTTGTGGCTGTCACTTGCCTCTCCTTGGCGAGTAAAGTGGAGGAGATTGAAGTTCCACTTCTGCTGGACCTTCAAGTATGTTCAGAATATGCAATACCCTCCATTTGAAACCGTGTTCTAATGGTTTGGATTATTAAACTTTGTTCTTGCAGATAACGTGTTTGTTTTAATGTTTCAGGTAGAGGATGCTAAATATGTGTTTGAGGCCAAAACCATTCAGAGAATGGAGCTTCTAGTGCTCTCAACTCTTCAATGGAGGATGCATTTGGTGACTCCATATTCTTTTCTTGATCACATTGTAAGGAGGCTTGGGTTAAAGTCCAATCTTCACTTAGAGTTCTTCAGGCGTTCTGAGCATCTTCTCATCTCTCTGCTCTCAGGTTAGAACTTACAATCACTTTAATACAGATAAGACTTTGTGCATTACACGTACAAATGAAGCGGAAAATGATAAAATTTGGTCTCTTTTCTTGAATTCTCGTGTCATGACTTGAAACTTCTCTTGGATTTTCTTTAGATTCCAGATTTGTTGGTTATCTTCCATCTATCTCGGCAACTGCAACAATGATGGGAGTGATAGATCAGATTGAGCCCCATATGTCATTGGAGCGCCGAGATCAGCTTCTGGGTGTCCTCAAAATTGACAAGGTTTGTTCAAGAAGAAATCTCATTTCAAGTTCACTGCTTGGTTTAATCAAAACCCATCATTTGATCTTAACTTTTCAAACTTCACCTGAACAGGAGAAAGTGCAATGCTGTTACAATCTTGTCAAGGAGCATTCTAAGGCCTATGGCAATGGCAATGGCATTTATCATCCCAACACCCCCCACAAGCGCAAGCATGAACAGCAAGCTCCTGATAGCCCAAGTGGTGTAATCGATGCTGGTTTCACTTCAGACAGCTCCGATGATTCTTGGGCTTTGAAAGCAGCATCAGTCTGTTCATCACCTGAACCTTCTTTCAAGAAGAGCAAAACCGAAGAGCCAAAGATGAAGTATCATTCTCTTAACAGGCCATTTCTGGACATCGTTGGCAGCCCTTCTTGATTCTTAATATGCCCCTCCTTTCCCCTCCAAAGTTCTTGGGAATGATCATTGTTATAATGCTGCACCATTTCTCACTTTTGTTGCTGCAAGTTGGGGAAACTTTTCTTCCATTGTTATCCAATTACCCACAATGCCCTTGGCATCAGAATGGGTAGAAGGATGAAGAGCACTGAAGGAGGGGATTCCATGGGAATTTTCCCAAGATCAGAAGTGATCAGAAAAAATGGGTTATTGGAGAAGACAAAAAAAGTATGCAGTAGTCTGGCTTCTTCTCTAAAACTGTATACCATTTCTGTCATGACGACTTTTCTCCTTGTTTTGGACAAAACTCATATATTATTATCAAATAAAAGCACAGCATTTCTTGTTCATTAGTGTTGACTTCTTATCTGTTAATAATTTTTTGAATATCATCATGTTTCATTGCCTATTAGCTTCAATGCAGTGGTTGAATCAGGCAAATGGGTATACCTTAAACGGGCTTATCCTGTCTTTTGGAAAATTGTGAGTTGGTTTGAATGGATTGGGTTAGGAATCACGATTCTTCATACTAGTATGATATTGTCAACTTTAAACATAAGCTATCGTGGCTTTGCTTTGTGCTTCCTGAAAAGGTCTCATACCAATGCAGATGTAATCGACTTTTCTTTAAGTGTTTGTATTTTCTTTTCATAACGACAGTGACTCTGAACCTTTCGATCAAATCTGGATGGAGTGGTTTCTTTTGGAGGGTAAATTTGAATCCAAATTTATTTTGTGGGAAATGCTGCTTTTTGACTAGACATTGAAAAAAGTGAATGAGCTGTGCCATGGTAATTCTCTTGGATTTCTCCTATGCTTTTTAGTTTTTGGCTGTATGTGAAATCCCTTGTGACTTTGAGGGTATCTAAATTTTAACTATGATTAATACTCGATTATGATCCGTTAATGTTGTGTTATCACGTGATCGAACACACTTTTTCTTACGATTTACATTTTTTTCACATGTCGACCTGTTTGATAAAAACACTTTTAAAGAATCAGCGTCCCAAACATGAACTAGACTTTTTACTATTCGTCACGAAGATGAAACGGGATTTCGTTCATCGTTATTAGAAAAAATCAATCGTAGAAGATTCTTTACTTGTGATTATCTTCTCCTTTTTTTCCTCTTTCTTTCTCTTTTCTTTCCTTTTAACATCTTTTCTTCTCTATCTCGATTAGCTTTAAATATTGGATTTGTGCTCATGATATCAACGTCAAATAGTTGATATCATTTGATGAATTTTTTAATAAGATATTAGTGCTCGAATTTACGTCGATTCTTATAAAATGAGAAGGATTCAATCCTAACACGGATGAACTAATTAGATAAATTTGATAAATCAATTAAAAAGAATTGGGTCCTTTACTTTATATTTTTTTTTAACTATTTCAATAATTAGAAAATTGAATATTATCGGTTCAACTATGCTCAAATTGATTAAAAATTTCTATTTATTTTCTCATTTTTTTTACTCGTTTGTACCACAAATAGAATATGAAGATTTGAACGTCAGACCTTATTCAATGTCGATTAACACTTAGTTTTTACTTAAAACGAAAATGGATTTCAATTTTGGACACAAATACCCTCTTGCATTGCAATTTGCAGCATCTTTTTTTACATTTTCTTTATTCATAAATACACGTTTTAGGGCTTTTCTTGGCAAACAGCTGTAAAGTTTTTAATGCTAAAATAAAATAAAATAAAAAAATAAATATGATTATCATCCTCCAAATTTAAAGGAGTGATTTATAAGCGATAATTAAACTACTTCAAATCAATATTAAATTAACATAATCTTATTATACGTTGCTATACGATTTTTAACCATAATTCAAATTGATGACAGAAATACGAGAATTTAAATATCTACAAATTACTACCAATATTAAAATTAATAATTTAAATAATTTAGAAATAAAATATTCCCACATCCTTTATTAATGATCAATAATTTGAGAAGAAGAAGGAGAAGAATATTTAATTTAATAAATATGAAGAATGGAGAATACAAAAAAAAAAAATAATAATAAAAAATAAAAAAGTATTCCAAATGGTCCCTTTTTTGTATGGGAATTTCACTCCCTATGCATGACTCAATTTAATGATTATTATATAAAAAAAAAACATTTTGTGTCTCTATCCTGTTTTGCAATGGGGGATCCAATGTCTTGTAGGATCATTTTTTTTTTTTTTTTTTTTTTTTTTTTTTTTTTTTTTTTTTTTTTTTTTTTGGNTTTGTCCCTTTCAATTATATATGTTTTTTTTCCGATGGGTTATCGTGAATTTATTTATATCAATATGAAAATAACGTTACCGAGATTTGAATACGAGACCTTATTCTCTAATACGTCAATAGATAACCGTTTGTATAGCACTTCATGTCTAGGACTCGGAATCTAAATTCATCATCTGATGACTTCGACATTTTCATGCATCTCTAGTGGTATGATGTGAGATCCATATCGACTAGAGAGAAGAATGAAACATTCTTTATAAGGGTATGAAAATTTTTCCCTAATATATGCGTTTTCAAATCGTGAGACTGACGTCGATACGTAACGGGTCAAACCAGACAATATCTATTAATGGTGGACTTGGATCTTTTACATATGATCGAACCAACCTGGTTCCTTCTAGCATGTTTTGTCTTTACTCACATACTTTCTAAAAAGAATCTCGAACACGAGGCATTATTATTTTATTATTATTTTTTTTTTTTGAATTAGTAACTCATGAATTTACCACAACGGATTGAAAAGAACAAAACATAATAAATGAACCAAAAGTAATTTTGTCTAACTTAAAGTTTATCTCATCTTCGAAACCCATCTCTTTTGATTTTAATGATATTCATGTTCGTGTGTACGTATGAATGCGACGCTGATTCTTTTCTTTTTAATAAAATTTATGCGGTTAGAATCAATACATTTCAAATACATACGTGACAATTCAATTTTAACCGTTCGACGTATTGATCGATGATATGTTTAAATCAAACCGGTAGACGATGTTAAAAAAATGGAGGGAAAATTATTTTAAAAAAATGAAAATGAATAAATGGGGTGACCTAGAAATGGTGTCCCACATCCAATATGTTAAATGGGAAATGGACAAAGAGCATTAACTCACTACACATAATGAAGGGTAAAAAACAGTGCAAATTTTGGTGGTCCTTTTGGCATAGACAGGTTGGAATTTACCCTAAAGTAAAAATAAAATGGTAAAAAAAAAAGGGAATTACTGCAATTTCTTTATTGTAGATTTAATTTGAAAAGGGTATGGCCTAAATTTGTGAAAAATAGGGGTGAAATTGTGCAGCCATGGCCATGTCTGCCCTCTCAGACAAAGATTTTGGGTATCTTTTAACAGCCTACATTGAACCCACCCTTCAAATTTAAGGTCAACTCCTTTTCAATTTCAACCACAAAAGTCCCATCTCCCTTATCTTTCGTTTTGAATATTATTGCGAGCAGTAGTCTTCAAGATCACGGGTTTATAAGTAAGAAACACTATCCCTATTAAGATGGGCATTTTGAAAAAACTATAAGTAACGTCATGAGAACTTATGCTCAAAGTGGATGACATCTTACTATTGTGATGGTCTTAGTTTCTAACGTGATATTACAGTCATGTCCTTAAATTTGTCATGTTAATAGAATTCTCAAATCTCAAATGATGTAATTTGTTGTTCAATGACCCTTAAGAGAACGAAGTCTCAGGGGAGACTCTGTAGTGTACTTTGAAACACTGGGTCCAAAGTTATGAAAATTTATTCTCAAAGTGAATAATATCATACTATTGTGGAAGTTTATGGTTTCTAACAAAAGACTCGTTTGTTGGTCGAGATATTTAAATTTCGATGTCATTGGACTAATGGAACAATTGGGTCTTTGAAAGGACGTTTGAGACACCGATATCGATTTGAAATCCGTTTGAATTAGGTAATGGTCCAATAGACCCAAAAATGAAATCTACCCTTTGTTTAGGCCCATCTGCAAACCATATTTATACATGGATGGTAGCCAAGTATTAGCTGATGTTTGATGGTAATTATAAACATTCATAGGGTTAATAAACATCCTTACCTTCCAAGTAAAGTGGGAACGAAAGGAAATGGAATTGTTTTGTCTTCTCGATAGCGGGAAATGATAGAAACGTGCGTCTAAAATTTATATGAAGAGACTGCTACAATGTGACTGACAGTTTTGTATTGTTAAATATATGAATTATTTCAAAATTTTACATGAATTGTTGTTGCCAAATATTGATACACGAATTTGATCCCAGTAAATAATAACGGAAGAAAAATACTTGTAAAGTAACAATATATAGATCTAAGTTAGATCAAGATTTGTATTAGTATAGCAAGAATAAGAATTAGGTAGTCTTCTCTTTCTATTTCTATGAGGTTGATCTAGGGTTCCCGAGTTGATCCCAACTTAACCGACCAATCGACTTGAGTTTACTAGGGTTGAACTTATGGGCATGTCTTCCAGCTCTTAGGGGCCTAGTTGGTCCGAGACTTTGTTCCACCCAAGCCCATCTCATGTGTTAGTGCTAGTTTCTTTACATTTTCTTTACGGTCTCCTCGTATAGACAAATTTCGATTTTTCTTATGAGTTTGAATCCTCCATAAACATTTTTTTACGTAGATTTTTTAATCAAACCATACATCAAATTAAGGATATAATGGTTAATCTTTTGTTCATTTATGAATATGAGTTTCTAAACTCCAAAGAAAAATCTTAGTTTCGATTTTTTCTATAAGTTTGAATCCTCTATAAACATTTTTTTTCATAGATTTTTTAATCAAATCATACCTTAAATTAAAGATATAATGGTTAATCTTTTTTTCATTGATTAATATGAATTTCTAAGCTCCAAAACAAAAATCCTAGTTTCAAATGTTACCCAACTCTCTCTCAAATGCAAGAATGCCTCAAATTCGAGCAATTAAGAAACACCAACGTGTCTCATTAGTCACCCAAATTCGGAAATCGGCTTATCTCGCGGCCTCCATACTTCCGTAATAGAAAATCAATTCATCAAACCCCAAAGCTTGAGATGCGGCAGATACCCACTTGATCCACTACAACCCCTTTTGTTGTGCATACAAGATTTCGATGCATCGATGAGAGATAAACCCATCAAAGTTTTCCTTCTTCATTTTCGAGGAGATAAAATTTGATCGGCGCCGGCGACGTAAATTCAAGCTGATTGACAATCAAACCTTACTGGGTAATCTCAGATTAAGCATTTTTCTGCAATCCCATCTCCCATTTCAGCACTGCCCGAACTTGATCGAATGGCTTCCCTCTCGATTGGGATTCATTTGCCCCCTTCGCAGCATTGGAAGAGATTTTCATTTCATTCCCACTCTCCCGTTTCACTCCCATTTCACACGAGCTATGGTTCTTCTTTGAGTAGAACCAGAGCTCCAAGGTTGCTTGGTAAGAACCTTCTCGCGCGGGCTGAAGACGAGGATAAAAGCTCTTCTTCGTTTCAGCAGCAGCAAGCTCCACCCAACTTCAGCAAACAATTGGAGGTTTCCTTATTCAAACTTCTGCTAAATGTTCTAAACTATTTTTGAATTAGCTTTGGTTGTTGTTCTGTTGGTTCATAATGATGATATTGTCAATTTAGCATGTCTAGTAGCGCTTTGAGCTAATCAGTGGCTCATTCATGTTCATCTCTGGTTATATAATGATAGGAACTCTCATCGAAGTCAGGAACATGTGATCCTTTATGCTCAGTTGATGAAATAAGCTCTCGGGATTTTGAAGATAGTTATCAGCCACAGGCTGATTTAGTGAAGGCTTTTGCAATACTTGCAGCTGCCCTTACTGGGATTGTGGCTATTAATCACTCCTGGGTTGCTGCTAATCAGGTTCATATGTTGGGATAGTGGCTGCTATTAATCACTCAATGATATGCTGTGACCTTCTATGTTTCATGAAACTTTTGGTACAGGATCTTGCTATGGTGTTGCTATTTAGTATAGGATATGCTGGAATCATTTTTGAAGAAGCTCTTGCTTTCAACAAGAGTGGAGTGGGATTGTTGATGGCGGTTGGCTTGTGGGTTGTTCGAAGTATTGGGGTATGATACTGTTTCTCTCAATTCTAGTTTTAGGACTATCTGGTTGAATGCTGAATTGTAGCTTATGTGCATATGGCTGTAGGTATGAATAGTATCTATATCTATTTCGTGTATACAATTAGATCAACAAATTTCTGGTAGGGAGATAATTTTGAAATCTTAAAAGCCTCGAGTTAGTTGTATATACTCTTCACGTGCGTTAGAATTCCCTGATGAATAACTGTGAGATCCCACATTGGTTGGAGAGGGGAATGAAACATTCCTTGTAAGGGTGTGGAAGTCTGTCCCTAGAAGACGTGTTTTAAAATTGTGAGGCTGACGGCGATACGTAACGAGCCAAAGTGGACAATATCTACTAGCGGTGAGCTTAGGCCATTACAAATGGTTTCAAAGTCAGATATCGGACGGTATGCCAGCGAGGACGCTGAGTTTCTAAGGGTAGTGGATTGTGAGATTCCACATCGGTTAGAGAGGGGAACGAAGCATTCCTTATTAAGGGTGTGGAACTTCCCCTAGAAGACGCGTTTTAAAACCGTGAGGCTTACGGCAATATGTAACGGGCCAAAGCGAACAATATTTGCTAACGGTGGGCTTAGGCCATTACAAATGGTATCAAAGCCAGACATAGGACGGTGTGCCAGCAAGAACACTTGATCTCTAAGGGGAGTGGATTGTGAGATCCCACATCGGTTGGAGAGGGAACGAAACATTTCTTATAAAGGTGTGAAAACCTCTCTCTAGAAGACGCGTTTTAAAATCGTGAGGCTGACTGCGATATGTACCGGGCCAAAGCGGATAATATTTGCTAGTGGTGGGCTTAGGCTCTACAAATGGTATCAAAGCCAAACACCAGACGATATGCCAGCGAGGACGCTGGGTCCCCAATGGGAGTGGATTGTGAGATCCCACATCGGTTGGAGAGGGAAATGAAACATTTCTTATAAGGGTGTGAACTTTTCCCTAGAAGATAACATTTTAAAATCGTGAGGTTGACGACGATACGAAACGGGCTATTAAAGTGGACAATATCTGTTAGCGATGGGATTGGGCTGTTACAATTCTCGTTAGACATTTTAATTTTTCTTCATCCAAATTGAAACTAGAAGCAAAATGAAGAACATTGCAGCTGATAAATTGATATTTCACCTTTCAATAGTGCAAAAGTACACCAAAACTATTACTCTAAACAGCATTTTTTGAATGATAACTTTTGTTATAATTTCATACATAGGCTCCATCCACCGAAATTGCTGCTTCAGAGCTAACACATGCCACAGCAGAAGTCAGTGAAATTGTGTTCTTCTTGCTTGGGGCAATGACCATAGTCGAGATCGTCGATGCCCATCAAGGATTTAAGTTGGTTACAGACAGTATAACGACTCGAAAACCACGAACTCTTCTCTGGGTGGTCAGTGCTCTGTTACCATTCCAATGATATTTGATGTTAATGTGTTTTACATACAGTTCTTCTTAAAACAGAGTATTGATATTTTCCCATTATTTGGTTGTTCTTATCACCTACAACTGATCTAAAACTCTTATATTGCAGATTGGGATTGTAACCTTTTTTCTAAGTTCAATCCTTGACAACCTGACAACCACAATTATCATGGTTTCGTTATTGCGAAAACTAGTTCCTCCGTCCGAGTATCGCAAGTATGCACACTTTGTATACTCATAATTGGTTTATTATTGCATTCCTCTTCGATTCTTGTGGTTGTATTAGTCTAATGTATAGCACTTTCTGTATCGTGCTGGTTCGTGTCGGTGTGGGGCACATGATAGAACCTACAAGGCTCCTATAAAGTATACCTGGAAGAAGAAATGTAGGAGTGAAAGTGACTAGTTAGGTGTCATGGAGGGTATCTTTTTGCATAGAAAGGGGACGTGGGACGTTCGTGATAAAATAGTTTGAAAAGTATAAACTAGTTGAGGGAAAGAGAGATCCCACATCGGTTGGGGAGAAAACAGAACATTTTTTATGAGGGTGTGAAAATCTTTCCCTAGTAGATATGTTTTAAAAGCCTTGAGGGAAAACCCAAAGAGGACAATATCTGCTAAAAGTGGGTTTAGGCTATTACAAATGGTATCGGAGCCAAACACCGGACGATGTGCCAGCGAGGAGGTTGAACCCCGAAGAGGGGTAGACACGAGGCGGTGTATAAGCAAGGATACTAGATCTTGAAGGGGGGTGGATTGAGGGATCCCACATCGATTGGAGAAAGGAACGAGTGCCAGCAAGGACGCTGGGTCTCGAAGGGGGGTGGATTGTGAGATACCACATCGGTTGGAGAGGAGAACAAAACATTTTTTGTAAGGGTGTGAAAACCTCTCCCTAGCAAACGCGTTTTAAAAACCTTGAGGAAAAGCCCGAAAGGGAAAGCCGAAAGAAAACAATATCTGGTATTGGTGGACTTGAGCTGTTGCACTCAGATAGTCTGAAAACTGGAATTTCTTCTCTTCTCTACTGTTTACTAACCTCTCTTTCTTTTCAATTGTCATATCAGCACAATGCTGTAGCTTGCCATTGATAGGATCAGAACTAGCAGATCTTCTCTGTAATATGGGGATTTTATCAAAAGATAGTATCCTAATGCATGGAACTCTAGCTATTGATATTATAAATAGATTGACATAAAGGGTGTAAAATATACTTCTTGTTTGATGTTTAATTCGATACATTCAATTATTCAACATCTATAAAGTTCCATGAGTTTACTGGTGAGCCTTTGATTTCCAACCAATTCTATGTTCTTCATTTAAGAAATGGATTGTACAAAACAGGCTACTCGGAGCTGTAATCGTTATAGCAGCTAACGCGGGCGGTGCATGGACACCTATTGGAGATGTAACCACAACCATGTTATGGATACATGGTCAGATATCAACAATGCCAACACTCAAAGTATTATTCGCTCTGAAGTGCTATGATTTAACGCGTATTTATTTACAGATGGATTGTATTTCTGATGCATGATGTACTTATTTTGATCTGAAATTCACTTTAGAGTTCCTTCAATTGTATCTGTGTTGTTCAGGACTTGTTTATACCTTCGGCTGTTTCACTTATAGTTCCGTTGTCTCTTCTGTCCCTAACAAGGTATAGGTTTTGTAACTAACTAATTGTGCCCCATTCAATTATTCTTTTGATTGAACTGAGCTGCAAGTTTTTCTTTTGTGGGATTCAGTGAAGTCAATGGAAAGGGACAGGATTTTTCGAACGTTATGGCATCTGAGCAGATGGCTCCTCGAGGAAAGCTCGTCTTCTCTGTAGGTGTCGGAGCGTTGGTCTCTGTTCCAGTGTTCAAGGCCCTCACAGGTTTGCCTCCCTACATGGGTATGCTGCTTGGACTTGGAATTCTGTGGATTCTCACTGATGCAATTCACTATGGTGAATCGGAACGGCAAAAGTTGAAAGTTCCTCAGGCTTTGTCTCGTATCGATACGCAAGGAGCGCTATTTTTCCTCGGTATTCTTTTGTCTGTCAGCAGGTGAGTGTACCATCTACCTTCCATTCCAGATTTCATACTATTTCTTTTGCCTGTGTGCAAATCAATGTTACGTATATATAGTCGATCTTCTAGCCCCTTTAGAACCCATCACTCAAATGGTTTAACATGAGTACTGAGACGAAAATGATCTATTGAACCAAGTCTAATTTGTCATTTTCAGCTTAGAGGCTGCAGGAATCTTACGCGAGTTAGCAAACTACCTCGACGCTCATATTCCAAATGCTGAACTCATTGCGAGTGCAGTCGGTGTTATATCAGCAATCATAGACAATGTCCCATTAGTTGCAGCAACAATGGGAATGTATGATCTCTCCTCCTTCGCGCAAGATTCCGAGTTCTGGCAGCTGATAGCATTTTGTGCTGGCACTGGTGGATCCATGCTTATAATTGGATCTGCAGCTGGAGTTGCATTCATGGGGATGGAGAAGGTGGACTTCTTTTGGTACTTGAGAAAGGTGACCAAGATCAAACTGAGTTCCTTCTCAGTCCATTCTCTTTTCCAAGTCGAATCGATTGTTCTATTTTTTCTTGTTCATTTTCTGCAGGTTAGCGGCTTTGCCTTTGCTGGATATGCTGCTGGAATTGCTGCCTATTTAGCTCTTCATAACCTCAACACATCGCTACCTACAACCATTGCTGAGATGCCTACTATTATGGGATTCATAAACTGAACATTTTTGACGACTTCAAATAAACAAGGATATGGCTGCTTTCCACTTATTGATCAGTGAATTTTCAAGGGTGGGAACATTCTTAGATAGTGATGAACTTTCTTGCACATGTTATAGTGTGCGTAACTCTTGTCTATAAGCCCCCAAAGCTGTAGAAACGGCAAGAGCATCCAATCAAAAGTATATGATCATTCTTGAAACTTAGTGAAGCACATTTCTTCATTCGAAAAGTTGAGATAACAAACCAGCTTATTTAAATGGAAAACTATCAAAATTGAGGCCAAACATTTAGGAATGTGTCCAGATCCCGAGAGGTTGGTAGGCGGTCTTATTTGGAGAGGAGGGAAGAGGGGAAGGAAAGGGTCGAGCCCATGACCACATAAAGTTCTACAGCTTGAGGAAAACAAACTCTTCAATTGCTGGAACATCACCGATCCTCTTCAAGGATTCCTTGCTGGGCTGTTCATCGACACCAATGGCCATAACAGCCTGCTTTCGAGGAGCAATCCTTCCAACACTCATGAAGCTCACATTAACATTTTCTTCTCCGAGAATGCTTCCAACCGTTCCAATCATACCTGGCTGGTCAACCTGCCTACAGAGTATGATGCTACCCTCCAAACTAACATCGACTTCGAAAGACCCGACCTTTGTGAGGTGAGGGATTCCGTCTTTCACAAGTCCTTCCACCGTTATCTCCCCAGAATCCGATATAGCACTGGCAAATTTGGATTCCACGTTGGCAATCTGGACCTGTATGTACTCTAATGGTTTCTCGGGCGACCCATCCAGAATAACTCGCTCCTCGGATATCCTTAGTCCTCTTTGTTTGGCGGTGAAGTCAGCGTTCACCAAGTTCACGAAAACGCTGGAAATTGGTTCTATGAGACCTTTGGTTATCATGGCACGAAGAAGCCTGGTGTCAAGATCATCAGGAGCTCTAGAGGAAGCGTATGTTACTTTCACAGTTTTCACACCACTTCCTCCTGCTACCAATTGGACAGCCAGCCTTCCCAATTTCTCAGCAAGTTCAACAAATGGTTTCAGCTCCGTTAACACCTGTAGGGGAGAAACGATACTTTGTTAGAACCTTTATATACCAAAAACTTGAGAATTAGTTCATTGAAAATAGAATGTACAATGAATAATTAAAGGTCACATCTATCACTCAGCAAACCTTGATGATGTACGGCAAAGTAACGAATTGGAGAAGAAATATAAAAGTCATCCATTTTATAGAGAGGCAGTACACTACAATTGGAAGTAAGGTTTTGGTAGCATTCAGAACCATCTATATTAAACAGGTTTCTGAAAATCATCACAAGACCAAAATGTTAACAGAAAAGCAATCTCTCTTAACTGTTGGAGGACTACAATTTAGCTTCTTTCTTTTTTTATTTTTAGCAGGACTATATTCAGCTTTAAAAAAATTCGGCGAATCTTACTCTGTTGCATAGCATAAGGAACCAGAAAACCTAGAGACATAGCCACTTGGGAATGCAAGAAAATCAATAGAACAACTAACGACAAATAGTAAAGAGGTCGACAAGAACAGAACTAGAAGGAAGTACTTCAGATAGATGTTTAAGTGATCATGAAATACGAAACATGAGAGTGATAGAAGATTCGAAACTACGGGCTTCTACCTCTGCAGGAACCATCGGAGCATTGACGGCAGTAGCTGCAAGCTCCCCTTTCAAGGCTCCAACAACAGCTTCAGCTATTTCAACAGCAACTCCTTCCTGCATGTACCACCAGATGCAAAGATAATTATAAATTACAATAAGGAAAGCACAAGCTTTAAGTCGTTCGATTTAAAACAGACCTGAGCCTCCATTGTGCTGGCACCGAGATGAGGAGTTACAGTGACATTCTCATGCTGAATCAACTTGCTATCTTTAGGAGGTGGCTCCTCGGTGAAAACATCAAGTGCAGCCTATCAGAAAAAGAAACGTGAAACAATCCTTGCGTTTAATGATAATTAGAAACTTCAAGTTTGGGTAGCAGGAATAAAAAGAACCAACCTGAGCAACAATTCCAGCATCTAGCGCCCTTACAAGAGCTTCTTCATCAATTACGCCTCCACGGGCGACATTCACAATCCTTACTCCTTTCTTCATCTTTGCGAAATTTTCATCATTAAGGATCTTTGACGTGGCTGGAGTTAAAGGCATATGCAAAGAGATGAAATCAGCAGTTCCAATGGCTTCGTCAAAGCTCACAAGCTCTACGCCTATCGCACGAGCACGATCAGCTGGGGCATATGGGTCGTGTGCAATTACATGCATGCCAAGTCCCTTTGCCCGCCGAGCAACTTCAGTTCCGACTTTGCCGAATCCCATCACAGCCAGTGTTTTCCCCACAAGCGAGACACCGACATATTTGTTGCGTTGCCACTTTCCTGCGGTGGAGAAGAAAATGTAAAAATCTTAAGTAATTCGTTTCAACAAAGGCATCTCGTATAGAACATCACATCCAATAAATCTGACCATCAAAAACGTCGACGGGCTCCAAAAGGGAAAGAGAACATCCGATGCAGAGAGATTATTTATTCTTTGCTATTTTTACTTCAAATCGTAAATCCCAACCTAAGTAAGCATAAGATATGAATTTTCTACATAAAAATCCCCGACAGGTTTCCACTTTTTACAGCGCGCATCGATGCTTACAAGAAAGAAAACGTACGGGGAATTTTTTTAGGGCAATTCGCTTTAGACATTAAAATAATTCTTTTCAGACAGATTTAAATGAAATGCTCGTCCAATATTAAGATAAAAGGCCGAGATCTTTCCGAAGTTTTTCCACTTTCCATGGTTTCGAGCAGATCCAAAGCAAACCACAGGCTAAAAGACACCACGATTAGACAAGCTGATTGTGACAGACAAACCAAAAAATAAACGTACCAGCTTTAACAGACGCATCGGCTTGAGCAACATTTCTGGCCATTGCAGTCAAAAGCGCAATTCCGTGCTCAGCGGCGGCTACCGTGTTTGCAGTCGGAGCATTCACCACTAAGCAACCATGCTCAGTGGCAGCCGCCAGATCCACGTTGTCAATGCCAACACCAGCCCTCCCAACGACCTTCAACCTCCCTCCAGAGGATTCAAACACTTCACGGCTGACCTTAGTCCCACTCCGCACAATAATCGCATCACAGAGAGAGATCTTGGTGCAAAGCTCCTCAGGACTCAGATTATACGAGCAATCAACATTAGCAAAATCCTTTAGAAGATCAAGACCCGCTTCACCCAGCTTCTCCGCAACAAGAACCGTCGGCTTCGCATCCATAGACGCAGAAACCAACACCACAAACCGCGACGCGCCAACACTCCGTCGACGAAGATCAACAGAAAAAGCGGAAGAAACAGGAATTTTAGAAGACAGAGAAGAAAATACCGAGTTCCCAAGCGCCGGCCTGCGGAGCGTAAACGAAGCGAAAGTAGCCATTTCTCGTCGGAATGAAAAAACCACCGGCTGAACAACGGAGGTCGGAGAGAGGACAAGGAAGATCTAGGGTTTAACAGGAAAGAAGGAAAGAGGTTTAAGCTCAGTGGATGGAAACAGAGCGTCGGATATATGTTTGGCAATGACGTGCAAAACACGCGCTTGTGATGAGAGTGGGGAATTGGGAAATGGAATTTGTTTGGTGAAGCTGCCTTAAACTGCAAGCAACTTGGATTATTTAACGCAAAATTAGTAATTAAAATAATCAAAATGAACGGTCGATAAATTCTTGGATTTACTTAAAAATAGGATTAAATGTTTGGTTCCTTTGAAGGATCCGCTTTGTTTCTTCTAAAAATATTATTAATTCAGCAATAATGATTAATTTATCCAATATTTTTTTTTAAAAAAAATAATTAAAGAAAACTTGGATTTTTAGGAAAATTAAAGAATTTTCCTAATTATATTTGCACAAATTGAAAAAATTAAAAAATTAATAGCCGCAAGTTTCATGCTGAGCTGGAATTATTTATTAGTGAGAAAGCATGTAACAAATTACTAACCTTCCATTTATATTTATTCAAATTAAGAAGTAAATAAAGGTATTATGACGTCATAAAGAAACTTAAATAATGAAAGAATTTATATTTAATGGTTTTTGTGGTGAAGTTAAAATTGTATTTAGAAAAAAGAAAAAAGGTGAAATTTCGGTTTTGTCCTTTTTGGTTTAAGGACATTTTTTTCTCCACTTTTTCTGTTGTCTTTATTAGATTTAAAAAAAAAAAAAAAATACTTTTATAAAGTGGATATGAAGATGAAATGAAATGAAATTAGATTTACTCTAAAGTTTATTATATGGGTATTTTAAAGATTAGGGTTTAGGGTTTTTAAAAAGGAAGTAGGGTTGGGCCACGAAGGTCATTGGGTTGAAAGCGTTGGACTTGGGAGTGGTACCTCTTTCAAATGAGTGTTCACATAAGATAAGAGTAATTTATAGGACCCTTGTCTTGCAAACCACTCGTATAGAAATGTATACTTATAAGATGAAATAACTGTTTCCGTCCTCTTTATAATAATGGTGTATGAAGGTGTGAGATCTCACGTCGGTTGGAGAAGAGTATGAAATATTTCTTGTGTTCTCTCCCTCTTTGTAACAACGGTGACGTGAGAGTGTGAGATCCCGCATTAGTTGAAGAGAGAAACAAAACACTCTTTATAAAGGTGTGAAACCTCTCTCTATTACATGTGTTTTAAAATCTAGATATTGATGACGATACGTAACAAGCCAAAGAGCGACAATATTTCTAGCAGTGGGCTTAGGGCGGTTACAAATGATATCAAAGTCAGTCATTGGGTGATATGCCCGAAGACGTTGGGTCCCTAAGAGGGGTGTATTGTGAGATTCCACATTGGTGGGAGAGGAAAACAAAATTCCTTATAAGGGCGTGGAAGTCTCTCTCTAATAGACAAGTGAAAATCTCCCCCTAGTAGACATGTTTATAAAAGACCTAAAGGGCGTAAAAATAGACACGTTTATAAAGGGGCTTATAAGGGCATGGAATCCTCTTCCTAGTAGATACGTGAAAATCTCTCACCGGTAGACATGTTTAAAAAGGGAAACGAAGATTCCTCCTTATAAAGGCGTGTAAGTCTCTCTCTAGTAGTCGCATTTAAAATTTCAAGGCTACGACCATTGAAACGAAAATAGAATACTACTAATCAATGAATAAAACTAGAGGTATTTTTGAGTTGGGTCGGATTAAAACATTTTTTTTAGACAAACCCAATGGTTCGAATTCTAATTTTTTCAACTCAAACAACTCTTACAAAAATGAATCAAAATCAAACTGAACGGAACCTAAATTTTATTTTTTAGGTTAGAAATGGTTGGGAAAGTTGAAGAGAAAAAGGATGGAGGCTGAGAAATAGAAGAAACCCCATGATCAAATCAATTAGCTCTAGGAAGAACAAATTTTTTCCAGAACTAGGACAGCCTCTCTCATGGTGGGTCTCTTTTGAGGCACAAAACAAGCACACCTAAACCCTAATCTAAAAATCTCCATTACCGCCTCCTCTTTCCCTTCCAATTCCCCTCTAATCGTCGGATCCACCATCTTCTTCATCCGCCCCTCGTCTTCAATGCCGCCCTCCCTCTCCCTCACAATTTTCCCGCTCAGAAGCTCCACCAGAATCAACCCGAACGAGTACACGTCCCATTTAGGGCTCGGTTTCAGATTCTTCAGCGATTCCGGCGCCTGGTACGCCGATCCCACGCTCACCGCGGGGCTCCCTCCACCACCGCCGTCATGGTGATCGCGATTCGGCGTGGATCTGTGGCTGCCGAAGTTCCGGGATGAAGTGGAGGCGAAGGCGATCTTGGAACTGCGGGAGAGGAGCTTGTTGAGGCCGAGATCGGTGATTAAGGGCTCCATGTCGGCGTTTAACAGGATGTTGGAAGGCTTCAGGTTGCCATGGATGTGCTTCTTGTCGTGGATGAAGGCCATTCCTCTGGCGATTCCTCTTGCGATTTTCAGTCGGACTTCAAATGATAGATGGATATGGGAAGAAGACGATGAACTCGGTTTTTCTGAATTAATAAATTCATTTCATTAATTTAAATAGAAAAATCATGAGGAAATAGTACAATTAAATTAGTATAAAATTAATTAGAACAATAAACTTACTGTGAAGGGAGGTTGCAAGGCAGCCATTGGAGACGTAATCATAGATTATGAGCTTTTCATCTTCTCCCCAAAAGAACCCGCGAATTTTCACCAAATTTTGATGTCGGAGCTTAGCAATGGCTCTCATTTGCGCCTCGAAATCCCTCAATCTCTCAAAGTTGACGTCGCCGATCCTTCTGACGGCGAACGCCGTACCGTCCTCCAGCACCGCCTTGTACACGATGCTTCCGCCGCTTGCTCCAAGTATATATGCTGACGCCTTTAACAATGTCTCCAATTCCATCTCTGTTTCTCCGTCCAATGTCACCAGCACGCCGTTTTTCTCACTGTCTCTGTTCACTCCGCCGTGGTTTGCTCCGGATTTCTCCCTCTGCTCTTCGCCGTCGGAAGAACTCGTCGCCTCCGATGTATCTTCTCCTTTGTTGGCCAAACAGAACAACGCCGATGAGGGTTTTCTTTGGTTGTTTTGGTGGTCTTGGTCTGAGCCAATCGGCGGCTTCTTCTCGGCGGATTTGGAGGTTTTGGAATTTGGATTTGTTTGTTTCCGGTGATGGTAGACGTAGAGAATCCCGATGGCCAGAATGGTGATTCCAGCAAGGTCTCCGACCGCAATTGCGGCTATTGTGATGGGTTTCATGGTGTTTTGCGGCTGAGAAGTTTGCGTCCCGTTCGGACCTCCGGGGGACTTTGTTGCTGGAATAGAGACGATTGTTTTTGGTATGGCGGCGATTGCCGGAGAAGAAGATGAAATTTCAGAAACATTTGGGGGAGTTGTTAGAGAGGAATGAATCGAACAGAGGTGCTTCAATGGCTTCCCACAGAGATCTTCATTTCCGGCGAACGCCTCTGTTTTCTGGCTGAGCAGAGCAGCCGACTGAGGAATCGCTCCGGTGAGATTGTTGAAAGAGAGATCCATCGTCGCATTCGCCGGAATCCACTTCGCGAACTCCGGTGGAACGGGACCTGAAATTTTATTGTAAGAGAAGTTCAAATACCGTAGTTTCTCCCCACCAAAATCCGCCGGCAAAGACCCATTGAGCAAATTAGAAGACAAATCCAAAACCTCAACCCAACTGAAATTCCCAGGAATCTCTCCGGCGAAATAATTACTCCTCAGAGAAACGACGGTGAGATTCTTCAAAGCAGAGAGATTTCCCGGCAATTTCCCGGCCAACGCATTATCAGACAGATTCAAAACCTGAAGACTCTTCAAACCCCCAAATTCCGCCGGCAACTCCCCGGAGATTACATTGTTCGAAAGAGAAAGAATCTGAAGCTCCGAAGCATTGAAAATGGAAACCGGGAGAGACCCATTAAAGAAATTACCGGAAAGATCAAGAAGACGAAGGTGTTCGATCCTTCCAAGCTCATCAGGAATGGAACCCAGAAGCTGGCTGCCAGGGAGTGAGACGGCAGTGACTCTGAGCAAATCCGGCCATCCGCCGCCATAGCCACGGAGGTCGGTGCAGGTGACTCCATGCCAAGAACAGGGTGTCGCATCATAAACATTCCAATTCGCGAAAACAGACAAGGGATCGCCGAGAATGGAGCGTTTGAGAGACAACAAGAGGGCGCCATCGCTGTTAAGAGCAAAAGAGGGAAAATGAAGGAGAGGGAAAAAGAAAGTGAAGCTCCAAAACAGAGCCTTGTAAGTGGCATCGAAGAAGCTCCATGGATTCCTGTTCTGCAACAGATCTTGCATCATATTTCTGGGTTCTATAACAAAATCATTTCCATCAGAAGGAAGAAGGAGATGGGAAGCTGAAAGAGACCCACTGAACTTAACTCCTTGGCTTTACCAAATCTGTAGACAGAGACAGAGACAGTGGAGGAATCTTGAAAATGGGGTCAGCCAAGGAAAGTGTATTCAGGATGTGAAGAACAGTCTCTTGGAAAACAGAGGGAGAATGAGAGCAGCACAGTGATTAGTTTACCTAAAGCCCTAACCTACAAAAGTAGCGAAATTCCTCGTTCCTAAGTTCCAACCTGCACGAAAAGCATAACGTCTTAAGCATGGTCTTAAAGAGAGGCTCCCTAAAATCACCATCCGCTTCTTAATAAGAAGGAATTCGAACCTCCAACCTTTTTACTAATTGGGATCCGTTCAAATCCAACCAACAATACATCAATTCTATTCATAACATCCATCTATATCAGTGTATCCTATGGTCACGAAAATACTTCAAATCAATTTATAAATTTATGAATGCATGATAAGTTATGGGCACTCTCAAAGATATGAACAGACTCCATTGGGCATTGGGAGATGGGAAGTTTGTAATATTATCATATGTAAACATGAAGACCAAAAAAGAAATAAAGGGAAGGCATAAAATAAAGTGATAGTGGGAATTCCTAGACAAACTTGATCACACCCACAAAACAATGTCCCAATTTTGATACCTTTTTGGTACAGTTTCAAAGGTATACAGACAAAATCTTTTTCTTAAATAATATATATTTCCTCACAATTTCTCATACAAAGCTTTTTTTTGTAGGGATATGGTCAAATTCATATAAAGGATGTGTGGAAAAGATCTAAAAGTTATTCCTTTTATGTTCTTTTGTGGGAGAGGTATCACAATGCTTCTAAGATCATAAATAAATAGCCGTTACATGATATTAACTATTTGAGGCATAAGTCTTCTACATTTTACTTAAAAGGTCTCGTACTAATAAATATAATCATCTTTTTTCTCTACTATGAATTATAGAAACACGAGTCAATTCAAAAATAGTTTAGTAGATAAAATACTAAATAAAATTTTAAAAGTTAGTGATTCAAATCTCACTCACAAATTTAAACATCGAAACTTTGACATTTTCATTGAAATTATTTCAATTTTTTTTCATCTTCTTGATCTTCAAAAATGTGTTCAAACAAATACTTGCAAAATCTAACAAACACTCACCATTCAAATGCAAAAAAGTTCTTGTCCAAAACAAATTCAAGAAAATATGGACCTTGAAAAGATGTTACATATACATATACATATATATATACACATACATATGCATAAATACGTATACATATATAGGAAAGAAGGTATTAGCCAAGGTCCACCCCACCACCAAACACTTGATTCCCACATTGCATTGCCAAAGTTTCCCTGGCAAGATCTTCTCTTTCTCAACAAATATGTTCATACTCTTTTACATACAAATTATGATTATCTAACAAATTTTAATTAAAAAAAACTACTCTAATTTTAAGATTTATTGAAAATATAAGGACTAAACTAAAATATTTGAAAGTGATGGGACTAAAATGAAATGAGGTTTAAAGTACAAGGACCAAAAATATATTTTACGCTAAGACAATTTGTACTTCAAATAGTATCGGTAAACATAAGAGTAATTTTTTTTTTCTTTTTCAATTCTACAACAAATCAATTTTCATTCACATTCGAACAATCAAAGGCAAGCATGGATTGTATAAGTTTATTTAGAATTTGATCTGAGAACAGAGAATGATTTGAAAGCGATCAAAATAATCTCAGCAACTGAATATAAATGGAAACCTGTTTTCCAGCAAGTAATTGGTCTCCCTAATAGACGCATGCATGCATCCCCTTTGTCTTCAGCTTTCGTCCTTTGGATCTAAAAAGAGTTTGAACAAAGCATGTACAATGATCCCTATCCCTGCTACAAACAATCAGCTTCAAATTCACTTTTCTCCAACAATCTTATTCCCTTTATGAATTAACCTGCACAAGCTTCCTGTAAGGAAATCCCAATTGGTGTAATCTAAGAGCCCATTTGGTAATGACTTTCTAAGTGCACAAATACACTTTCTAGATCCATAATCTGGAGTGAGAAGACCTAAGTTTGTAGTGTAAGAATTAAAAGTGCTTGGATTGTACAAATGAATGAGTTTCAAAAGTCTCTACACGACATCTGAAATAGATTTATGAGCTTGAGATCTGTCTTAAAAGTAGGCTTGCAAGAATCTAAACTTACGTAACTTGTAAGATTAACAATGACATAACATTGTTCTAATTTAATAAGCCAATCGAAAAAACCAACACCCCCATAAAGTAATAAATGCTCTATCCATTTGGCCTTTGTTTCCTTTTTTGCTTCCTATGGTTCGGCACAAACCATGTGCTGGTACTAGTAACTTTGCAGATACATATATTTATATATATAGTCATAGCTAAGATGCACTTGAGAATTTTATAAAGAACCGTGAGTGATTTGGACAGCTTAAATAAATATATAGCAAAACCCCATACAAACCAGGGGACAAAATCACATGTGCTTTGGTGCAGATGTATCCCAGTAACAATAATTTCTCTATTCCATGCGAGTCTTTGATAGTTTTTTTTTTACTCTCCTAGATGTGTGCCATTTTACCTTAAAAGTGAGGTTCAGAAACTTACATCTGCTTTTCATGAGATGGATCATTTTCTCTGTCATTACACCTGACAAGCAAATTAACTAATCAGCCTAAGCAACATATTAAGATTGAAAAGAAGAAGAAAAATCACTTTTGTCTTCGTTCTTCTCATTTTCACGACAGCCCTGGATAAAAACATTCTATTACAACAGGTTTCAAGCTAAGTTAAAGTATTTGCACAGAAGAATATGATAAAATCCGAAGTAAACCAAAAAAAAACCTCATCACAAAAATCTTTGTGAAAAACTAAATTGCAAAAGTTGAAGAAAGCTTCTAATCTATGCAAATTTATTTTCATTAGGTTCAAATAACAAAGGATAATTGCCAAAATCAAAATTACAGAACCCGGAGTGTGAAACCAAAGTAGCCAAGACACCATTTCAATGCAAAATCAAACAATATTGATTTCAATGTTCACCCTTCAGTCAAAGTCGGAATACATCTATGTTAAACTATATACCACAACTTTCTAAGAGATCTAGAATTCTGAAGTTCATCTCTTTTAAAAGAAATCTCAATGCCTCTGATCAAATCTTCAGATATACTGATCATCCTGTTGAAAAAGCCAGCCAATCTGCCCCTGCATACTTCAAAGTAGCAAGTAAAACCAAAGAAAGTCAGATAAAAGATGAAAATTTGAAATATAATATATTAATCAGCTGTTAAGTCAGATAAAAAGTGGAAAACTAAGCGATCAGAATTTTGTGAAATCTTATGAGATGTTAATATGTAGAACATAAAAACTTAAGAAGTAATAAACTTTCACAAACTACCAGAAGTTATTCACAAATTTTAAGATCTAACAATCCTTCATCAAGAGTAGGTGGCATTTAGATTACAACAGAAAGAAATGAACTGATGATTTAAGGAAAGAAAAAACAAAAAAGTGAACAAATAACAAGACATTACAATATCAGTACATAATAATCAATATGTTGATCTGAAATAATATTTACAGTTCACGTCAGAATACAAAAATGGAGTTAAACATTATGAAAAATGTAATCCAGCTCACTTCTTGTGAAGTTACTGATCATCGAGTGAGGTACTATGCCTATTGCATCTTCTTCTCCTTATTTAAGGGTAATGGTAACTTCCTTAGAACATTCTCGTTAAACATCCTGTATTGCATCTGTACGTATCTATGTGCTACACATAACTTTTCATTGATGTGATCCTGATACTTATCATACACTAAAGGAGCGGAAAGACTGAGAAGGATACCTGCAAAAATATATTGATAAAATGCATAAACTGTTTCAGAAAACAACTATGATACTTGAACTGCTGATTACAAAGAAATGAGTGCCCCACAAAACTCACCAATATAAACCAGTGTAAGAAAATTGAAGAAACTGCCAATGAATGACACAAACCACAGTCCAAGAGCAACCTGAGATCATGATTTCATTAACTCACAAGTCCCAGTTATCACAGAGAAAGACACAAATGATGATCCCTAACCTGAAGAAAGAGCTTAAAGTTTCTGCCTATTGCAATATCACGTGCAATTGACAGTACAAAATTGACCCACAGTCGCAGTTCATCAGCAACCACTGAAACAGTTTCCTCAGAAATTTCCAGATCAGGAAGCGGAGGTAGAGGTCTGAATCACAAAGGAAGGTAACTTTAACTCTAAGTCGATTTCAATTCATACATTGAGAATGTGAATATTTGATCAGAACTAACCGAAATCAAGTCAATCTAAGTAATATTATCTCGAAAAATCCACATACTTACTTTTCTAATAACAAATTAGAAATATGGTATTCTCTTCAAATTCAAAAAATCCCAAGTTTGTATTGAAATATTTATTTGAAATCCTGAGAACTACCATCTCATAGTATGAGATGGATGTCAAGGTTGTAATTCCGTAGCTAGACAAGCTATGCTCAGGTTGATACGATGAAATGGTTCCTCTCTTACAATGTATATTATTTACTTTTGATTCATCATCGTCAAAAAACTATAAACTCTCCACAAACTTCGACCCAAGAAATGGAGATTAGAAAATGAAACTGGCAGAAAGGGAATCAAAGTACCTATTGAGAAGGGAAGCAGATTTGGCCCAGAAAAAAATAATGAGGACAAGAAGCAATAGAACATTGGCGACAAAAGATAAGAAGTTGTAACCAGCTCTTTCAAACAGGTACCAGAAAGAAGTTGCAGTCGTGAGCATCACCACCCCACCATACCATTTATTCCATAACAGCAAATCAGCCACTATCATCAATAGCTAGATTAGCAAACCAACCATATCCTTAATAGAATACAACAAGATCAGCAAATTCAAAAAAAAAAAAAAGATCGTAACATTTCTTAAAGAATCAACCCAATGAAACATATAATCCAGGTACAAATTGCAATCAAATGCCATTAGACCAAAACAATTCCCTTCCCAAACATCAAAGAATTAAGCCCAGATCAAGGAAGGAATACTAAATCATCAATGTAGGCACCAATTCGAAAATCTAAAGATGGCAAAACACGGCAGAAGAGAGATGGAAGTACCTTGACCACCGCCGAGCGCTTGATGGACAGAAATGCGACGAGAAGGATTAGGTCCTACCATGGACATGGTTAGGGTTTGAGAGAAAATGGAAAAACGTTGGAATTGAAAGCAGAGAAAAAGATGAAGATTGCAGAACTGAAACAAAGAATTCTCCGCCAAAATTTTCATCAAACATTAAAAAACTTTATTTATTTATTTTATTTCTTAACTATTTTTTCTTTTGGGCTGGGCTCTTCTGAAATTCGTTCGTTAATAACTTTTCATAAATAATTGTTTTATTAAAAAAATAAATAATAATAAATTTACCGTCAATTTTTTCTTATATTACTTAATAATATAACTGATTTAATTATTAAATGTTTAATAAAATAATGTAATGAATAAATACATAAATAAATATTGAAGCCATTAATCTTTCTTAAAACATTACGTTTTAGATTTTAGAGTGCGAAGATTTAAACTTCCATTCTTAAAAAAAAATAAACGTTCAGCAGTGAATTGTGCTATAGTTGACTTGAGACGTTAATGTTATTTAAGTTAACGATGAGTAATATATTTATCTTCTCGTTAATAATATGAAAAGAAAAAGAAAAAAAAATATTTATACAGCAACTCTATATTAATAGGGTAAAGTGGAGAAAGATATGGAACAGAACTGTGAGGGTAAGAAGATTGTCGTGTATCGATCTGAGATTTTTCTTCACTGTACTTGCTTCATCGTTTTAAATGAAAAATATTTATTTTATTAGAGGTGGTCCCGACCAAATGAACATTTCTTTATCTTTGTATATAAAGAAAAACTCTCGATAGAAATTTTTTAAAATTCAATAACAATGATGTACATTTTGTTTATGATAATAAAAAAAAATGAAAAATAAATATTTTTCGAGAAAATAATTGAAAAAGAAAACAATTTTATATCTCAAATTTTTAACAATAAATTTAAATTGTTATTGTAATTTGTAAATTTTGATAAAATTATTCCATGGTTAATAGGTAATAATCTAACATAAATTGTTATTAAAATTAATTCTAAAAAAATAATTATAAAAAAAAAACTATATCTATAAAATAATAGCTTAAAAATATTGTTTAAAAATATAAATATATTTCAACTTGAACAAAAACTATTTAAATATGGTTTAGCCATTAAAATAATAATAAAAAAAGTATATAAGAAATTAGTTTAAAATTGAAAATAATAACGATTAAATAATTCATGATCCGAAAATTCTTATTCCCCACATATTTCTTTTTTTTGAAATACACCAAATTTATTTAAATTATATCCAATTTTATTTTGCATTTTTATGTTTTCTATTTAGTTTTTATTTATATTATTTATTTTCTTTAATTTTGCAAGTTTTGAAAGAAAAAATAAATTAATTAATATTTTAAAACTTTGAAAAATGTATTAATTAAAATTTTAAATTAATGAAATCAATTTAAATTCTCTACTTAAAATTATATTTTAAATCGGTTAATGTGTTCCTTTCCCCGAAAATTATGGTCACTTTATTCGAATATAAGAAATTGTGTCATTAATTAAAATACTAAATAAATTAGGAAATACTTAAATTAGAAATTCGCTATAAATATTTTGAGAATAAAAAAAAGAAAAAAAAAATCAAAATAAAATTCGTTTCCCACACGTAATGCACTCCAGCCTGGCATCCGTCAAAACTTATCCTTTCAAAATATCGCGATAAATTCCCTTGTCGCCGAGACATTCTCCCGCGTTTTTTTTTATTTCCTTAAAAGAACATTTAATTTCAGTTTGGATCTCCCAAGATCCACGCCCTTACGTGGCAGCCGCGTGGTAGTTATCTGCCGTACACAATGCAACCTGTAACTCAGCAGTGCCGGTTGATATGACTCCTGTTAACGAAGTCGGTTAACCGGTTCTATCAGTTACCCTAACCCTTAGGTTTATAAACCCTCCCCTCCCCCTTTTCTTCCTCAATTCCTTAACCGCCTCGCATGAGGCACCGCTCTCCTCCGCCGCACGCAACCGTCGTTTACAATTCTGTATCTATCTGTTTCTGTCGTTATTCATAACTCAACGGTTGATTTCACCGCTCTGATTCTGAAGAGCCGAATCCGCGATGGGGTCTAGGAAGGGGAACATCGATCGGGTCAAGGGCCCATGGAGCCCCGAGGAAGACGAGATGCTGCGAATGCTAGTGCAGAGCCAAGGCGCTCGGAACTGGTCCATTATCAGTCAATCGATTCACGGTCGGTCAGGAAAATCGTGCCGTCTGCGGTGGTTTAATCAGCTCTGTCCTGGTGTAGAGCGTCGCGCTTTCACGGCGGAGGAGGACGAGGTCATTACCGAAGCCCACGCCAAATACGGAAACAAGTGGGCGACGATCGCGAGGCTTCTCAATGGACGAACAGACAATGCGATTAAGAATCACTGGAATTCGACATTGAAGCGGAAGTTCTGTTCGATTGCGGAGAAGAAAACCGATTGTGCAAGTCAAGGATCAACTATTTCGGTATCGAATCAGTGTTTGAGTCCGTCTGGATCTGAGACTAGCGATTCGATTCGGAGTAGCGATATGGAGCCGTCAACTCAGTTAACTCTGTCGCTTCCAGGATCAGAGCTGTGGCCAGTAACGCAGCAGCAGAGTATTTCATCATCGCCGAGAAGTGAGGAGAAACAGAAAGGGAAACGAACGTGTTTCGGCGAGGAATTGTTGTGTGTGATGCAGAAGATGGTTAAAGAAGAGGTGAGAAATTATGTGGCACAATATGAAGGAGTTAGAAACGGCAAAAAAGGAATCGATGAATGAAGAAGAAGAACAGATGAATTAGGGCCGAACAAATGAAAGAAGATCAAAAGGTACTTTGATTTTGTGTTTTTGTTACTTAGTTATTCAAATTGGAGCCAGTAGTCCTTTGTTAGAGATTCTTCATTTTCCATTTTCTCTGAAAAATTTCCTCCCTTTTCTCACTTTTTCTTTGTATATCTGTATTTTGAATTCGTTTCAGTTCAATCATTGGGAGGTAGGATTGAATAATCAACTTTTGTTTGTATCAGTGAATGTGATTTTATTCACTAAATTAGAATCAAAATTTGTTGTTGGAGATGTGTATGTAGTAGAGATATCGAACATTTTTCATTCCAATTACTAACCTTAAGCTTACCTCGAGAGGTACAACCTTGAGTACAAGCTCCAAGACAGACGAGGAACTGCTTGAGCTTAAGCTTATACTTTGCATGCAGGGACCCTCAATCCTGAAAGCTTATGGTGCTATCACTTCCTATTTTACCTGCAGGGACCCAGATATACATGAAAGCTTACGGTGGTGCTTCCACCGTCGCCCATGGGTGAGTCGGTGAGATGAAACATTTAACTATGCCATTTGTTGAGATCTGAAAATTTTATATTCAAAATCATTAAATTTATGGACCAATATTGATTTTCTTAAAAATAAAATAAAAAAAATTATGTTTGGGTTGGGTTGAAAATTCATGTGGGGTGTATTTATACCATTAATTAATTTAATTGAAGTATATACTCTAGAGGCTTTCTGGTCCAGTCGGTCGGTAAAACTCACTCCAATCGAATTGACTCACTCCAATCGAATTGTCTAGTTTTGTGTAGTCAGGATATAACTATGAATGGTAAAAATGATGACTCTATATTTTACTCTATATTGATCTTAATTGTTAATACTCGAGATGGGTCACTTCTTTTCTTTCTCTACTAAGATGGGTAATTAATATCCAATGATTTGGTTAATCCAATGATTGGATTAGAGTGAGGTCTAAGATGCAAAGGACCTTGATTGAAATTATTAATTTCTTTATTAATTACTATTTTTTTCATGTATTCGTATAAATTTTATTCAAATTACAATTAAAATCTAAATATTAGTATTTTTTAGAAGTTATAATTTTCATATTTGTCGTCTTTCTCATCCATTTAAACACAAAATTTTCGTCAATTTTAATGTTTTTTAATAAAAATTTAAAACTTTAAAAAATTTGAGGGTACAGTTTTGAAATAAATAAATGTTTAAAGGTATTTTTTATAATTTTTTTAATTTAAAAACTTAGGATGAAAATGAATATTTTACGGATAAAATTCGCTTTTCCCCATTTTTAGTTAGCTTTGGCAATGATTTTGTTTTTTTTTTTTTTTTTTTTTTTTGTCAGAATCATTTGTTTATTCGAGCATTATAAAAAGTAGGTAAATTATAAATATAATATTTTATACTTTTTATCTATTAGATATAATAGAAAATGGAAAATAATAATAGCTAACAATAATAAAATATATTAAAAGAGGCAAGAGCTCAAAACCATAATTGTTCATGGGGAACAGACATTCTCGTCCTCATAATGCTCAAAATCTTCTAGCTGTTGCACCATCATTTATTATGAACAAACCAAACAAGTTACCATGTTTGAGATTCTCCGGCGCCGATCAGCTTCACTCCGGGAACTTACTTCCGGCTACATCGACAACGAACCTGTATCTAACATCGTTCTTCTCCAACCTCTCCAGAGCCTTGTTTATGTAATCCAGCTTTACCACTTCAATCGTGGAGGTCAGCTCCTTCTCTTTGAAGAAATACAACACCTCTTGCATCTCCGTCATGCTTCCGATGAAGGTCCCGGCAATCGTCTTCCTCCCTGTTCATCCACCCATAAAAAAACAGAGTTAAAAACAGAGCTAAAAACAGAGCACCGCTTTGATTAATTCACGGCGAGAGATTTACCGAGCATAAGGAGAGGCGAAACGAATTGCATTGGGGTGTTAATGACACCTAGCATGATCAATTTGCCATCGATTTTTAACAGAGAGAGGTACGGCTCGAGCGGATGAAAAACAGGGACTGTGTCGATGATGTAATCCAGTGAGCCTATGGCTCGTTCCATTTGAGTTGCGTCGGAGCTGACCAAGTACTCGTCTGCGCCGAGATGTTCCAGAGCTTCCTTCCTCTTCTTCTCCGACGAGCTTATCACCGTCACGTGGTGGCCTAAACCCTTCGCCACTTGCACGCCCATATGCCCAACGCCGCCCAGACCCAAAATTCCGCCTCTTAGCCCACTCTGTTTCAGTCCAAAGTGGTTCAGTGGGCTGTACACCGTCACTCCCGCGCACAACAGCGGCGCCGCCTGCTCCGGGGACATCCCTTCAGGGATTTTCACCACAAACCTTTTAAAAACAAAGTTGTAAATCAGTGATTTAGTAAATCGAAGATCACTGTAAAACAAGGATTTCAAATGAGGGAATTTACTTTTGGTGCACGACCATGGCGGAGGAGAAACCACCTTGAGTGGGTCGGCCGTCGAGATACACATCATTATAGGTCCAGATCTTCTTGTTACAGTACTGCTCCTTATCGGAACTACAAGGACCGCAACTCGAACAGGATCCAACAATACACCCAACTCCGACCAAATCCCCTACTCTGAATCGACTCACTTCCGATCCAACCTCAACCACTTCTCCGACCGCTTCATGTCTGTTCCGACAAAAGAAATCAAACCCAAGTACACGAAAACAGAGAACCGACAAATAAAAAACGGCGTAATCATTTAATTACCCAGGAACCATGGGGTAATTGGACATGCCGAGTTCATTCTTGATTTGGTGAAGATCGGAGTGACAGATTCCACAGCAAATCACTTTAATGAAAACATCATCCGGGCCGGTGTTTCTGCAAGAAAGAAATCAAACCCAGAAAAGTAAGAGAAATGATTCGCAGATGAAAGAAAAACAGAGCAAGAACGGAAGATGACCGGAGAGTATAAGTGTAGGGAGACAGAATCCCAGATGGGTCTTTGGCGGCGAGACCGGTAACGGTTCTGTCGGATTCAATGCTGCCCATTGCTTCAACAGAGAGAACAATGGAGGACGAAGAAGCTTGGTGAAATGGGAATGGAGTGGAAGCACTTAAATACAGAATGAGAGACTGCTCAATGAAGAAGACAGCATAGCGATGGAGCGTGACGTGGCTCACAGGGTTGGTGAAATCCGAGTGGTTTTGATCACCTACATCGCATTCATCACACGTGGGGTCCACTTCCTTTTTTAGAGAATTTTAAAAATAAAAAACAAAGTACTTTTACCTCAATGCCACGTGTCATTATCATATTCACGTCATTTGATAAAATGGACGATGCAGATTAATCTAAGCGAGAGTTACATTATTTTTATTACTTTTTAATTCTAAATTTTGAGAATAATTTTTATTTCTATTTTAAAAAGGTTGTACTTTTATTTTAAAATTATTACTTTAAGGGTTTTTTTTTTGTTGCCATAAAAAATAAATTTTATACTTAAAAACTCCCACTAATTTTGATTTTATTTAATTTAATATTTGAATTAATCTCTCTCTCTCCTTAATTGTATTTAAAATTTAGTTAATTTTTTAAATATAATAAAGTTGATTAAATTTTGAGAATAATAAGAAAATAATTAATAACTATAAAACATTATTAAGAAAAGTTTAATTTAAAAAATATGTTATTTTTAATATTATATTCTAAATAAAATATAATAAATTTAATTTTATGCTTGCTCTCCAAGAAACTATGCTTTTTTACTGACAATTGCCCTCTTAATTCTTACCAAATTAGAAAAAAAGGTAACTTAAAAAAAAAAAGTATTTGTTTTATCAAATTTTGGCTAAATTTCAATAATTATTTTTAAATAGAAAATGCTAAATATAGAAGGAAAAAAAAACAAACAGATTAAAATAATATATCTTAATTTAGTATATAATTTATGTGAAAATACTTTTTCATTAATTTATTTTAATAATTTTAACTTTTTAAAGCTGCAGTTAATGAAATTGCAAATTTATAGTAAAAATAAAAAATAAAAATAAAAATTGAACGTCCAACTTTCCACTCTGTTTTTTTTTGTATTTTTCATAAAATTTTAAAAAAATTGTCCAATAAAATTAAAAGTTCAGATAAGTAATTAATTTAAACCTAAAATGTAGAAATACTTTTTTTTTTATTATTTTTTTTTATTTTAGAAATTACTGGCTTTTTATTTCTTCCCTTTTTACCTAACCAAATAGATTATTACTTATTAGGGTATTTGGAAGGTGGATTTGTTTATAGAGTTTACCCTAATTTGAAATTTTCCATTCCCCTTTTTGCCCCTCATACATATATTATTTATTGCTTTTGTTTCACTTAATGATTGTTAATACCTACCCTTGCAAAATAAGGTTCCCAAAAATTATTAATTTCTCGAACATTTAACGTAGAAGATGATTCACGTGCACCACGACTCGTGTTAACAAAATCCCACCTCTGGTTTCCATTTTTTTAATTGAGACGTGCATGAACTAAACTCTCGAGATATGCATCAGTGGGGGAAGAGAGAAGAAGACGATGATTTGGCTTGTGGCGTTCGGGTTTCTATTATTTTCCTCTTCCAAAATTTAAATTTTAAATTAAACACCAAATTGGGTTTCAATTAGGAAAATATTTGAAAAAACTATAAGAAATTAATTTTTTTTAATTAAATAAGTAAAAATAAAAATTCTAAAATAATGAATTTCAAGACTTAATTAAAAAACTTTCCTAGTCTTGTTAGAATGTTAAAAGTTATGGGCCCACCAAGTGAGCTCAAATACTTGCAAGCCCAATCCAATATACAATAGAGGCCCAATCAGATTGCATCACATTGACACGTAAGCCTAATTAAATATTTTTTTGTTTTATTCTTTTTATAGAAAATTCCTAATTAAATGCTAATCTTAACAAACATAGGCAGCAGTACTAAGTAGCTTTATGTAGTCTCTCGTTTTGTGTAAATTATATTGAATATTAACTCTGATTCATAATAACCATTCAAACAATTAGGAGCCGATCCAAAATAGAATTGAGTGATGAACTGTAACGACACAGATCCACCGCTACCAAATATTGTCTTCTTTGTTCTCTTTGAGCTTTCCTTCTCGGGCTTGCCCTCAAGGCTTTAAAACGTTAGGGGTAGGTTTCTACACCCTTATAAATGGTGGTTTGTTCTTCCCCCTAACTAATGTGGGACGTCACAATCTACCCCTTTCGTGGCCTAGTGTCCTCGCTTACACTCTTTCCTTCCTTCAATTGATGTGAGACTGCCTCCAAATCCACCCCCATTTTGGGGCCAGCGTCCTTACTAGCACATCGCCTCGTGTTTACCCCCCTTCAGGAAACAACGAAAAGTTGACACATCGTCCTGTGTCTAGCTCTAATATCATTTGTAACGACCTAGATCCACCGCTAGTAGGATATTGTCTTTTTTGGGATTTCTTTTCGGCTTGCCCTCAAGGCTTTAAGTTGACACATTCTCCAATGTCTAGCTCTGATACTATTTGTAACGACCTAGATGCACCGTTACTAGATATTGTCTTTTTTGGTATTTGGTATTATGGTTTGGTATTTATTTCTCAAGAGTCAAGATCATGGTTGAAGAAATTGGAGACGTTCAAACCAATCGACGGAAATTTTCATTATTGGGTTTGTCCGAATCCGGATATCTTCTAAAATAGGTGGAAGACCCGAATATTATCTCTTCAATCCCTCCTTCGATTAACCCAAAATCATCCAGGTTCAATGCCCAGGTTCATTGTACTTCTCCTCCGATTGGCTCAAATTTGACAAGATCCTGTACATTTCCTCACGAATTTCGATGTCGATCAAGATTTTTGACTGGCGAAGTGGAAATTTCACCCTTCACTTCTAACTTTCTTAAGCTCTCGAAGCAAAGCCCGTCGGAGTTTGTCACTCTTTGCCGTTCCTTATGGCCTTCTCTGAGTTCCGTCCGCTTGATGACAGCTCCCTGATTGAGTACATTAAGACTGTTCCTTCGCTGTCTGACAAGCTGGGTAACAAGTTTGATGATATTCAGATTAAGGAAATCGGAGATGGTAACCTTAATTTCGTTTACATAGTCTTGGGTTCGTCTGGATCCTTTGTTATCAAGCAGGTGACCTAATTTCTTGTCATGTTAGCTTATCTGTTGAATTTATGTTGCTATGGCTTGACTTGTTTGTTTGTGTTGGGGAAGTTTTGGGGTTTAGGGTTTATGTGGGTTGAAGAAAGATGATTATTAATTCATGTCTTCAAGTTTGATAGCTTAGTTGAGCTTGCTGAAGAGACCTAGACTAAGTTTGGGTAAATTTTGATCTTGAAAATTCTAAATACATTTCAGAATAAGTGTTTTAGAGGCTTCCAGCAGTGCTTATAGATGAATGTTTCACCCAGAAACACTAGTTTTTAAGGTGGTTTCAAACTTTTTTCTGTGGGTTTGAAATGTTTGTATGTTAGGGAGCTTCTTTAGAACTTTGGCTGTTCTTGGAGGTACTTTGTGAGATCTGACATTGGTTGAAGAGAAAAATGGAACATTTCTTATAAGGGTGTGAAAACTCTTCCTAGGAGAACGTGAGACTGACAGTGATACGTAACGGGTCAAAGCGGTCAATACTTGCTAGCAGTAGGCTTGGACTGTTACTAATGGTATCAGAGTCAGACACCGGGTGGTGTGTCAGCGAGGATGCTGGCCCCCAAGGGGTGGATTGTGAGATCCCACATCGGTTATAGAGGGAAACGAAACATTCCTTCTAAGGATGTGAAAACCTCTTTTTAGTAGACGTACTTTAAAACTGTGAGGTTGACGGCAATACGATATTTGATTGGGAGAACTTGGACGGTAATGGATTTTATCATTTGAAGTCTGGGTTTTCTTTATCATACAGGCTCTTCCCTACATTCGTTGCATAGGGGAGTCATGGCCAATGACAAAGGAGCGAGCATATTTTGAGGCAGTGGCGTTGAGAAAGCATGGACGTCTGTGCCCAAACCATGTGCCTGATGTTTATCACTTCGATCGTATCATGTCGTTGATTGGCATGCGTTACTTGGAACCTCCTCATATAATCCTGAGGAAAGGTTTGATCGCTGGAATTGAGTATCCATTGCTGGCAGATCACGTATCGGAATACATGGCGAAGACTCTCTTCGGCACGTCGATCCTTTATAATTCGACCACCGTGCACAAAGAATCCGGTACTTCCATGTTTTTGCTTGCCTATGAAGATGTTTTTAGTTACCATCTTAAGAAAAAGAGACAGGGTTATTTAGCTTGCATACTTCACTTGTGCAGTTGCAGAGTTCTGTGGGAATGTGGAGCTATGCAGGCTCACTGAGCAAGTTGTGTTTTCTGACCCATACAAAGTGTCTGAATACAATCGTTGGACATCGCCGTATCTTGATCATGATGCCGAGGCTGTTAGAAACGACAACGATTTGAAGGTCGAGATTGCTGAGTTGAAAGCAAAGTATGTTCGATTCTTTTCTCTTTTTCTGCTTCAAATTGTAAAGATTTTTCCTTTAACAAGTCAATCCGGGAAGAATTAGTTGTATGGAAGTTGATTCAAATAATACATATGATGAGCTTGTACATAACACCGCTAGTAAATATTATCCGTTTTAGCCCGTTATGCATCGCTATCAGTCTCACGGTTTTAGAACATGTCTGTTAGGAATGCATCGTTCCCCTCTCTAACCGATGTGGAATCTCACCATCCACCCACCTTAGAGTTCCGGTGTCTGACTCTAATAGCATTTGTAACAGCCCAAGCCCACGGCTAACAACTAATGGTGGGCTTGGACTGTTACATTGTATGCATATATAAATTGTATATATATGTTTATGATGCAAAAATGTGACTCTAATTGGGAGATTTATTTATGATATGTAGCACTTGGGTTGCCTGTGCAGGTTTATAGAGAGAACCCAGGCGCTTGTTCATGGAGATCTTCACACAGGGTCCATTATGGTTACTCAAGAATCAACACAAGTTATAGATCCAGAGTTTGCATTCTATGGACCAATGGGATTCGATATCGGAGCATTTCTGGGGAACTTAATCTTGGCCTTCTTTTCACAAGATGGACATGCCGTGGAAGGAAATGATCGAAATGTAAGTATAAATCACAATCGAGACTGATAACATTATCCATCTTTAGTTTAGTGGATAAGACAGCTATTACCATTGATCCGCTTCTTGCCGACCATTGTCAATGTGATGCGATTCAGGCATACAAGGAGTGGATTCTGAGGACGATCGAAGAGACATGGAATCTGTTTCGTAAGAAGTTTGTGGGACTTTGGGAGCTGCACAAGGATGGTCCTGGGGAGGCTTATCTCCCTGCCATTTACAACAACACCGAGCTCGAGCAGCTGGTTCAGAACAAATATTTAACCGACTTGTTCCACGACAGCCTTGGTTTCGGAGCAGCTAAAATGATCAGGTTTAGTCTCAAATCTTAAATCAATCATCATCCAGCAGTCTTAATAAGTAAACTGCTCAATTCAAAACCACCCCTCTGTTATGTTATGTTATGACAGGAGAATAGTGGGAGTGGCTCATGTGGAAGATTTTGAATCAATCAGTGAGCCCAGCAAGCGCGCAGCCTGCGAGAGGCGAGCCCTTGAATTGGCTAAGTTACTTCTAAAGCAAAGGCGAAATTTCACTTCAATTTCTCAGGTCATCTCTGCCATTCGTGAACTCCATTAATCAATGCAATGCCTCATCGACCCAGAAAATGAAGCTGCTGGAATTCCCGATCATTCCCGACCTTCCCGACCCATGATTTCTCGAGTTTAGTTAAAATAAAATATGATCGGAGTTGCTACCATGCCCATCGCGTTTCTAAACTAATGGCCATCTTCTTCATTACTCTGCATTTTCAACTTGTTCTGTTCTTCAAATTACTGGGTTTGTATTATTGAGAGAAGTTGGATATTGTTTGCAAATTCATGGACAATAATCATTCCAAACACCAGCCAAAAAATGAATCAATTGCAGACAAAATTTACATTTTCATGTTCTTGGAATGTTCTGAATTTGTATGATTCAAAATTTGACATCCATGCAGGGTGTCTGTCGTTTTACGTGGAACCCGACAGGCCTTCCGTTGTCAGCTTCGGCCCCAAGAAATGTTTCAGACTCTTCGGCACTGACAGGGAAACTAAACCTGTCATCTTAAATGATCTCTCAGTTCTTCCATGAATCATAATGTGACAAATTCACAATCCCATATGAACCACCAGATCTTCCCGGAATTTCCGTGGCTTCCATTTCTTCTATCTTGGCTCTCCCATCATCACCCATTCTTTTTTAAGAACACTAACCATGCTCTGTTTTCTTTTCAATTACTAACAATGGATGTCTGGTCTTGGATTTCTGAGCTCCCCAGCTCCGACGACTGGAACCAGTCCATTTCTGTCTTCCAACTCGCTAATCATGGAAACTCGGCGATTCACCTCACTGCCGAACGCTCCACCGGCGCCAATTCCGATACGGTTCTTACCTTCGCCGTCACACTTAAGGGGTTCAGGTCATTCAGCGAGAGCAAGCCCTTGTGGGTTTCCAACACGTGTCCTCTGTCGTTGGAGAAGCCGTTCCTTCCTCTGGTTCTTCAACTTCTTCAAGAAATCATTTCCCGGTCGCCGGCCGGGCAGAAGAGCACCTGCCCCCGCTCTCGTCTCCAGAAACTGAAACCCGACCCGGTTTCCTGGATTATGGACTCTCACTCGCCGGAATCTTTCTCCGGCTTCTTCAACCTTATTTTCCTCGTCCGACTCTTTTGGGTCTGTGCTTGCGATGCTCCTGCTGAAATCGGCTCCTTCTACTTCGACTACTTGCTTTCCCCACACCTTGAAACTATGTCGTCGAACCACGCGCCGGTATTGCGAACGTTTCTAGTCACCATCGGCGTCGATGCTGAGCTCTGTTTCACTCGCACGCTCGGTTACGTGATAGCGAAATGGTTGATTCTCAGAGAAGTTGGCGTCGGGTTACAGACGCTAACCCACGCGCCGCCGCAACGAAGTCTGGGTTTCACCTACGCGACGGAGGCGCACGGCTTGTGGATTCTGAAAGGTCACGCGCCGGTTATGGGGATGAAGGTCACCCGTGCCGGTGGAGGCCGGAAATACCAGTTTCCCTTGATTGAAGCGAAAGAGTCAGCGTTGAGATACGCTCTGGCCCACCAACAGCTCGAGGCCGTCGTTCAGTTTGAATATTCCGTCCGGTACCACGACGGCTATGTCCATGTGGGAACACGTGTCGACAATATTAGGCTCCACGTGGCGAGACTCGCCCTAGGGAGCGTCGATGACGTGGAGTACGCAGAGGAGAGGCATTTCGTTTCTCGAGTTCGGGTATGGGTTGGGCCGGAAGTCGGGGCGAATTATGTTGGGGCGGTGAGTTTAGGGCGGTCGACGGAGAACGCCGAACGGGAGGTAAAAGTGCAGAAGATTTTGAAGGGCAGATTTGGAAAAACGAAAATGTCAACGGTGAAGGCGACGGCGAGGACGTCGACGAGGACGACGATGAGAAACTGGCGGTGGGACCAGGAGGCGGAAGGGAACGCGGCGGTGTTCGAGGCGGTGCTGTGCGACAACACGACGGGTAATGAGGTGTCGACGAAAAAAAATCCGAGTGGAAGCGAGAACGGCGACGGCGGGGAGACCTTTCAGAACCGGTACAGTGGAACGAATCGGGCTTTCACGAAGACGGGAGGAGTGGTTTTCGCCGGCGACGAGTACGGGGAGGAGGTGGGATGGCGGCTGAGCAAAGAGACGGAAGGTAGTGTGCTAAAATGGCGAATTGGAGGCCAAATTTGGTTAAGTTATTGTCCAAATGAGATGAGAATTCCATATTATGAAACCAGGTGTGTGGAGTGGTGTGATGAGGTTGACTTGCCTTTATTTCCCTCCAAATGAAACAAAACCCCTAATCTTGTAATTATTATCATCATTCCATCTAGGGTTTCATTTTTATGTTCCTGATCGAATATATATCGCTCGATAATTTTCATATATGATCGTTTGTCTTTAGATGGGTAGCTTCGGGAACCAGTCTCGGACCCCAAGCCCACATGCCCATAAACCCTAAACAAATCCAAAAGGGTAAGAAAGTCTTTTGTGCTCATTTCGATTCGAGACGAGAATTACCGAAGGTTACCTAATGTGGAAGGGAACACCACAAGTCAACCACTGTCGAGCTATACGGTTGTAGTTTCCTTTTCGTAATTTTGGAAAGACAAGAGTGACGACCTAATTGGGCATCCCTCTAAGATCCTCGGTAAACTTATGCTCGGAGAGGCCTTTGCTTTCATTTCTTGAAGATCACAAGATCACCCTCGAACCAAATGATATCACTACTTTAAAGTATATTATCATACTGACACGAGATCTTACCATGTAAGAACATAGTTAACTCTTGTGCTAGTCGACATGCCCATCTTGACCGACCCCTTCTCAATCAAATTCACTCGGTTTAACAAAAATACATAGACATGCCCATCCCGTTACAATATGGCACGATACCACATTAAATGAATAACAACCCTAAATCGAAAGAGAAAACCATACGCATGTTAGTAGGTTTAACAAAACTCTCACTCAATTATCCAGCTTTAATAATAACGATGCTGGTAAATTATTATCATAATTTATAAAAAAAATTTAATTTTTTTTATTAATAAATATAGATTTTAAAACCTGTCGCACTAATTAGTGTTTATAGACGATGATTATTTACCACTACACATACAATTATTACCAGCGCACAGTAATAAATAATTACACTAATTTTCTTCCATTAGAGATAAATTAAATAATTGTTCGAGATATTAGTGAAATAATTGACTTCCTTAATTTTAAAAATTTGATAATTATATATATATATATATATATACTAAAAGGTAAAAAAAAAATATAAAATAATGTGTATATTGTGATTTATTGTACAGATAATAATAATAACGACGTGTAAATTTTAACGAGAACTCCCTAATCACACGTTCCCTCGTCCATATATTTTTAAAGTATAATAAAAGACAGTGAATTTAAATAATAATGTTAGGTAATTAAATGAAGTAACTTTATTTTATTTATTATTATTATTATTATTATTATTATTATTTTGTAGCTGTATAGTTGAAATATATTGGAACGGTTAGGTGATGAAATTAATGTGCTATATACCTAAAAACTTAGGTAATTATTATTCAATTATATTCACGTTAAAAAGTTATACGCATTTAATCTTCGTTATTTTAACTCTGTACTTCATTCGTCAAATCAATTTAAATTATTTATTTAATTTGTCCTTTTTAAAATCAGCTCAAAACTATTTAAATAATATATTAAGAAAAACATTCAACTACCTTGTCTTCGGTTCTTGTTTCCCTCTCATTCTGCCATTTCCCACTTCGATTCTTCATGTTTCTTCGAACGACGAAGACCCATCTTCTTGCTGTGCTTCTGATTCATGTTTGTTTCCCCTTTTCCATGGCGGAGAGCTCCGACCCTTTGAAGCTCACGTTTAATGGCTCCGCCAAGCACTGGACTGACGCCATTCCTATTGGGAATGGGCGGCTTGGAGCGATGGTTTGGGGCGGTGTGGACACTGAGATTCTTCAGCTCAATGGTTTGGTCCCTTTGTGAAGCACTGAATTTTAGTAAGTGAATGTACTGTTTGAGTTTGAATTATGTGATGGAAATTGATGCAGAGGATACGCTTTGGACGGGAACTCCTGCGGATTATACCAATCCAGATGCTCCTGTGGCTCTGAGAGAGGTTAGAAAGCTTGTTGATGATGGAAAATATGCTGAAGCTACTGAAGCCGCCGTCAAGCTGTCGGGAAATCTGTCTGATGTAATGCTTCTCAACCCCTTATAATAAGATTTCTTAGTGCACAATGTGATCCTTTAATGAATTTGCTCCCTCGCTAAAGCGATTCTTAATGAATATTCTTTGTTGTTCTTTGCTATCTTTTTGTTTCTTTTTTGTTTCTAGTCTCTTGTATGCTTGTATGCTCGTCTCGTCTCTTCCCACTGCTATCAGATATTGTCTTGTTTGAGTTTTCCCTCAAGGCTTAATGTGTCTGGTAAGGAGAGATTTCCAAACTCTTGTAAAGAATGTTTCGTTTCCCTCTCCAACTGACGTGAGATCTCACTATCCACCCCCCTTCGGGAGCAACGTCCTTGCTAGCACTCATTCACTTCTTCAATCGATGTGGGACGCCCCAATCCACCTGCTTTGGGGCCAAATATCTTTTCTGGCACACTGCCTCGTGTCCACCCCCTCGAGGCATAGCGTCCTTGCTGGCACATTGCAGTCCATTCCCCTTCAGGGCTCAGCCTCTTCGCTGGCACATCGTCCGGTGTCTAATGCTAATACCATTGTAATAGTCCAAGTCCATTGCTAGCAGATATTGTCATTTTTTGGTTTTCCCTTCTTGGCTTCCCTTCAAAGCTTTAAAACTCATATGCTAGGGAGAGGTTTCCACACCCTTACAAAAAAATGTTTCGTTCCCCCTCTACATCCAATGTGAAATCTGACAATCCATCTCCCTTCAAGACCCAGCGTCCTCGCTGACACTCGTTTCCTTCTCCAATCGATGTGGGATCTCACAATCCATCACCTCGGGGTCCAGCGTCCTCGCTGGCACACCGCCTGGTGATGACCCCTTAGGGGCTTATCGTCCTCGCTAGCACACCACCCTGTGTCTAGCTCTAATACCATTTATAACGACTCAAGCCCACCACTAGCAGATATTATCCTCTTTAGATTTTTCCATTCAGGCTTCCCCTCAAGGTTTTTAAAACACGTATGCTAGGAAGAGGTTTCCACACCCATATAAAAAATGCTTCGTTCTTCTCTCCAACCGAAGTGGGATCTCACCATGTTTATTTTGGCATTTCAAAAATATTTTTGTATTTCCCCACAAATCTCACTCATTATCTTTGTCTTTCATTTTAGGAGTTTCACTTATCATACTCAAAACTTGATAGAGCTTTAAATTTGAAGCACTTTGTATGCATATTATGTTATACTCACAATCTCGTGATCATGCAGGTTTATCAACTTTTAGGTGACATCAAACTTGAGTTTGATGCATCCCATCAGTCATATACTCCAGAGACTTACCATCGAGAATTAGACTTGAATACAGCCACAGCAAGAGTGAAATACTCAGTGGGTGACATAGAATTTACAAGGGAACATTTTGCTTCTAATCCTGATCAAGTAATTGTAACCAAGATCTCTGCTACCAAACCAGGTTCCTTGTCATTTTCAGTGTCCATGGATAGCAAGTTACATCACAGCTCGCATGTAGTAGATGGTCAAAGTCTAATCATACTACAGGGAAGCTGTCCAGGCCTGAGAATCCCACCAAAAATGGATTTAGATGACAATCCCAAGGGCATTCAATACTCTGCTGTTCTTAGCTTACAGGTTAATAATGGAAGTGGTGTAGTACACGATTTAGATGAAAAGAAGCTAAAGGTTAATGGCTCAGATTGGGCTGTGTTGCGTCTTGTGGCTTCATCTTCATTTAAAGGGCCATTTACTGAGCCTTCATTGTCTGGGAAGGATCCTTCTTCAGAGTCAGTTGCTGCAATGAAGAAGATTAAAAACATGTCTTATTTGGATCTTTATGGACGCCATTTGAATGACTATCAGAGTCTTTTTCATCGTGTTTCATTGCAGCTTTCAAAGGGCTCTAAGAATGGATCTTCTGGAAGGAAGGGAGTTAGAGTAACTTCTACTGCTGAGAGAGTGAAGTCTTTTGGGAGTGATGAGGATCCAGCTTTGGTTGAGCTGCTATTCCAATATAGTCGGTATCTACTCATTTCTTGTTCAAGGCCTGGAACTCAGGTGGCAAATCTTCAAGGTATATGGAACAAGAACATCGCACCGGCATGGGAGTAAGTTTTTGGTTTTGTTTTTGTTTTGCAATAGTGAACTGAGTGAACCATGACTTTATCTCTCTCTCTCGACTTACCTTTCTCTCGACCCTTTGGTTTGGTATTGTGAGATGTTTAGAGAGGGGAACGAAGTATTCCTTATAAGGGTGTGGAAACCTCTCTATAGTGGACGTGTCTTAAAACCTTGTGGGGAACCCGGAAGGTAAAGAAGACAATATTTGCTAGCAGTGTACTTAGATTGTTACAATTGGTATCAGAGCCAGACACCGAGTGGTGTGCTAACAAGGATGTTGGGTCTCCAAGGGGGTGGATTGTGAGATCCCATGTTGGTTGGAGAGGGGAACGAAGCATTCCTTATAAGGATATGAAAACCTCTCTCTAGTGAACGCGTTTTAAAACCTTAAGGGGAAGCCCAGAAGGGAAAGCTCAAAGAGGACAATATCTGTTAAAGGTGAGCTTAGGTTGTTACAAATGATATCAGAGCTAGATATCAAGTGGTGTGCCCGTGAGGACGCTGGGCCCTTAAGGGGTGGTTTGTGAGATTCCACATCGGTTGGAGAGGGGAACAAAACATTCCTTATAAGAGTGTGGAAACCTCTCTAGTGGACACATTTTAAAATCTTGAGAGGAAGCCCGGAAGGAAAAGTTCAAAAAGAATAATATCTGCTAATGGTGGACTTAGGTTGTTACAAATGGTATCAATAAGGACACTGGGTCCCCAAAGGGATGGATTGTGAGATTCCACATCAGTTGAGGAGAGAAACGAAGCATTCCTTATAAGGTTGTGGGAACCTCTCCCTAGTAGATGCGTTCTAAAACCGTGAGGCTAACGACCATACATAACGGGTCGAAGCCAACAATTGTTTTCCATACATAAAGACGTGTTCCCCTTTTCTTTTCTACCAGTGGTGCTCCACACTTGAACATCAATCTCCAAATGAACTATTGGCCATCCCTTCCATGCAACCTCAAGGAGTGCCAGGAACCATTGTTTGATTTCACATCCTTCTTGTCTGTCAATGGACGTAAGACAGCAAAAGTAAGCATCTTTACCTCTGATAGCATCCGAGCCATCACAAGATTTCCATCATAGGGAAGAAACGTTCTCAACCTTGTCTGTTTCACTGGCCTCACCTGTTCTTAAACTTCATAGGTGAACTATGAAGCAAATGGTTGGGTAGCTCATCAAGTGTCAGACATCTGGGCAAAAAGCTCTCCGGATCAAGGGCAGGCCGTTTGGGCTCTATGGCCAATGGGTGGAGCTTGGCTCTGTACCCATCTGTGGGAGCATTACACATACACAATGGACAAAGTAAGTTCTTGCTTGTCCTTTGTACTGCAAATTCATAAGCTGTCACCTCTAAATGGAACTTTCTGTGTAGAATTTCTTAAGAAACAAGGCATACCCTTTGATGGAAGGATGCACATCGTTTCTGTTGGATTGGCTAATTGATGGCAAGAATGGATATCTGGAAACAAACCCATCGACATCCCCAGAGCACATGTTTATAGCTCCTGATGGTAAGCCTGCTAGTGTGAGCTACTCAACAACAATGGATATTGCTATCATAAAAGAGGTTTTCTCAGCCATCATAGCTGCTGCAGAGGTGAAGCTTAAACTGAAACCTTCTTTTACTTCATATACTGCACGGATTTGTTTATGTTTTTCTTTACAGATTCTAGGAAGAAGCAAGGATACTATTATTGACAAGGTCCGGAAGGCTCAAGCTAGGCTATTGCCTTATAAGATAGCTAGAGATGGTTCTCTTATGGAATGGGTATGTAAGTATCTCGTCTCTTAACCAAGAACATTGTAGAGCTAACTATCTAGACCGCCCTAACTCGACTAACTCGACTAACTTGACGACGTTTCTTGGCTTAGGCTATTGATTTTGAGGACCAAGAAGTGCATCATCGACATGTATCACACCTGTTTGGGCTGTATCCAGGACACACCATAACTGTTGAAAAAACTCCCAACATTTCGGAAGCTGCAAATAATACTCTTCATAAAAGAGGTTTCTGTTTGTCAACCAACTTCTTGGGATTTGCTGAGCATGATTAGCTGAATCCAGTTACTACTAATCAAACGAGGAGCTGAATCTTAATCCGAATCTTAATCATAGTACTCTTTGATTATGTTTGTGAGATCCCACGTCGATTGGAGAGGAGAACGAAGCATTCTTTATAAGGGTGTGGAAACTTCTCACTAGCAAACGCATTTTAAAAACCTTGAGGGGAAGCCCGAATGGAAAACCTCAAAGAAGACAATATCTGCTAGCGGTGGGCTTGAACCGTTACAAATGGTATCAGAGTCAGACACCATGCGATGTGTCAGCGAGGAGGCTGAGTCTCAAAGGGGGTGGACACGAGACGGTGTGCCAGCAACGACGTTGGGCTCCGAAAGGGAGTGGATTAAGGGTCCCACATCGATTAGAGAAGGGAACGAGTGTCAGCGAAGATGCAGGGCCCTGAAAGGGGTGAATTGTGAGATCCCACATCGGTTGGGGAGTAGAACGAAACATTCTTTATAAGGGTGTGAAAATCTCTCCCTAGCAAACATGTTTTAAAAATCTTAAAGAAAAAGCTCGAAGGAAAAGCCCAAAGAGCATAATATTTGCTAGCAGTGGGCTTGAACTATTACAATGTTGGTATGTTGTGGAAGGATATATGATAAACTTAGTGTGGTTCATGTGAAACAGGAGAGGAAGGTCCAGGATGGTCGACTGCGTGGAAGATCGCGCTATGGGCTCGTCTTCGGAACAGTGAGCAGGCGTACCGAATGGTGAAGCATTTGTTCGAGCTCGTAGATCCAGAGCATGAAAGTGATTACGAAGGCGGGCTGTACAGCAATTTGTTCACTGCTCACCCCCCTTTCCAAATAGATGCCAACTTTGGGTAAGCTCAAATGAAACACTATCCTTTCTAGCTACATAGTTTACCTGATCATTGCCTGCTCCTTCTGTTGGGCTATCCAGATTCTCAGCTGCCATTGCTGAAATGCTGGTCCAGAGCACTGTCAAGGACCTGTACTTGCTTCCTGCTCTTCCCTGTGATGTCTGGTCCGACGGTTGCGTTAAAGGCTTGAAGGCACGGGGTGGCTTGACGGTAAACATCTGCTGGAAGGGAGGTGATCTCGACGAGGTCGGTGTTTGGTCGTCGGAACAAATTTCGGTTACGACATTACACTACAGAGGGAGTAAAGTAGCAGTAAATTTAACATCTGGTAAACTCTACACTTTCAATAAGCAGTTGAAATGTGCTAGAACATGCTCTCTTCTACCAAACAGCAATGGATTTCCAAATCCTTGAAGAACATGTTCTTTGATGATTCTTTCTGTAACATGAAAGGTTTCAGAATATGCACAACAACTAGAAATGCTTTTGATAATAAAATATAATTAAAAATAGATATAATTAACGATTTAAATATTACTTTCAAGTTTGTTTGGCCACAAACACTGCCTGAACGAGCATGTTCAATCGTCTGCAATATAACAACGTTGCATCTCATCGTCATCTCGATCCCAACATGACCCATGCATCGTAATGTCATCCCATGTCTTGGGACAGCTCAACCATCTTGGTTTGCTTGAACACATTCGTCAGGAACTGACCTATGTGTCGATCCTCATCAGGAGGACATCCCGAACATACATTCATCTAGGTTCTCTCGAGCATTAAACTCTCCCGTGTCCATGTTAAACCATCTACGACATACGTTCTGAATAGCGGGTGCATAATCTAACCTCCAACACTGGACCGAGACGCAATACCTGCACACTCATGCCATCCGATACTCGTCTAGCTAGCTTCTTAGTACTTAAAACCTCGCACTGCGACACTCTGACTTCGTTCTCATCTTTCTCAATTTTCATTAAAGAAGAAATGGCTTGGCGCTCTTCTGGATCTCTATCTCGCGCGCTCATTTCCTCTGTTAGGTTTTCTTCTCTCCGATCGTCTCCTTCTCTTCCTCGGCTTCGCCTGCCACCTCTCACCGCTCGACCTCGCCTTCAATCTCGTCGGCTTGCATTTTCGACTTCCAGGTACTTCATAAGTTTCGAAACTCGCTGCTTGGTTTCCTTTCGAAACGAATTGATGAACGAATTACGGAGGAATAAATTCCGTTGAATTGTGATTTATTTGATGCTCGATGTTCGTTCTTTTTTCCGTGTTGATCTCTGTTTACTATTGATTTCGGCTTCTGTAAATTTAAAATCATCTGGAGATTGAATTTCTGTTGTTTATGTTTTTATCTTAATTTCAGATTAATTTTCATGCATTTTAAAGTTTTTGTTATCTGTCAAGCTATTTGTGATTGCATTGTAAAAGAGTTGCATAAATCTTGTTGGCAATTATCCTTTACATTCCGACGCAACACTAGACTCAACCATTTCAGAATTATCACCGCAGGAAACAGCCTATCAAGTTTCTTATTATCTTAATTAAGGCCTTCTCAACTCTGCTGAGCTCAAAGGTTAATCACACGAACAGAAACCCCACCAATATTTTCAGAGTCTTCCCTATTCCATCTGTTTTAAGAAAAATTTCTCACATTATTACTTATGATCTTTTCTCTCTCTTGATCATCTTTGATTGGAAGGCTCTTTTCTGAGGTGCTTGATTGCAAATTTCTCGATTGCTTTCATGAGTTGGTGCCACAGTTTCAAATTGTCGTTTCCAGGAATTTGGGAGAACTGGGATGCACACAGTCTCTTCTGCCCATGCACAGCATCATGGGTGCTACCTGCCTGACATCACACCTCTGTGTTGGCGCACGGGCTTTCTGCGAGCTTTCTCATGGTACCTTCTGCCGTACTTGTCAGGATCGCTAGTATCCTTTTGTGAGTTTTGTTTATAGGAAACATGAAAAGCATATCGCAATCGTTTCTTCATGAGGTCATTATTTAGTGCAACCATCGTTATAATCATCCCGATGTCATAACTTGTCAGTGAATTTGTGTTTGGATCATATGATGTGGCATTACTAAGCAGTTATTTTTATACCATTAAAATGTGATTTGGTAAGAAGAAATTGGATTGGGATGATAGGAAGGAATGGAAAAGATGGGTGATGCACGAGGACATTCTATTATTGGCAGGCCGGAAACCGTCGCAACATTTGTAGGTCCCTTTTTTTGGCATTTTTGTTCATTTCCCCTTCATTTTCACTTTTTAGTAGTATTTTTTGTGTACTTTTCTGAAGTTCATAAAAAAGATATCTGAAGTGGCGCTGGTGAGTTTATGCTGTTTAGGTGGGCAAGAAGAAGATGTTTGATCCTGTTTAATGAATTAACTTCTTTTAGTTGTCAATTTCTTCACTTCCATCAATGGAAAAAGTGAAGAATTATTGAGTCAGGAAACTCGCTCACTTAAATTCTCTCAGAAGAATGTGTTTGAGGTTGATGTGGGCGTACATCTTTCAGGATTACTATCAAGGATGATGTTCAAAGCATCTGCCATGATGGATGATACTTCATCTCAGTCATATGCATGAAGCTTTTGAGCTGACCTTTCTCGTTTCTTCCCTAGAAAACCTGTTCTGTACTGATAAGCTGCACATAAAAGTACACGAGGGTTCAGGAGGTTGATAACTTGTTTGCACACTATGTTTATTACTGGGTCCCATAAGCTGAACTGAAACTAATACAAGCTCTATGTTCATAGTGTAAATCTTACACAAATCTTATTCATTTGTACTGCGTGATTATACCATGAAGGTTGATCCTTTGTACCAATTCTGTTTTATTATTATATTAATATTTTCTTGGTATGTGCCTAGGATTCCCTTTCTTCTCCTCTAGGTTTTCCTGGATTAGGGAAATTTGATTCTTAATTTTGTCTGATTTGTGCTAATCATTTTTAATTTCTGGCAGTGGTAGTCTAGATGTGATATTTTCTACGGGTGATATTTTTGTGATGTACACTTTCAGAGGCATGAAGCATTTTAGAATTAAACTGGCGTACTTTAATAAAGAATTCAAATAAAAATTGTAAGGTGTGTTATCAAGTTCTTCTAAGCTTTTCCATTTTGTTTTACATTGCAGGTACTTGAGTGATCTCCAGTAGAAGCACACATGTGAGCAATTCTATGTGGGGTGAAGTTGGGTAGAGAGAGTGTGTGTGAGATAGAGAGAGTTTCTGGTAACTTCATTTGGTAGGTGGATGTAATAACAAAATATTTCTAGCTGTTCAGGGAATTCATCCTATTTCTCCACACAGTACTCGGTTTGCTTATTGATTCCCTAAAATTATCAATTGCTCATCATCTGACCTTGTTAGTTTCTTCTGGGCCTGAATTTTGTAATTATTTAACTTCAATTACTTTTCGAAGATGTATGCCTTTTTCATAAGGTTATGTGTATTTTTACACACTAATGCTTTCAATATGTGTGGACAACTAGGATACTCATTTGTATTTCATTTTTCATATATTCAGTTGTAAGTGAATTATGTTTGTTCATGGGATATGGAAATTTTGAAGCACCAATCAGAGTCGAGCGTGTCACCGTTTGAAGGGAACAGTTCAAATCACGTATCCAATAATCGACACGAAGTAGAATCATGTATGGTTTCTAAATGCTTGTCTGTATTCAGCTTTCAAGGGTTTTAAAATGTGATTGGTGTTTTGAGTGGCTGTTGTAGCTCTGCTCATATTTGAAATCCTTGTTGTAGGTGGGAGCGCAATAGCAACAGGCACATGGGATTGCCGAAGCCGATTTGATTGACACTAACATATCATGTTTATAAAGCCAGGTTTATGGTTTATGGTTTATGGTTTTATTTGGTCCACAATGTAATGTAATTCATGTATGGCTGCTTGCAGGTGCACTTGGAGATCTTTATTGATTTCTACGGCCCATAACCTCAGCCTACTAGCTGGTGGTGTTGTTTCCTACATATGGACTGGCCCCCTCCTGCTTCCTCTGATAAAAACTTGTCAGGAAACCCAAAATACTACCTGCTATTCAACAATGGGGACCTTCAAACCCCATCACTTATTCTTCCCCCCACCCTCCATAAGGAACTTGATTGGAAATGGTAACAGAGTAAGGACAGAAATGGTCTCTCCAGTCTCGATCTATGACCCCATCTAAGGTTTTAATGTTCATTTGCAGCAACGAGTCTTGGAAAACGGGCTGAGTTTGAAGATTCCTCCTTAAGGATTCAGGTTTTTCTTCAAACAATTTTTTGATTATTTCCTCTTAGCTACAATTCTTTTACCTTAGAAGTAACTGAACTTTTAGCTACAACGTTAAAAGCTGATTTTTTTGGGCTAATTGATATTCATAGTGGAAGGGTTAAGTCAGTGGCAGGAAGAATGGAGAGATTTTTCAATCTCAAATGGTAAAACTCTTTCTCTTTCTCTTTCTCTTTCTCTTTCTCTGTCTCTCTCACGACTGTATATCTAATATACAGAAGAGGACTGTTCTGAACCCCAGTTAGAAAGTAGGTGCACTTAAAAAGTAGAGAGAATCCACTTGACTTTCCTTTACTGCTTGCATGATCATCATCCCCATGATTTACGAACCCTTTATTTCAAGCTTAGCTTCTACTATAGTCATCAAACAGTAACTCACATTTTCCATCATATTTAATCGCACTGTCAAGATAATGCAATTTTGTGTTCTTTGATCAGAGTGGTTGTCAGGCTTTCTTTAAAATGCCTTAGTTGATGCCTCATGATTCAACCTTTTCAGGTCAAGTCTATCCATTAATATTATTACTCTTTGCCACAAATTCTTTACCAAAGTTTGGTCGAATGGATTCTTACCTTCTACTTGTAACGGTTCTTGACAGGTTTTTTCTTTTTGACAGTCTTCTGAGGCAAGTCTCCCTACATTGCCTTTTATTTCACATTCACTTTCACATGTGAAGGTTTTCATAATCTATTCTCCCACTATTTACATTTGCTTAAGAATATCTATACTATATTTCAATTTTTTGTCATGAACAATGCTGTCATCCAGAGAAAACAACTCACACAAGTTCTAGTCAATTCACTCTTAAGACACAAAATAAAGCAACGAGCAAATCGAACAGAATTAGACAACATTAGTTAAGTTCATGAAGGGTAAAGATCCAAATGTCCTCTTCCCCTTTCTCTTCGCACCAGGAGACAGGAAGAGAAAGATCCTGTCTTAGCCTAGCCTAAAGTTTTGCAGACAAGATCACATGAGTAAGTACTTCCAATTTCCTGTCCAAATTCAATAGCTAACTTGTAATTAAAAAAAAACAAGCAAACCTCAACATAGAAGACGAACTAACCAATTCAGGGTTATCCATATTGCATAAATAAAAGTGGAAGAAATAAGTACCTTCCCTTTCTTATCCTTCCACCGCCCCCTCAAGAAATAAATACAGAAGTACCAATCAAATATTATTTAGAAACATTACCCTTCACTAGCCAAAAGACCCATCTTTTCTTTGTGGGGGTACCATCCCTTTCCATGGGATTATAATGGAAAGAAAGAACTTATTAGCAATGCATACAAAGGTGGCCCTTGAGTGGATTTCCCCTGTAGAAGGCATGTGATTAGGCTGATTGAATGCTTATGAAAAGGGTATAATAAAACTAAGTCATCATTATCCTAATCATGTACAATTAGGTCAACATGCAAAGCCATCTATATCTAATAAAGATGCTTAAACCACTATTATCTGCTTTGTGTGATGCTTCTTCTCACAACTTTTTTTTTTTTTTTTTTTTTTTTTACCTGTTCTCTTTTGCCAAACAGAATGAGGACCCGAAGGAAATCGCTTGGTTGTAGAGATATGTGTTGCCAACATCAGCCTTGGAAAAGAATCCCACAAAAGTAGTTTTAAAAGTGATTCGGTTTACTTGTGTTGGATAAGAAGTGTACTCCTTCGATGCATTGGAGGGACAATTCAAACAGCTTGTTAGATTGTGATTGATATTGATGTTGCGTTTTGTACAACTTTCAATCATGTATTTTCTCAAAAGTTTCCCAAAAACAAGTTTTGTGTAAGGTTGGTATAGGGCTCCTAAAGATGTGGCTAAGAAGGTAGCAATACAAAGACAAAAGAAGAATCAACATTATCTCGAGTTTGAATATTGACCAATCTTTCATTACGCAAGTATTTTCTTTGTAGGGCTGAATCAAATAATTGAAGTGATTTCGAATTCAAACTTGTGACTGTCCTTGTGAGCTTTTTCATAATCATGAACGCCAAAGGATTGTACACTTCTCACAAGGCAACTGTCTAACGTAAGATATTTCGAGTAAAAAATTAATAGAATACTCGATCTCCTTAATAAGTAGCTACCATGATGTGAACCTAACTTAAAAGATATCTAGATTTACGAAGGGGCTCGAATACCTGATTCCCTGAAGCCATCTCCAACGTAAATAAGTGGTATAATCTGAGTGCATTAAGAAATTAGGGATTGGAAAAGATTGATGGAAGTGGGGAATCCTTTAGTTTGAAAGGGAAACAGTACAGATGACACAAGCATTGTCCACTGGACCACTAATGGTCGGGAGGAGAATGAAGATAAGAAATGCAGAAACATATAAACGAAAACTTACACTTTCATCCTCTCACAACTTCCTCAGCATTTGTTCATCTTGGAAAATGAAATCTAAGAAGAATCATGAGTTGTTACCATTCCCAGCTAGATAAAGAATCAGCAATCCTGTCCATTTTATAGTTCAGTATCATCGCTGCTAATTTTTAGGAATCTGGGTTAGCAATGATCTTTCAAGGAGAACAAATTGAATCATTGAAGGAGAAAAAAGGAGAAGATGAATCGGTTGAAGAAGAAGAAGAGGAAGAAGAAGAAGAAGAAGAAGAAGCAACAGACCAACCTGCAGGTGTAGGAGCTTTGGAGTGGCTGAACTTGAGCCTGGGTAGGAACAAACAGCTTTTACCTGAATCACAAAGCTCTGCAGGTTCAGCCAAGACCTTTTCATGCAACTTCTGTAAGAGAGTATTCTTCAGTTCACAGGCATTGGGAGGCCATCAAAATGCCCACAAGAGGGAGAGGAGTGCAGCCAGAAGGCACCAAGCCCAGAGAATGATGACTCTGCTTGGTCTGCCAATGCATAATTCTATGGTTAGATCACTTGGTGTTCAACCACATTCACTGGTGCACAAAACAAGCAGGGAAGATACTGCAATAGTAGCAAGATTTAATCATGTAAAAAGTGGTTCATGGGCACCTTTCATGCTGGGGGGTGCCATGGACTTGAGGTGGCCAGGAAGCTTCCGCTTCACTCAACATCAAGTTCTCCCAGAGTCACCACCACTACGAGAACCGCAAATGGAACCATTCAAGCTCGACCTGAATCTCCGACTTTAATTCTTGTATGTCTGTCAAGAACTCTGGAGTCATCTTCTTCATTCTGATTGTGTCGTCATATATCAAGTACATGACTAACTTTAGGGGAAGTGCTTAGAATCCTATGTAAAACCAGGAAGAAGCAGCATTAATGTTATATCTCTTCTGCTTATGGAAACACAAGAGGCCTGATTTGTTTCAACTATAAGTTGTAGAGTAAATTACATCAAACCAAGTAGGCTGTAAGGGGGAAGAAAAAAAGATCAATAATGATTTGAAACTTCAAGATTCTTGCTTCTGTCATCTCTTCCAGTGGTTTCCCATTTGGGAGAAATGGCCCATACACATTTCACTGCTCAATCACAGGTCACCCAGAGCTCCAGCTTCCTGTGATTTAGAAGATGATAACTTCCAGAAAGCTTGGAAATAAGTTACATCTACATGGACGAGGATTTGATACCAATTTCAGTGGTTGACAGGATTTTGATGCATTCAAATCGATAAACGCAGGATGTGCGCAGAAGATCCGATTGCTTTCATGTGTGAAGAGAACTACATTATGTTGACTCTGCAGAACCTAAAGTTCACATCTCATACAGGATTAATTGCAGAATATTTCACTAAGGATGATGACATTAAAATCTGGATAAAAAAGCCAAGAGCAATTTAGACTTGATAGCAATGTAGCATCCATAAGTGATATATCCGCAGCAAAGCTTCCGAAGCTGGAGGGTAGCAGTAGCTCTTTTGTTCTTTAACAGAGCAATATCTGCAACTAATTAATTGTTTAACACATCAGGAGAAGGGTCTCATGAGAGCATTCATTTGAAAATACAAATAAATATCTAACAACAAGCTCTCGATTTACATAACTAAGACTAAGCATTTATGTGTGAGGAATTAGAAAGAGGAATTTTAATGTGGTTACAAAGAACTACAAACAATTGTGATTGTTCTTGGAATTACCTCCCCTCAGACGATGCCCGCATTTGTTCTAATGTGTATCTTGGAAGAGAGTAAATAGCCAAATAATTTCCCGTGAACGATCGAAACTTACAGAACCTATAAGGAATTTCTCCTCCTCGTCTTAATGCTATGTGCTGTTTGGATTTCATTTACTTTTGGTGACTTGGCAGGAGGCCTTTGTGATTCCTTACTGTCCTTTGAACGCGATGCAGCGTGATCTGACCTGCCCTTCCGTTTTCTGGATTTTGCGGCAGAAAATTCTGATCTTTTAGTATCCTGAGTTGCCAATTTGACATCCCCTGTATCCCCACTCTGACATGGGGCCACAACACTATCTGCTGTAGGTAATTCTTGATGTTGGGCACCAAATTCTTTCTCGGGCTGGTGCAGCTCTCCACTTGCCTGAGATGAATGAATGCCCATTCTTGAGGAACTCTTTGCTTTATTACCCTCAACGCTTGAGGGATGGCGTGTGCTCCAACGTGTGTTCGTAAACCATTTGTTAACCTGAAAATGGAATAAATAGTTGAGCCTTTTGCTAGAATAAAATGTTAGCTAAAACTTCAAAAGGAACTCAATGCATTACCTGCTTCACACTGAGCCCTAGTTCTTGTGCCAGACTTTCCTTTGTAGCTCGTTCAGGATACTGGTTTTCTTGGAATGATGCTAAAAGTCTCTGGAACATTTGCAACAATATTAGGAACAAGACGTGGCATTAAAAAACTTGATATTTCGAAGTTAATACTAAATTTTATTTCCCACAACAGAGAAACAAAGATCTCATTGCCTCCTTTCCATCCAACGCATGTTTTATTTAAAAACCAAGTGAAATAAACAAGCACAGAGAAACTGATATTTCGCAATAAATAGTCTAAAGACGATGAAGGGTGTTGATAACTAATCTAACTGACAATGTCATGGAAGCGATAACTTATAGACTTGTGGTAAAGCATCATTGTTGAAACCAAGACGTATTTCTTCAAATAAATAGCTCAAAATTGTGATCTTCAGTTGCAAAGAAAAAAGAAGCGAAGATCCAAGGGATATAAAGTGAGCTAAGCTGTGCTCATTACTCGCTATAATCAAGAAAAAATCTTGTTCCAAGTACAAAAAGGAACGACATTTCAGCTCAAATTTACACATCACAGTTCAATTTCCTATATATAACTGCCTTACTGAGAGTAAGACTTCACAATACAGGAATCAGACAGAAAGAAAACTGTTTTTCAGTGTCTCAGCAATTATTCAGACCACTCAGACTGGATTAAGAGTCAAAATTTTAGAATGATAAGAGATTTTGGAACAACAAATCTAATAAATCGCATGGCTGAAATTATGTAACTCCAATATACATCTCCTTTGCGGCAATATATCCAAGCACCAGCATGCATTCTTAAATAAAGTTGCAAGGGAGTTCAAATCTTTGAATAAAACCTTGTTTCCCAACCCCACACGCAAAAAAAAAAAAAAAAAAAAAAAAAAAAAAAAAAAAAAAAAAAAAAAAAAAAAAAAAAA
>NW_019272024.1:1550653-1578899 GCF_002738345.1 Cucurbita maxima | reverse complement strand
TTAAAAAATTTAAATTTAAAAAAAAAAAAAAAAAAAAAAAAAAAAAAGAAAGAAAGAAGTATAAAAAAGGAAAAAATTAACATAGATACGCTAAAAGGAAGACAAAATAATGAAATAGGAAATCCCAGCTTGAACAAAACGGCACAAAAAAATAACATCTTTTTAAGGACAATGTTTTGGAATCAGAACAGAGCTGCAAAGAAGAAGAAAAAAAGGGAAAAAAAATTACCTCCAATGCAAGTTGACTGAGTCTTCTATACGATGATGATGTGGTTCTCCTAACAGAAGAACTAGCTTTTCCAGTGTCTTCAGGAGTTTTAGTCACAGATTTATTCATATTTACAGCAGCTGCCTTTTGACGAGTACCCCTCTTAGAACTGTGTTTAGTTTTTACATTAGTCAAATCATCATTAGGTCGATAATTTGGCAGTGCAAGAACCAGGGTTTTAGGACTTCTCTTCCTTGTATTACTATCCCAGCCTTGGTCATCACTTGAATCCATAGAAATACTCGCGTACGTGTCATCACTTGAGTCAGTAGGAACATTCCCGTATGTCTCCTTCAATAATGAAAGAGAGAAATAATTTAAATGTATGGGAATTCTTTAACTCATTCAGTCTAAAACTAAGCATGGGCCCTGTTAAATATCTAGACTTCGTCTATTAAACATTTAATGCCCGGTAAATTCATTTTATTCACACAAGACACATAAACATGTTGGACTAAAGCCATCTTGATGGGAACAAGGCCTTGTTTTCATTTATTATTATCATTATTTTGACAAAAGAACAAAGAACAAAAGTAGCTAAAAAATAATTTACAAGAGGATAAAAGAATGAGAAATCATTTACAATTGATGGAAAATTTTCAAGATAAGAGCCTAATATTAACCAAAACATCACTTAATTGATTAAGACACTAGTAACCTTCCAATCAAATATTTGAATTCCCCACCTAACATCTATAAGTTGTATTCTTTAGAACAAAGCAAAAGAAAAAAGGAAAAAAACGACATGTCAATCAACTATGCTTGCATAATGTTGAGAGATAGTCGCCCATATACTTCAAAGAATACATTGGAAAATAGCAATGTAATTTTTTCTTGCATAAGAATATAAATATTATTATGATTATAAAAGAATACTCACATCATGGAGCTTCTTGTAATCCAACCGTTCCACCTGTCTTCTTCCCAAAACAGGTTCAGGACCATCCTTATCAGGACCAGACTCTAGTAGACTTGATAGCTCATTATACAGTGAACTCTTTCTAGGACCACCTCCAGAGCTTCGCCCATCAGGGTTTTTCATAGACGTAGTATTATTCAGTGATGAAGACACAAGGTTATCAGCTTTGGAAGAGGGGTTACTGTCAAGTGCAGCTAAATCCTCAGAATCAGATGTAAAGTCAGAACTTGAACTTTCCTGTCTAACATCTTCATCACGTTCTGGAGCACTGGGATCATAGTCATCATCCTCCGAGTCATCGGAAGGGAGACCTAAGTACTGGTCAACATTGGGTGAAGACTCTAATTCCTCAGAAGCAGAAGCATACCCAGATGTTTCAGAACTTGATTTATCGTCCTGGACAATAGTATCTGGAACATCAGGATCATAATCATCATCTTCAGAATCATCTGAAGGAAGACCTAAGGCATGATCAAAATTTCGTCCAGCAGCTGATGCTGCGGCCTCGGGATAGACTTTCTGCACACAGTTAGAGGAAAATGACACTACAACAAACACCCAAAACAACCCTATTTTAATATAGGTTGCAAAACTTTAATTACCTCCCAACCATCAGTGATGGAAAGTCTTGATCCTTGAAATTCATTAAGCAGATTCAAGCAGTCATCTTTGCAATCACATCCGGGGCATAGCCATCCTTCATCATCCAGCGGAACTGTGAGAGGAAAGGAGGGAGCATGAATGAAAAGTAACTTGAGAAACACAAATCCACTTTTTAATTTTAATATCTAGTTGGCAATGAGAATATTACTGTCTGTATTTAGCAAAGGTGGTTCTAAACAGAACTGATGGAACCCACGATCACAAATACCATCACACAGTATGATGTCATTCTCAAGGGACAATTCTTTGGATCCACATTTTGCACAGAATATCTGATGCAAGGTCAGAAGTTCACAAGGAAGTCACTTATCACAAAAAGCAGATGCTTTAACAGAGCCAAAATTTATGCAGAATGAATCAAAAGATAACATCTAGTAAAAATTAAACTTAAGATCCCCCTACATCTTCACTGGCTATCTGTCCTTGAGAATCGAATAAAGATTTTGAAAGGCCTCCTTCGCCACAAAGTGCATCAATACGTTGAAATACATCTCTTATTTTTAATTTGCGCCGCATTATTTCATTTGATGCCCGTTGAAGTTCCTTTTCAGGCTTCAATTTATCTGAGCTGCACTATTATAGTAATGATCAGCAGATGCCACGCATTTCATTACATCAATTATGACAGATGAAATGAAAAGATTAAAAAATCATAAAGAGCATTAGTGACTGAAACAAAGATCAAATTATAACAAGAACTTCAATATTGATCCGAACATAAGTGTATAGAAATTGCTATCCGCTTCATTTCAGAATGAAATAACAACAGATTTAACTTCTAGGTTTATTGTCATTAGAAGTATTAGAAGTCTGACTTGGTCGAAGTCATAAATCTTGAAAGCAACGAAGAAGATAGAGTGATTACTTGTAAGTAATAGCTGCTAAATATGAAACGATCAACAAGGGTACCAAACCCAACACTGAGGAACTACGTAAGGCTGTAAGCTTGTAACAATCTTTTAATTAGATCCACTCTTAACCATGGGGAAGAGACCTGCAAGGAGAGTTTAAATTTTGTGTTTGGATGGCTTGGAGGAGATTTACCGTCCTGCCTTTCCTTAGTACTCACTACGCACTGTATGAAAATCGAACAATTACTTAAGAGGGGGGAGGGGGGCATTTCAAAGTACACAAACACTACAAAATCAGTGGAGGCGTTTACACAAGGAGTCGATGACCATTTATCAAAATCACCAAAGACAAAGTAATACAAGAAAGTATCAGGACAAAGTCAATGTAAGATCTATTAAAGGTGAAAATACATACCTGAACCCTTTCCAGCCTTCACTAGAATAAGCTTCAATCAAGTTCTGTTCATAATTGATGCGGTTCAGTAAATATCTCAAATGATTCCTGATTGATGAGAATTCATCGACTCTTGCTCCCTTTCCTTGTATGTTTCTCTCCTTCTTCTTCCCTTTTCCCTCTTCAGCAGTAAAATTATTTAAGTCATTACTTGGTTCAGGATCTTTATCTTTCTCTTGGGTCTTTGAACGCATATTTCTGTCACTACTTACAAGGGACCTTAAAATAGAATTTATCTTCATTGATTTCAAAATTCTCTTATCCTTGTGATCCGATTGTTCTGAATTACTGGGGACTGTTTCTAACTTTTGGAAAGGAGTATTTTGGGTTAATTCTTCAATAGGAGGGTTCATCTGTTCAATATAGTTTTTGTTGACAACTTCAGGTGGAAGTTCAGAGCAGTCAACAAGAAGAGTCGTTGTCTCAACTTCAATAGGTACTATCAAATTTTCGGTATCTTTATCACAGCATAATAAATTACCAGCCTCAACTTGATCATTATCAGCAAGGTTAGAGAAAGTCTGATTGTGTTTTTCTGATAATTCACTAAGCACATCTCCTGAACCAAGTTCCTTATTCTCTTCCTCCATATTCTGCTGGACCTCTGGCTTTTCTTCATCTGGACCGCCAGTTTTGTTGGTATATCCTGGAGTTGCTTCCAATTCATGCTTTTGCTCATTTGAAAGACAAGTTGGCATTTCAGCTTCAACACAGGTTTTGGCTTCTTGTACGGCTTCAGCATTATTATTACTTCTCGATTCTGTACATTCATCTCTTTCTTCCATATGATCCCCCAAGACTATCAACTAATCTCCAGTTTGACTAGTCCTATTCCTGATTACATCAACTACAGGTTGCCAGACTTGAAGGCCAAAGAATCAACCACCAAGACAACGTAGATTTTTGCTTATCACTTCTGGAGATTAAAAGCGCCCATTCCTACTCGATCAATCCGGAGTTCATTTTTTCAACTTCGACAACTGCCTGGGAGTGGCAATTTTCTGTTTCTGAATGCTAAATATATATATATTCTACATACGTATATGGACCACCTGGAGCATTCTCCTCACAGAACTTCTCCACGAACAATCATCAATCTTGACCATCTGGCACTGGAGAGACACCAAGATGACTACCATCAACCATATTAAGGGATGTAAGGCTAGTAGTGACAAATAATAAAATTGAATCTTATCGCATTCAAGAGATATTTTGGGTTCTTTAATCCACTCTTTCATTTCAGAATTCAGAAAAAGTATCAGCTAAATTCATTATAGGAATTTTTTAAGTCTACTGAAATATATATATATATCTTACTTGAAAACAATCTCAAAATATTTCCTTTATAAGCATATGACTACAAAGGCACATAAACTAAAAATAAATAATAAAAAAACTTCACTAAACGATTATTTCTAAGATTAAGTTTTATTTACTCAAAATTGCTTCTATGTAGTAATTTTTACCTAGAACCAAACTTTATGAACTGAACGGATATTTATCGGTATATCTAATTTTGAGGTAGATTAAAAATTATACACAAAAAACGATTTTGTGTGTGTGTGTGTGTGTGTGTGTGTGTGTGTGTGTGTGAGAGAGAGAGAGAGAGAGAGAGAGAGTACAAACAAATTCTAATGACCATTATTAATTCAAAATTTGAGACAATATTAAATTGCAAAGAAAATGAGGGCGAGGCTCTACGGTAGTTACAAAATGCCCAACCATACGCAGAGCTGAGGTTGGCACGTACTCCAATCCTCACCTCAGAAATTTTCACGTTCAAACTCACAAATAACTTCAATTACGTGGAACTACGCTTCCAAGGGAAAAAATTAAGCTCGACTTCATCAAAATCAAGATTTTAGCAATGAAATTCTTCGAGATAGAAGAGGTCAGTCCCTGGTTTAATACTTCAAAAAGGAGAGACAACATGTTGAAAAAAATAACTCCAGAATCATGACGCTTCTTTCTCCGAAGTTTAAGCAAACAAAACGACAAAGTAGGAAAAAAGGAAAGAGAAGAAACAAATGCAATTAACAAGCTGAGAATTTGAACAGAAGAACAGTGCAATGCATTAGCTTCCATAACTCCATTTTCCGTTTCGCACGAATTCTCAAGAAACAAACATAATCTAGCAGAAACATAAGAACGTAAAAGAGAAGGAAGGAAAAAAAGAAAAGAAAAAACCTATTGGAAAGAGGTACCTGGTGCTGGCGAAGAGCATAGTATTGTCCATGGAAGAGGGCGGCTACGGATCTAATTGGTGGTGAAGATGTTTATTTATGCAGCTTTGGAAGAAAAGTGTAAGAATTTTGGCGATGGTGGTGGTTGTTCTTCTTGTTCTTTCTCTTTTCAGCGCGCGGAGAGAATAAAGCGGCTTTGTCTCAGAGTCCTCCAAATCTGGGCCACCGTTACTCTCTGCGCACCGTCTGCCTTCCGCAACCGCCGCTAATAATCATATTGCGCATCTCATTTTGGGCTCCATTCCGTCTTTCGGCCCATTTTTTACCATCTCCTTTTTGGGCCGAGCCAGCCTTTCTCTTAATGGTCTTGGAGCCCCAAATGATAATGACTTAGTTGACCTCGATAAAAAGTATCTAATGAATTATGAGCTAAGCCAATTCGTTATTGCGTTACTTACGGCCCAGCGACATATGCTCGAGCCTCTGGCACTAGTTTAAAAAGAAAGTTTTAGAAAACGAGGTAGAGAGATTTTGAAGAAATTGGTGTTACATAATATGCAAGCAAAAAAGACAACAACAACGACACCTCAATGAAAGCAATCATAAAGATAAAATGACTAAAAAAACCTTAAAAAAATAAAAAATTACTCTTTATATCAACAAAGTGTATCTTTCTTTTACGTAGCTCAATCACAAAAGCTCTAAAACTAAACACGTTAGACTCAAATATGGCGTCGGTTAAAGTTCACCAACCCACTTAATTATTATAATAATATTAATAATATAAAAAGTAAAAGAATTGGAAAAGGAAGCATCGTAGGGGTATTCCCTTTATTTATTTATTTATTTTATTTAATTATTTTCTTGCATTTTTCACCTTCCTCCTACCGCCACGTTTCTACTACTTTCAATATAAATTACATTTCTTTCTAAAACAACGTGTTTCACTTTTTACCCTTTTTTTTTTTACCATAAATAAAATCTCCCTAAACTTTATATTTCATTTAAAAAACAATATAAAAATTTTATTAATTAAACTTTTAAATACAAAAATTAAATAAGCATGAAACCCACGTGAGGTACAAAAATTTTAAAAATAATTATACTTAAAAACTGATAATTTTATAATAATAATAGTAAAAATAAAGTGATTGAAATAGCATTAATTGCAGATTTTAATAAATGAAATTAAAATATAAATATTTTTGGGTAACATTTAATTATGTAAAGTACAATGTTAATAAAGAAATTAAGTAAGCATTGGACACAACATGGGCATTTAATTAGCCTTAATGCAAGCTAATTAATGAAGGGGCAATTCATGTGCATTACCTAATTTTGTAGTCTCCCAATTAAAAGTCGGTTCCATTTTTTATTAACTAATTATTAATCAGGTGAAATATAATCATTTTTTTTTAATTATTATATTTATTTTTAAAAAAATAAAACAAAATATTATCTCATCAACATGTTAATTATAATATAGTTTTTTTTTTTTTTTTGGGAACATTCTCTGTGTTAGTGTACTTTCTTCGATTAATAATTAAATTCTAAACAAACTCTTTTTTTTTTTTTTTTAATTCCCTATTATTTCACTTAAATTCATATAATTATTTCTTCAAATTTAATAAATATAAATATATTTTAAACGAGTAACTAAACATTACTTATAAGAGTGTGAAAATCTCTCCTGAATAGACACATGAGAGACTAAAATAGTTACAAATAGTATCAAAACTAAACAACAAACGGTGTGTCAGCAAGTATGCTGGGTGTCTGAGAGGAGAGAAGACAAAAGCTTCCAAAAGAGCGAAGTTAAGACCAAGGGGACAAGGAAAGTGAGATATCTTTTGGTGCACTTTTTTACTTTTATTTTTCTTTCCTATTTGGACCACAAAAAAAATATTTATATTTTCTGTTTTTGTTCGTTAAGATATTAATATTATCGAAGTCATAAGAATTGTTCGATCTTAATAAATTTTTTAAATAATTTAATAAAAAAGTGTCACATTCGTCGTCAGACAACAAATCATTTAAGACAAGTTAAGTATGTTCTAATGGAATTCAATCATGACTTTGAAATTTACTCATCATAAAATATCTTATTGGTTGTTAGGTTATTTTTTTAAATATTATATTTAATGCCAATTATTCGATAAGCTTCCGAGATTTAGTCATTATTGTTGTGCGGAAAGCACGAGCAAAGGAAAACATTAGTTTAGTTAGGGTTGATTATTGCAATTAGCTTAGCGAAAATAATTACTAGAGATATTTATGTAACCCACAAGGTCGACTTGTTTCGAACAAAGTAAGAGACATTTTTTTCATAGGTCGAAAACGAAGATTACATTCTCCATACTTATCCTCTATCCCTTTCTCTCTCTCACTCTATATATATATAGGGGTTGAAAACTTACTATAACATCAAAATTTGAAGATATGATAATTAAGAATCTTTTGTGGATAATTTTTACTCAGATCTTTATAATTTTGGGAGTAAATAAAATGTGGTGCGTGATGTTACTTGCATACTATGAAAATAGTAGTTTATGTCCCTCACATCGAAACAAGCAAAACTACGACTCTCAAAAAACTTTAGGGTTTAGGGTAAAGTACGACCGTGACACATGAGAAGCAAACAAAGCAGTGACACTAAAGAGAGTAGATTGTGATCCTCACGTCGAGACAAGCAAAACGGCTCCTCAAGAGACTTTAGGGTTTAGGGTTTTAAGTAAACTATGACCGTGACACATGACATGCCTGGCAATCACTACCCTGTGTTTTGGGGAGTGGTCCAAACAGCCAAGAGCATAAGACAAAAGGGCAAAAAGGCGCCATGGACATTAGCATTGCATGCATTGGAGATGTGTTTTTGGGTTGGGATTGAGCTGGTGAGAGGTCGGTGTCTATATGATCTTTTGCCGCACAAACAAGCAGCTTTTGGTTCCTCTTTTGTGTTTGTCCATGGCGGTACACTTAACCTTGAATTCCCAGGAAAAAAACAGATGGGGAGATCGAATTTTGTATACTTCCCCAAGCCATATCAAACACAAAGATCCAGTTGCATCATAACTAGTCAAAATAAATAATTGAAGAACATTGAAGGGAGAAAACTTTTGAACAAAGCAACCTTAAGCACTTCTATTGAACTTTCTCCGACCACTAACAATTTCCTCAAGTTTATTAACTCACACACGCCACAGCAGGTCCTCTTCTACGTTTGGTTCAAAAATGCCTAAACCACCCTGAAACTAATTTTGTCTTCACCTTATTTTATCCAAGATTTCATCATCTTTTTATTCAGGGACGGTTGTTGGGTAGTTGCCGACTTGTAGCCAAGGTGTTTGATAAAATGTGTGAGAGAAGATGAAACCGAAATTTGAGGGGAAAAGAAATGGGAAGTTGGGGTTTGGGTCAACCATGAAGAAAACAATATGAATGTAGTAAATTAAGTTGATTGGAGAGAGTTCAGAAGTTTGAAGGGATAACGCTTCCGCAAACAGTGTCGGCTGGTCTTCGTTATTTACATGCTGGATTGTTATAAAGTCTGCTCTATGACTGTGATGGTCTGCGCTGCGGCGTGCCTGCCTACCTGCCTGCCTGCCTGCCTGCCTGCATTTCTAACAAACAAAATTTGACTCTCCAATGGCAGCCTCCCTTTTGTTTATTATTTTCTGGACGGTTACTCCACCTCATTTTAAATTTTAAGACTACTTAATCATCTTAGACTAGAACAAGTACCCTAGAACACGTACCTTTGGTTTAAATTCAAATGGGTCAATACCTTATTTTCCTTTCTTAAAACTCATATCCGAGAAATCATATCTAACCGCCCAACCTTATCGTTAGCAAATATTATCCGTTTCGCCCATTACTTATTATCGTCAATCTCACGATTTTAAAATGCGTATGTTAGGGAGAGGTATTAAGATCACACATCGGTTGAAGGGTAGAAATAAACATTTCTTTCAAGTGTGTGGAAACCTCTCCTTGACATACGCATTTTATAATTATAAGACTAACGACGATAAGTAATGAGTCAAGATAGACAATATCTACTCGCTGTTCATACATTTAAATTAAATAATAATAGAGAAATTGTACTTCCATCCACTATTTTATTATTATTCATTAATGGGTCTCATCTAATTTTTTAATGGACATAAAAAGAAAACTAATAATTAGACTTCATTCGGCAAAAGGAGTTGTTATTTAATTCAAATAATAGAGCAACATATTCCAATGAAAATAGGATAAAATTGGAGGGAGGGGGAGGGGCTATTCAATAATATTAAAGTTGGAAAAGAACGGTACCTTTATTTGGGCAAGTGCAGCACGTGCGAAACGAGAGTTATAGGGAATTATGGACCGATCCCATTCTCCTTCGCCACTTGTCGCCAAATACTTTACCCCAAACCAATGAATCAAAATTCAACAATTGAAGTAACTAAGTTTGAGCTTTAAGGCGAAAAAAAAAAAAAAAAGGACAATATCTGGTAATAGTGGATATGGACTCTCACATTCCAAGTAGAAGAGAGTAACCCATCAATAATGGAAAAAGAGGGTTCATGTTATTGAGTAAATTGAGCTAGGAGTGAAATTATATTTTCTGTCGTGAACGCCCACACCTACCCTTGTGGATTCGGTGCACGAAAATAGATAAAGAGGCTTCCTCATCTCTAATTTTGAGTGTGGAATAACTACATTCAAATAAGTTATGTTTGATTAAGTTAGAGGGAAGAGAAATCACATAACCTTCACATGCTCGTCTCACTAGCTGCAATGTCTACGTGATGTGGGCCCTTCATTGTCTCCATTTTCCCCTGCATCACAAAATTCAGTCTTCTTCCTTTCTCTCTCTACGCTCCGTATAATTCCGTAAGCTTCCTCCCATCTCCTCTCCAATGTCTACTCAACCTTTTCTCCTACCCCACCCAGCTGGGTCCTGACCCAGTCAACCTTCCTACGTGGCACCTCCCCCCTCCTCTGTATATAAACCCCCCTCTCATCACCATTCCATCTCACTTCACCCATCGCCACTTCTTCTTCCTCTTCAATTCCGTCGCTCTCTTTCTTTCTCCAATGGCTGTCGATTCTTCTCTCTCTTCACCCCTCGGCCCTCCCGCCTGCGAAAAGGACGCCAAGGCTCTTCAATTCATCGAGCAAATGACTCGCAACGCCGACGCTGTCCAGCAGACAGTCCTCGCTGAAATCTTGACCAGAAACGCTGCCACCGAGTACCTCCGCCGTTACTCCCTCGACGGCACCACCGATCCCCACACCTTCAAAGGCAAACTCCCGGTCATCACCTACGAGGATCTCGAGCCCGACATCCAACGGATTGCCAATGGAGATCGCTCTCCTATCCTCTCCTCCCATCCAATCTCCGAGTTCCTCACCAGGTAAATTACACTGAAATCTCTTCATCGGAGCAATTAGAAATTTAGAATAGTTGAATCGATTTTCTGATGCTGTGGTTTTTGCAGTTCTGGTACTTCTGCCGGTGAGAGGAAGCTTATGCCGACGATTAAGGAGGAGCTGGATCGTCGTCAACTTCTGTACAGTCTACTCATGCCAGTTATGAACCTGTAAGAGAAAGCAACAATATCAATGGCGAATTTGAATTATTTAAATTAAAAGCGCGTAAAATTTAATTTATTCATGCTTTCTGTTTTGGACAGCTATGTGCCTGGGCTGGATAAAGGCAAGGGGCTTTACTTCTTGTTTGTGAAATCGGAGACGAGGACTCCGGGTGGGCTCTTGGCCCGACCTGTTTTGACCAGTTACTACAAGAGCGACCACTTCAAGACCCGACCCTACGACCCGTTTGTTGTCTACACGAGCCCTAACGAGGCCATCCTCTGCCCCGATTCCTTCCAGAGCATGTACACGCAGATGCTCTGCGGTCTTCTTCAACGCCACCAAGTCCTCCGCCTCGGTGCCGTCTTCGCCTCCGGCCTTCTCCGAGCCATTCGATTCCTTCAATTGAACTGGCAGGACCTTGCTAACGATATCCGGAACGGAACGTTGAATACGAAAATCACCGATCCGTCGTTGAGAGATTGCATCGAGAAGATCCTTAAGCCGGACGCGGAATTGGCGGATTTTGTTTCGGATGAATGTTCGAAGGAGGATTGGGAGGGAATCGTGACGAGGATTTGGCCGAAGACGAAATACCTCGACGTGATCGTCACTGGAGCGATGGCGCAGTACATTCCAACGCTTGACTACTACAGCGGCGGATTGCCTCTGGCTTGCACGATGTACGCATCTTCCGAATGTTATTTCGGACTGAATCTGAACCCTATGTGCAAGCCATCGGAGGTTTCCTACACTATAATGCCAAACATGGCGTACTTCGAGTTTCTCCCTCACGAGCCAAATACCGAAAGCGATTCGCCGCCGAAACTCGTCGACCTGGTAGACGTGGAGGTCGGAAAAGAATACGAACTAGTAATCACAACATACGCCGGACTTTACCGGTACCGAGTAGGCGACATACTCCGAGTTACCGGATTCCACAACGCGGCGCCTCAGTTCCATTTCGTGAGGAGGAAGAACGTGGTCCTGAGCATCGACTCAGACAAAACGGACGAAGCAGAGTTGCAGAAGGCAGTGGAGAATGCATCAAAGCTTCTGAAGGAATGGAAGGCGAGCGTGGTTGAGTACACGAGTTACGCAGAGACGAAGACGATTCCAGGGCACTACGTGATATACTGGGAACTGATGGTGAAGGAAGCGGAAGGGAAATGGCCGAGCAAGGAGGTAATGGAGGAGTGCTGCTTGGCAATGGAGGAATCACTGAACTCGGTGTACCGGCAAGGGCGAGTTGCAGACCATTCGATCGGAGCTTTAGAAATCAGAGTGGTGAAGAACGGAACATTCGAAGAACTGATGGATTACGCAATTTCCAGAGGAGCCTCTATCAACCAGTATAAGGTGCCGAGGTGTGTGAACTTTACTCCCATTATGGAACTTCTCGATTCTAGAGTAATATCCGCACACTTCAGCCCTGCCCTGCCACGTTGGACTCCAGCTAGGACACGCTAATTTCTTTTTCTTTTCTTTTCTTTTTTATTTTTCTTAAATTTAGGGAAAGAAAATGAAAAATGTAGGATGTGTCGGGGGCAGTCTTTATTGTACTTGCTTCTCATAACTAAATTAATGGAAAATCACATTTAATTACTAAATTAAATTACAAATTTAATCCTAAACTTTATTAGGCAAAAAGTAAAAAATTTAAAATTAGGGTGTGAATAAAAAAATAATTTCTTTTAAAAAAAAACAAAAGTTTATTTTTCCTGTGAGATTCAATAATGGGCTTATATGGGCCTCAAGTTGGGCTGAGTTTCTTAAATTATTTATGGGCTGTGTACAATGAAAACCCAACTCCCCATTATGGAGGCCCATTTTCACACTAATCTTTTGTGAAAAGATTTGGGCATGACTTTAAACAGACAAACAATAATAATAATAATAATAAAATTTAAAACGAGTATGTTAGAGAGATGTTTCTTTACCGTTATAAAAAATGTTTCATTCCACTCCTCAACTGAGGTAGGATCTCACAATCTACCAGCTCACTGACACACCGCTGTCAGACTCGCAGTTTTAAAATGTGTGTATTAGGGAGAGGTTTCCACACCTTTATAAGAAGATGTTTTGTTCCTCTCTCCAACCAATGTAGTATCTCACACAATCCAATCCGGACAAACGATCTTTAAATTTAACACTTTGTAAAAGTATTCCCCACTTATTTAAAATGGAATTTTTAAAAAATTGCACTTTTTTGGAATATTTATAAATGCCCATTTAATCCCAAGTGGAAACTAAAAAGGTCTTCTCTTTTATCCTATTTAATTCCATTATTATTTATACCCTTTTTTAAGGGACACTGTCATTTAAAGCTTGCCTTTTGTACCCATTAAAATTTTCATTATGTTCACACTTTACACAAGAAAAATGTCAACTTTATGTCATTTTTAATTTCTATTTTGATATAATATAAAATATTACATTTTCTATTGAATAAAGGTGAACACTGATTGAATTCGAAAAATTTTTTAGACTAACACGACGTTTCGAATTGGTTGAGTTGGTGATTGAATGACCCGAATAGAGCTCGCAACCCAATCCAACCTAACCGTTATGATGTTGGTTAAATAGTTTGGATTAATCATAAAAAAAGGTTTATTACTGAAAATTTTAAAAGTGGGAAAAGGCTTGCATCACATAAAACGCCGCCGTTTAAAACAAACTTGAAAAGAGGAACGCGATTCAAATTACTGACCGTTAGAGCCACCAAATGAACTTGGCAACTGCAGCTAAGATGGACGGTCCAGATTTTGCGCAATTCTCCATGAACCAACGGATAATTTCAACCTAAAACAAAATTTAAAAAATACAAAAATCTAAATTTAAAATGGCAATTAAAAGTCAAATTTTCTAATAAATAATAATAATTTAATAATATATATTGTCCCGAAGTCATAAGAATAATACAAAAAGAAAAAATAAAATAAAAATAGTTTAGTCAAAGTCAAACCAAAGAAGGAACACAGCTGTCCCCACCATGCCTGGTGACCAAATATTTATTTTATTTTATGTTTAAAAATTTCTCTCTCTATCTCTAGTAATTTATATCTTTTTGGGCATAGTGAGAATCAACCCTGCACGTGCTTTCAACACAAAAAATGAAGATCAAATTATATATATAATTATGTTTTTTTTAGCAAAATAATTTCATTTTTGAATTTTAGAATTTCAAATGTCTTTTTAGAAAAATTAATTATAAAGTCATTATTTAACCTAAAATATTAGATTCTCACAATTACCAATTTTAATATTTTTTTTGTTTAAATTTTAGCAAATCGTTGAAACTAATTATTTTTTATTAAAATTGGTTGAATAATAATAATAATTCCCATACCAAAGGTTTAATTTATATTTCGACCATAATCAACTAGCTTCACGTAAGTTAGTCATGCAAGACACTTCAGCCATGACGAACTAGTTTGGCTGACCCTCGTGGGTGGCTCATACCCTTTCGATGGGTCTGATTGTGGATCATAATCTTGCATAATTTCAACTCTCTCACTCGAATTCATTGACTAATCAGTAATCAAAATAAAAGATATAATTAAATTAATTAAGTAAATTTGGGAAGACTTAGGTGGTAAGATTAGAAGGAATTTAGAGTTGGATTAAAAAATAAAATAATATATATATATATATATATATAAAAGGGATAAGGAAGGAGAACTTTATTGGGAAAATAAAAAATTAAAGAATTTAATTTAATTTAATTTAATTTAATTTAATTGGTAATACTTTTAGTTTTAAGATTCCACCAAAAGCTAAAAACAAAACGCGTTTGTTTGACTACTCGAACGCGCCAACTTTTAGATTCACATTTTAATTATCCACATTACCATTTATAACCTTTTTTTTTTCCTTTTAATTATTAATTTTCTACCCATATTTTAAAAATCAAGTAAGTCAACTTTTTAAAATTAAAATGTTTTTTTATTTTTATTTTTATAGGAAATTTAAAAACATAATAAAAAATTGAAAGAAAATCATAAATTTCAAATTTGGAGTTTTTTAGTTTTTTAAAATTAAGATTTTAGGACTATTTTTCAAAATTTGAGGACTTTAGAAAACGTATTTTTCATACTTTCCGTTATATTTTTAATAAATTATAAATCATGAATTTTCAATAAATAATAAATTTAATAATTATTTAATAATTATCATATTTAAACAATATAAAAAAAACAAACTAATAGAGACTACAAATACTAATTTTAAGGTATAAAATAATATTTAAATATTTGAAAGAATTAAATAATTAAATGAATATATATATATAAGGAAACCTAGGAATTGAAGTAATAAAATAATGAAATTGGATTTATGTTGTAATTAAGTATAAATTAGGGTTGGAATTATGGGGAGTGCGGAGTCACGTGGGAATGGCTTTGGGTTTGGTTCCATACCGAGTGTTACCCCACTCATCTCCCATCTTTTACTGGACTCCTTTTCCATTCTCATTTTCCCCCACTCTCCTCCTTCGCGCGTGCTTCTCACTTCTTCTTTTTTTTTTTTTTCTTTTTTAATATTTCGTTTACTCATTCAAAAGCAAAAGTGGACAATATCATATTTTGTAGAGAGTCGTGTTCATCTAACAGTTAGAAGACAAAAATGAATTAAATTTGACAATATTGATATATAATTTTGTATTTGAGATCGAAATTTCAATATTTATATATTTTTATTTAAAAATGAGTTAAAATTTGCATTTTAAATTTGAATTAAAAAATAAAAAAGAAATGGGGTGAATCAAAATAAAATTTCCCATTTACTTTTTTTTTTCTTTTTAATGGAAATTAAATTTTTTTTAAGGGAAAAATGAAAGTCAATAATGTTCATAACTTGGGGTAAACACTATAAATAAATAAATAAATAAATAAATAAATAATAATAATAATAATAATAATTCTCATTCTCTTATTATAAGAGTTTTGGAGTGATTTTTTCATTTATTACATTTTTGTAACTTGGAATAAAATTTTCTAATTAAATATTTTTGATAAATTGATTATTATTAGTATTATTATTTTAGACTAATAATAATAATAAAAAAAAAACATTATGTAAGATTTTGTCGAATCAATAAAAACACAAACTCAGGTATAATCTTTTTCCTTTTTAGATTCAAAGTTTAAATTCATACCAAAAATTTTCAACTACATTTTTTAAAAAAATTATAATAAATTGACTATTTGGTGCCAAAATAATAATAATAAAAAGAGTATGTAATAAGATTGTTGGAGATATTAAGTACAAATATATATTTTTTTTATTAAATTACAAATTTAGCCTTTAATTTTTTAAAATTTACGAATAAAAAAAGATACAAAATTTATTATTTAAAAGTTTACGTGGGATCCCATATTTTTATGTCATAGCAAACCGATTCATTTTCAGCTTTCCTTCAAAGTTTTTAAGACATGTTTGTTAGAGAGAAATTTTCACACGTAGTGCTGTTACAGTTTATTAAGGGAATAAGATATCAATTATCATGGTAACGATAGACACTTAAGGTCGACCTATGTTCGAGAAATTTGGTGAAAGTTAGTTTCTTTGTTTATAATGTATATTGGAATGCAGTGGATATGGGACATGTAATTAGTTATTGAATATCTTAGAAAAGAAAAGAAAAAGGTATTTGTAGTGTGTTTCCACTGCTTTCTTCCTCTGCTCCAATGGCAGAAAGAAAGAACCACAATTCACTTTCCTCTCTCTCTCTCTCATGCTATGAAAAGCTAAGCTGCAGAGGCCCTGCACCGCCATTGCCCTACTTCCCCCCACTTCTTACACTCTAAAACCCTTCATTTCTCCCTTACATTTTGCCTAATTCTTCTCTTTACTCACTACCCATCAGTTTTTGACTTCAGATTCTTCAACAAAACCCCCAAATCCAAATCAATTTTGTCTTTGAACTTCTGGGTTCTTCTAATTCTTCTTCATTTCCTTTCCCTTCTCTTCAATGGAGAAGAAACCCAGCTTCTTCTCTGTTTTGAAAGAGGAGGTTATTCGTGGGTTGTCGCCGTCGCGTTCTCGCGCCAAAAGTCCGGCGAGAACTGCCTCGCCCTTCTCGATTCTGTTGCGTCGAAAGAAGACCCAGTACGCGAATCATGGCGGGATTCCGCAGCAGTTCATTGGACGATCCGGAAGTTTTCGGCCGGTGGGTGAGGCTCTTACGCCGCTCGTTGAGGGTCCCGATCCGGACGACGGCGAAATCGGTGATTCGAAGAGGATCAGTTCGGGATTAGGGCAGTGGATGAAAGGGCAACTCTCTCGAACTCCCTCTATTGCTTCTTCCATGGCTAATAAGAGGTCTGATTTGAGGCTTTTGCTTGGCGTTATGGGTGCTCCTCTTGCTCCTGTTCATGTTAGCACCTCCGATCCTCTGCCACACCTGAGTATAAAAGATACCCCCATTGTTAGTCTCTCGCTTCTCTTCTCTTTTCTTTCCTGTTTGGAGTTCTTGAGCAAGAACACCTTGAATGGATACTGAATTTGTCTGACCCATATCTTATTTTTTCATGCTTGGGATACCCTTTTCTCTAATTTTGAAGTTAAACAACATGGATATTGGCTTGCAATGAGAAATAGAACAGATCTTTTACTTGTTTTTCAGATGGGTTTCGTTGAATTAATCTTGAGATCTGCTTCGTTTCTTCAAGGAATTGTTTATGAATGCTTGGTTCTGTTTATGGAATTTGACTGTCTGAGTTTGTACTTGCAAGAACTAGAGGCAGTGAAGTGGGCTGATCTTGAATGATTTTGATATTAATTTTCAGGAAACTTCATCAGCTCAGTACATATTGCAGCAATACACAGCAGCATCTGGTGGGCAGAAGCTTCAAAACTCAATTAGAAATGCATATGCAATGGGGAAGCTTAGGATGGTAGCTGCTGAGTTTGAAACTGCAACGAAGGTGATGAAGAGCAGAAATCCCTCGACCCGAGCCGAGTCGGGTGGCTTTGTGCTCTGGCAGATGAATCCAGACATGTGGTATGTTGAGCTTGCAGTTGGAGGCAGCAAAGTTCATGCTGGGTGCAATGGAAAACTTGTTTGGAGGCACACGCCCTGGCTCGGTGCTCACACTGCGAAAGGGCCGATTCGACCTTTGCGCCGTGCACTTCAGGTAAGATTTTGGTTATACTTCGAGATTTTATTACATTTCACTCTGCTGATATTTGTATGAGATGATATGTTATGTCTTTTGCAGGGTCTTGATCCTAGAACAATAGCCAGGATGTTTGCTGATGCAAGATGCATTGGAGAAAAGAAAATAAATGGTGAGGATTGCTTCATCCTTAAGCTTTGTGCTGACCCTCAAACACTGAAGTCGAGAAGCGAAGGACCGGCCGAGATCATTCGACATGTCTTGTTCGGCTACTTCAGTCAGAAAACAGGATTGCTGGTGTACATGGAAGATTCACATCTTTCTCGCATTCAATCCAACGGCGGTGATGCAGTTTACTGGGAAACCTCAATCAATTCGTTCCTCGACGATTACAGACCCGTTGAAGGTATCATGATCGCACACTCTGGTCGTTCTGTGGTCACCCTTTTCAGGTTCGGCGAGATGGCCATGAGTCATACCAAAACAAGGATGGAAGAAGCCTGGACAATCGAAGAGGTTGCGTTCAACGTCCCCGGCCTATCAATGGACTGTTTCATTCCCCCAGCTGACTTGAGACCATGTTCTATCAGTGAAGCCTGTGAGGTTCTTCAAGACGAAGGACGAAAAGTGCAATAGCGCTAGCAGCATACCGAGCGAAAGTAGCTGCACTGGAAAAGCCCGACGTCGACAACAACGAGTGTATGAATAACATGACATGGAAGCCAGATTTCTAACTAGAGCAGCAGTTGTTTATACTGAAAGGTGATTTGATATCTTAATTATAGGAAGCATATAGAGTTAGGGAGTGTTATAGATAATTTACAAGTGTTATGCAATGCCTCTGTTAATCTGTACATAGAGATAAATATTCTCAAGCTTCAAACAAGCTTGAATGAATCTTTATACTCACTAGCAGAATCCAACGACGGAGTTGGAGCTCGGGTTTCCAGTTAGGGATGGAGCGAATGGAGGTCCATTTTTTTTCGGTTCACATTCGATGCGGTGTTAATCTTTACTAATTGTCCTTGTTGGTAGTAATGTTTAGGAAACATCCACCTACACGGTCGAGATCGAACCCGAAACGGTATCGATCGATACTTCCGAGTCCCTTGATCCATTTTGTGGGAGTTTTTGTGGTATTATTGTAATGATTTGTTAAAGTGAGAGGGGGCAGGATGAACAGCTTTAAGAAGCAAAGTCTAGAAATGAGATGCTCCTTGTAATTTGACCTTCTAATTAGTGTTTGGAATGTCAGTGTTTCTGACACTTTTGTTCTTTAAATCTGCTCCCCACTTGTTCTTCTTTTCCACTCCTTACACCTACTTTTGTTGAGTAAAGCTATGGCTTCTCCTTCAATCAAACACATGTCTGATCCATGCTATGAACATTCGAGCTCTAAATGTTTTGAAATGCTCGTAAAAGTCGGGAAATATTGAAATAGGTTTGTCAAAATAGTGCCCGGTGTATACGAAAGTGATTAGAGTGGATCTAGATCGGTATGAAAGCGAGGAAATAGTAAAATTTTTAGGTTTCGCTATAGTCATATTAGCATATGTTACGTTTCTCGTGATTTCTCATTTGCAGTAGTGAGTATACTCAACATTTTTCAAATTTCTTTTAATATTCTAGGTAGCTGATAGTGTTTGCTACGAAAGTTACGAGACACTTAGATTAGGGTTTAGGCAACTGAGGGTGTTTACTATGAAGGTCGTGAGATGCTTAGATTAGGATTTCGGCAGTTGACAGTGCTGGCTACAAAAGTCATAAGACACTTAGATTAGGGTTTTAGCTGTTGACGATGTTTGCTACGAAGGTCATGAGAGGTTTAGGTTAGAGATTTTGTTTCCGTATCATTTCTTCTATTCTTTTCGTTCTTCTATTGTTTTAACGACTTGCTTTTCGAGGGATTCGAGCTACAAACCACAGGCTATGTCGATTATTTTATTTGAAATGAAGAAGAAATTTACATTTTCGGGATTTAACGTTACGATCTTACGTGAATTTGGGATGAAATTTGCATAAAAAAAAAAGTTATGTCCAATGCATACCACCATCATTGCAGGTTGCACGAGTTTAAAGTCTCTATTTTCTTTATTTTCTTTATTTTCTTTATTTTATTTTATTTTTCTAAATACATAAATTAACTGTAAAATATTAAGATCTACGTATTCATAATAGCTTATGCACACCGTTCTAATAATATCTCCCATTCAAACTATTTATTTATTTATTTATTTATAATTAAATCATAAATGTGTATATAATGATTTCAAATTACATCGAAAAATTATTATTATTTATTTAAACAATTTCAATAAAAAAAAAAAAAAATTGAATTGACCCATTATAGAAAATGACCAAAATTAATTAAAATAAAAAAGTTGTTGGCAATGGTTTTCAATTTGACAATGAAATTTAATGGTCTAATAAAGTATAGGATAGATGAATGGATGAATGTGACTTTGCATGGGTTTATTTATGACTTTCACCAAATTAATTCCAATAATTAAAAATTCATTAATATTATAAAAAAAAATATAAAAAAGGGACCATTTCCCTTTGTTGCGCTTCAAATTAATTCCACGAAAGAATTTGATTTTTTAATCTCTTAATTGAGAATAGATATCGAAATCAGCTGAATTATAGTAAAATCACAAAATTTTGTTCGGTTACGATTCGAGTATCTCGGAATTAAAAGGGTTTGTAAGGAAGGGAGTGTGTGGGACTTCATCACCTAAAAATTTATGCACATTTATGAAGCTATGTTATTACCAATGCATCCTTATAATAAATTGTGTATTGGTGACCATATTTGTTTATTTATTTTGACCTTTCAAAATGACTCCCAATAAATGGGAGTTATCCAAGAATGCTTCCATTCTTTTGTATCCATTCATATATTAGTATAATATTTTATAATTTATTGAATTTTTTTAAAGCAATATAGGTCGAATTTGAAGAAATTAAAAAATTAGAGTCTAGAAGAGATCATCAACTATGATGAATGGTCGAATATATTTATTATCCTATTGTCCTTTTTGAACTTTCCATTTCGAACTTTCCCTCAAAGTTTTAAAATATTTCTGCTACGGTGCTAAGAAGAGGTTTCCACATCTTTAAAAAAATGTTTCGTTCCCCTCTCCGATCGATGTGGGATCTCACATAGTCATAGCTCAAGAGTATCTTTTTAATGACATTCTTCTGCGAAAGATATGAATATGATCAAAGAAGCATTCCGGGCACCCATCACTCAATCAATTTTCTTTACTCAGATCATATCAAACTCTCATAATTTCATCCTTCATTTAACATTATTCCAATTCCCAAGACTCTAGAGATAAAATCAAGTGTATGTTGAATGTTAGTTGTGTATGCTATAATGTTTGCAAGAGAAATATTGTCATCAGGATATGGGTGACTGAGTTCTAGAATGATAATTGATATCCATGGGTCAATATCCCTATATCATTGAAACTTTATCTGTAAGCATGGTAATAGATATATATATACATACCTTACAGAAAAGAAACATAATCATTGAAGAAATGGAGCAATCCAGGGTGTCTACAAATGAACAAGAGCACAGCACGCTTGAACGAAAGCAGGAGGTTATACACTCTAGATACAAAACCTATAAGGAAATACAAGATTGTAACGACCCAAACCGACCGCTAATAGATATTGTCCTCTTTGGGCTTTTCCTCAACGTTATTTTAAAATGCATCTGATAGGGAGAGGTTTCCATATCCTTAGAAAGAATGTTTTGTTCTTCTCCCCAACCGACATAGGATCTCACAATCCACCCCTCTCGGAGCCCAGGGTCCTCGCTAGCACTTGTTCCCTTATCTAATTGATGTGGGTCCCCCCACCAATCTACCCCCTTCGGGACCCAGCGTCCTTGCTGGCACATTGCCTCGTGTCCACCCCATTCGGGGCTCAGCCTTCTCACTAGCACATCGTCTGGTGTTTGGCTCTGATACTATTTGTAACAGCCCAAGGCCACCATTAGTAGATATTCTCCGATTTTGCTTGTTACGTATTGCCGTCAGCCTCACGGTTTTAAAACATATCTACTAGGGAGAAGTTTTCACACCCATATAAGGAATATTTCATTCCCTCCTCAACCGATGTGGGATCTCACAAAGATTATATACAAAGTGTATCGAAATGGATGCACTTCTTTAACTTAACAAATAAGGATTCAAGCAACAAAAAAAGGAATGCTCTGATAAATGTCTCTTGATCATTAAAATCTAATAGACAACTGCATGGACAGGCCAATGAAGTTGCCCTCTCTCCCTATCTTTTATTACCAATACATCAATGCAACATGTAAACTTTACATGGCAGAAGATACCCATTTCTTAGAACTACTAAGTAATGAAAGTTTAAAATAAATTTACATAGAAAGAATTGGTTTCTCTCCAGTCCGAGAAAACTCATCCTAAGAACACCACGATCCAAATGCCTGGTGAAATCTTACTAAAATGTTGTTTTTCTAATAAAATTTAAACCAATTGGTTCGATCTCAAATGGAAGGAGGGGAAAAAAAATCTACATTTCCTGTTGTACATCGCCAAAAATTTGCAATCTGGACTTAAAATAAGTATGCTCCAAAGTGTTCGAAAGAGTCCTTTTATGAGTACCACTTACAGTTCTCTACTACTCGTTCCTCTTTTCCCCTCAAATATTCAAGATCCTGAAGAAAAAAGAAATTATCGTGATGAACAAACTGAAGAACATTATAGGAGGAGGAACGAGGCAGAGGAGAGGTGTTTGATTTCTAAATATTGCTGGGTTGGTTTGTTCTCTAATATGAATGCAGAACATATTAGTAACTAGTGAGTGCCAAACAAATTAGAATTACCAGCTCACCCATGAAACCTAGTATGTGCGGTTGTAGAGGGAACGAAGTATTCCTTACAAGGATGTAAAACCTTGAGTGGAACCCTGAAAAGAAAAGTCCAAAGAGAACAAGATCTACTAGTGATAGACTTGAGCTGTTACAGTTTGTGCATCTCGAATAATCTCACAAGACAAATTATCTGACACGTACAATATTTGATTGCTACTATTTCGACCACTGAGCCTCGCTTATGCGCTAAAGATCATTGATAGGAAAACAAATCTTATGTAGATGATTGTTATTTACATTTTTGACTCCTGTTACTCACTTGGGTCAACTTATGGTGGCTAGAGCAGCTCCTCCTTAAGGAGGTTGGCTTTCTCGAAACCGATCCATTTTCGTTAAAGAGAAAACAGTAGCTATTTGTTTGGCCCGGTTGATTTGTATGATGATGAAGCAAACTTGACCCACAGTGTGGATTCCACTTTGAACAATGTTGCTCTGAGCTGACCCAAGCCCATGGTTAACCGATATTATCCTCTTTAGATTTTTCCTTTTGGATTTCCAGTCAAAGTTTTTAAAACGCGTCTACTAGGGATATGTTTCCACACCTTTATAAACAATGATTCGTTCTCCTCCCAACCGATGTGGGATCTCACAATCTACCCCCTCAGAGCCCAACGTCCTCGCTGACACTCGTTCCCTTCTCCAATCGATGTGAGACCCCCAAATCCACTCCCTTAGGGGCTCAGCGCTTTTCTGGCACACTGCCTCATGTCTAGATCCTTAGCAAGGGTGGAGACCCTTAGCAAGAGACTGAATGCAAGGGTGGAGAAGAATTCAAGACCCTTAGCAACAAGTTGCAGGCAAGGAAAACGTTTGTTAGTCACAAAGAAGTTGTTTCAGCAGTTCCTAGCCTCGATAAGTATCTCGTGAAACATGTCTCGCGGTTTGAAAGAGAGAAGCTGATGTCTTCCCATGAATCTGAAAATCAGAACAAAAGTTCTCTATCACGTCGTGAAGCTAGGGAGAAAGACCTACGGTCACCCTGGGGAAGCTTAAGTTTGGGAGATTCCATTAGACCTCATCTCTCCAAACTTGAACGAGACAAGGTTCATAATGTTTACAAGCTTTCTATATATGTGATGTTTTGATTTTGAATACACTATCATGTTTATCAATTACAGTTGATGAAGCTGTTTTTGCTTATTGGTTCTTCATGCTGTGTAGGCTGCCTGGATCAAAGCTGAAGAGGAGCAAAGGAAGTTCTGAACAAAGTGTAATCACTCCTCCACCGAAGAAAAAAATGTACATTGCTTGCCCTATATATACACACATCAAGTGTTTTTTACATTATGCATTAAATCTGAAATGTCCACTGCCTTAAGTTATGATAGCATATTGCTATTCTGCCATTACAATGTCCACTGCATTCGATTATTAGTCTCGTTTAATAACTATTTCATATTTGATTGATATTGGACGAAAACAAGCACAATTAGGTTTATGTTATTCGGTGAATGCATTCAAGTGTCTACATAAAAACGTCTATGGCAAACAATACCCCACCATTAATTAGTAGTGAACGTATGCAATTGACATGACCTACAAAAAACTAAACAATAGAGCATTGGGATCGCAAGCCTATTCTACTAAACCTTCTCTAACTCATTGTTGTGTTTGTCTAACTGGTCTTTCAAATCCTTCTTCCACCCTTCAATGAGCCTCTCCTGCTTCTTGATTATGTCATCCTTTAACTTTAATTCCTCCTCAATGGCAGAAATCTCCTGATGAAAAGTAGTACAAACAAATGTTACAAAAAAGAATAGTATTATCATAAGGTGCTTGATTGATTATTTACCTTTCTTAGTGTTTCCACTTTGGTTGGCTGATCCTCCCGTTGTAAACCAATGAAGTATAGTTGAAGCTTTTTAGCTGCCTCCATAAAATCCCTAGCATGTCTCTCCACGTCAACTGAAGCAAAAACAAACCAGGGCGTCATTTTCTTCACTGTTTACAAACACCTAACCACAGACAATATCAGTTCAACGCCGAGCATCCCCCCGGTCCTATGTCGAGCCATTTGTGAGTCGTAGATTACAGACAATCATGCTACTTCTAGATCTAAATTGTCACTTCCACTTCACATATTTCAATCAAACAAATTCATAGAGAACCACACGTCCACATAATTTTAATGCACCAAAATCTCCAGATACAGCAGCAGACCTCCAGCATATGAAACAGAACATGATGAACCAAATTTAATGAGGATTTACTCAGGAAAGTTGCTTTACAGATTGTACATAGCTGTTTGTCTCTGCAGATCAAACAGAGAACTTGCAAAGGGTATCCATTATAAGATGCTATTATAATTATCAGGAAACTTGAGGTCACATTATGCTCTTATCTGCCAGCTTAGTGTAACATTAAATCTGGAATGCACAAAGATTTAAGGGGAGGGATCAGTAACTGACTTTGATGAGAAGGGTGAGGAGAACGGTCGATTGCTTGTAGTTCTCTCGCAGGCAAGCACGGAAGCAGAGCAGCTTCCAAGGCCATCACGTATGAAACCATATCTTCTCTTGGAGACTGCGAGGATTGCAACTGTGGATCGATTTGATTCTGCTGGTCGAGTGGTTGTCGTTCAGCCATATCTTGTGACCACAATCAAATCTCCATTTCAATTCATCGACAAAGAAACTAAACAAAACATACAGCAACTACTATTTTTCAGCCCTAGGAGTATAAACCCTAAAAAAGCACATGAACACAGCAGAGGAAGGAGAGCATACTCGATAAGAAGAAGGATGTGAAGGACGACGAGCTCGGTCGGTCGCAGAAGGGGTGAATTTGCCTTCCAGCTCCGGAGTTCCTTTGGGCGGTAACCGAGAATTCTTCACTAACCGTAGATTCTGAGTCGCCGATGCGATCAGGCGGGTCCTCTTTTTTCTTGGACCTATTTATATTTCAATTCCCTTTTTAATTTTTACAATAAATATTTAAATAATTTTAGAAGTTATTAACCTAACAAAATATATACTTTTAATATACTTTATCTTTATTTAAATTAAAAAAAAAGTTAAATATGTATATATTTGATGGATACCCGATCCCCGGACAGAGGTTTCCAGGGTGGGAACTCGAATGAAAAATACGACACAATTTGTAAAAGAAATCAATGGTTTTTTTAATTTTGGATTTCTCGATCACTGGAAGCCATCTTCACTGGCATAGTCGAGAAAATTAAAGAAAGATTTGCTCCTGAACTCAATCACCTCGGATTCACGGGTGGAGCTAGACTAGAGGCTGCTGTGCGACCTCCAGAACGACTATCTTAACCGTGGGATCAGCCTCGCCTCACCAAATCCCGACCCAGCGTCCCACGTTTTCTAGGTTATGTCCACAATGATCAAGGTAGAGCGACTTCTTCTTTAAAAAATATTGTTTTATCGAAACTGTTAGATTTGCTTTTGTTAAATTGAGGATTTAAATGTGCGTTGGGTATTAAATAATAAATTTAAATTTGATATCTTTTTCTAGATTTTAAAATTTAAAAATATTTTAAATTTCAATTAAATTTACAATTTTGAAAGTTGAGAAAAAAAAAGAAGGAAAAAAAAGCGAAGTTTTATTGTATAGATTCATCTCCCGAGTGGTGAGTGCATACCGCGTTAGCAGTCGAAAAACCCTTTATCAGCGGTCTCCTCTGTTTCCTTTCAGCAAAATCGTCGCCTCATCCGCTCCCTATTTCCTCAATCGATTCCGCCATGGGAGGAGGCAACGGTCAGAAGGCTAAGATGGCTCGTGAGAGAAACTTGGAGAAACAAAAAGGCGCCAAGGGTACTCTCTTCATCCTCTTTTTCCTGCTCTTCAGTAACTTCTATTGGATCCTCGTTTTCCTTTCGATTTTGCTATTGATTTCGTCGGATTTCCCAATTTTTTAGGTCTTATTTGGGTTTATTGAATTTTGATGTCGTTATTGATCTGATTTTGTGTAGGAAGCCAGCTCGATTCTAACAAAAAAGCTATGACCATTCAGGTAATCTCATCCGATTTTCCACTTGATCTATTCACTTTCTAGTTCAATATTATTCATCATTGGGCTGTGAACGAGAGAAAGGGTTTGTTCATAATAACTTTGGGAATTGCAACGTAAGCTCATTTGATTTATGCATTTATGTTGGGATCGGGTCCTAAGACACTTTTCGGTAATAGAAAATTGAATTACATCATGACTGGATTTAGTTTAACCATTTTCTCCCTTGAAAACCATAAACTAGGTCACAACACTATTAATAGTGTCACTGTTAATAATATTAGAGAGCCAAAAAGAATAAAGAAGTGTATAAACCAATCAATGGATTTTGCTTTGTTCTTGAAGGTTCTATGGTTCCTTTCGAGCCAAAGAGTACGAATAGGCTTTTATTAAGCGTAGCTAGAGGGCCTACTTGTGTTGTTTTTAAAGGGATGCCCGCCATTATCATGGGAAGAGTGGTGTTTAAACATGGAAAGTAGGTAGCTCCATAAGTTGCAGCTAGTAGATCTCCTAATTGAAAGATCACAGCATTTACCTTTTGTGCCCTGACAATTTATATCCCTATGTCTCTAACTCCGTCTTGGGCTGAATTATCATTGTAGCATGACTCGTTAGAGGAGATATGTGCATCGACTTCTTTGGTGGTCATGCTTACAGGCTAACCTAAGACCCTTGAAAAACTGGAAACTAGAAACTAGAAACTAGAAACTGGATCGTTATCAAACCCCTTGAAAAACTCATGTCGTCTATCATTATCCAAGTTTATTACTGCGGTTTGAGTTTTATGAATAAACTGAGTGGAGATCTTCCTTCTCCCCATTGTAAATTACCAAGAACTTATCAACACATTTAGGAGAGGGTCAAGCATTATACTTCAAGTCAAATCTAGCTTTGTATGAATCTGAATTAGGATATCTATCTTTTTTGCTGATTATTAATTACATTAGACGTGACTTGTTTGAAATTTATTTGTTCATTTGTTGTGCTTCACAAATCAAGGGAGACTAGTGATATCTTGAAATACTCTATTCTCAAACGCGTTTTAAAGCCTTCCCCTAGCAGACGCGTTTTAAAGCCTTGAGGGGAAGTTCGAAAGGGAAAGTCCAAAGAGGACAATATTTGCTAACGGTGGACCTGAGTCATTACAAATGGTATCAGAGCCAGACACCGCTCTGCATTCCCCCCCCCCCCCCCCCCCCCCCCCCCCCCCCCCCCCCCCCCCCCCCCCCCCCCCCCCCCCCCCCCCCCCCCCCCCCCCCCCCCCCCCCCCCCCCCCCCCCCCCCCCCCCCCCCCCCCCCCCCCCCCCCCCCCCCCCCCCCCCCCC
>NW_019272024.1:1537125-1550571 GCF_002738345.1 Cucurbita maxima | reverse complement strand
CCCCCCCCCCCCCCCCCCCCCCCCCCCCCTCGGTGAGGACGCTGACAATTGGGACAAAGGGCTCTATTCTGTACTGGGGCTTTTCCCCGCCTATTAGTACGACCTTGGGGCTGTCTACCAGTCCTGGGGTGGTCCTGGTCTGTTTTCTTCCCTTGGATTGCAGTGCGGGGTGTCTAGGATGACGCTGCTTGTAACTTGTTGATGCGGGGCGCATTGGTGAGGGTCGCTACTCTGATGGCTTCTGCATAATCTGAGGCTGCCTGGGTTGCCACATGTCCCCTTATATCCTCCTTAAGACCTGCAATGAACCGCTTGACCTTTATCTCATTAGTGCTGACAAACACGGGAGAAAACCTTGTCAACCTGTTGAATTCCAGATCATACTCCTCCATTGGCTAGTCACCCTATTTGAGCTCAAGGGACGCTGCCTGCAATTTCATTACGGCAGTGACAGGATAGTACTTGCATAGGTATGCGTCTTTGAACTGGCACCAATTGATTGGCTCTTCGTGCGTGCAATCATCTTCTTAGCGCCTTTCCATCAGAAGTGCGCTTCCCCTTTCAACATGTACGTTCCACAATGGACTTGGTACTCCAATGGACACTTCATGAAATAGAAGGCTGTTTCAATAGCCTCCAACCATGTCTCTGCTGCGATAGGGTCCACATTGCCCCCATCAAAGTTAGGTGGTTTGTGCCGCTGGAAATCCTTCAAGTAACGGGACTTCACAGTCATAGTCTCGGGGTGTTTTGGTGCTTGCACTGTTGTCTGATTAGCCATCAGCGCCTGATCATTTGAGTCATCATGTTCTGGTTTTGGGTCATTACGTTTTGGTTCTCCATTGAGGTGATCATGTAGGTTTGTAGCGTATCCATAGTGAGCGTGGATGACGGCTGGCTGTGTGTGATTTCTGTATTAGTGACCGGCACAGGCGGGTCTTCCTTGGTGTGAAGATCTGTAGGGTCCATATTAGACAAGTCTTGAGCAATAGGCTCTGTGTCAGACAAGTCCTCAGTAGCAGGATTCGAAGTAGATGAGTCTTGAGCTAAAGGGTATGTACCAGGCAAGTCTGGCCATCGTTTCCTCTCGGCTCGTTCCGGTTCTTGGGGCCCGTGGTACAGTCCTCTCGCTAACTCAGGGTGTATCTCTAATCTCTTCTTGAGGTTCAGGTTGTTCCACTTCAGGTGTTGGAACAAGGGCGCCCTGAGCGACTTTTCTTCTTCCTCTTCTGAGTCTGGGCCCGGTATAAGATTCACGTCTCTTTGGTGCCATTATCTATCACAATAGAAAACAACTGCGGTTATAATTCGTTCTTAGCACGCCTTCCAGGTAGCGCGCAATTATAACTCAATAGGAAACCATGGTACATCCTTCAGACATTAACTAGACTTTTGTCTCTTTATTTCAAACCCGTGAGAGCATCTGGTCGCGGGCGGAGTGTGATTGGTGGGCGTAGTCACAAAGGGTACGACTCTCTATCCTAAATGTCCACAGGACCTATGACCTGGTACTCTGATACCAAATTTTTCATGACCCAATATTTTACTATGAGTCATGACTCAAAAGATAATGTGTATGCAAAGAAAAAGTTGAGAAGGTGTAAAGGTGAAATCATTTATTCAGATAACCAAAAGTTTCAATACAAAGATTCAAACAACTGAAAGTTCCAAAAAAAAAACAAAAATGTGAAAATCTAAATACAAAAGAAAAGAGTGGATTGACGCCCTAGGACATGCATTCCTTTGTGACAATTCGCCCCTCTGATCATGTCGTACCTCGACCCAACCCCTCACGTACTTGAAAAAAAAAAAAGAGAGCAGGAATGAGTATAAAATTATACCCAGTAAGCCACCTACTTGTAGGCTCTCATCGCATCCTAAGCTTAACAGTCAACACGGGTTTCTCATTGGCTCTAGGATGTCTAGTTCTAATCGACCCTTGGGGGTTTCTCCTTGGGACTTCTATTGTTTTCCGTCCTCTCGTTTGGTACCTAGGGGTTTCTTATGCTAAGTTGGACTGACCAATGTCTCTCTACGGCGCTACCTCTACATGGCTAACTGAGACTACATGGTATCTTGCCTAAGGGTGTGTTGAATACCTCCTAAGCCCATAATAGTCCCCCCTGGGGGGCGTGACCCAACCCGTTCCCATGTAGCTAATGGCTATACTACGTGGGAACACATTTCCCATGTGAAACGGTTAGGAGCAGTAAGAACTGATCATGACCTCTGGTCCTCCGACGAAACTATAGACACCGTCCAGACAACTAGCAGCCTATGAACATCCCTAAGGTACTACGTTTACCGTGGTGATCTATTAAACTCCTAGGAGGGGGATCGATCTAAGCTCAGTGATTGGCCATTCTAATCCTGGATCCCTAGGCTTATTCCTAAAACGTTTCCTAGACATTATATTGTCTCCTAAACATTACCTTAGTTGTCTCCTAAACACCCAGAATGCAGAGTTCACAATTCTCCCATCCTCCTCTCAACATGCATAAACAATTACACACAAAGCAGAAGCATAAAACAAGTTTAACTTGACGTAAATCATGTACTTTGCAACCTAAGTTCATAACATGGAAAAGTCTAATCAACTAAGGAAACTAGTCTAGCATGCATGCATACCAAGGTGATTCCTACAAGTATTCTTCCTAAGTTTCGTGTGGTAACCTACCAGGTTGACGCGTGCCCCTTTGCTAGCGTCTCTATGCTCGTAAGATGTCCCAAAAACACTGATTATCCCGATTAGGTCTCTATTCACATAAAAATATTATTAAAATAGGAATCTGGACAAGTAGAAGGTAAACGGATGAAAAACGAGCCTCTCACGCGCAGGAAAGGCTGCACGGGCGACAACCACATGCAAACCGCTTCATGCAGTCGCGGGTTGGCCTTGTTTCTGTGGGTGATACGCGTCACTGTTCCGCTGGAGCTGCGTCGCTCCAATCGACGCTCGACGCGTGTCCTTTTCCGCTCAGCCGCCTCTTCTTCTTTTTTTTTTCTTCTCTCTCTCTCCTGCAATCTGTAGCCCTTTTTCGATCCACCGTTTTCCGATTTTCATATCTTTTGATCCGGAGCTCGAATCGATATAGTTCATTCGATAAAGTTCTAGATTGTGTTGAGGGCTACGTCTTGCTATTTTTTTTTCGTGATTTTAACCTCAACATAAAACGCGATTTTAGCCACATAAGTTCGCTTACCGTTCTCGGACGATTCTCAGATGTCTACCAAGTTTCTTCACGAAGCCAGCTTCCCTAGATGAACGTATTCAAACATTAGGTCCCGATTCGTAAAGGTTAGGGAAACATTCAAGAACTCACCTTGATTCTGGACGAAATCTCCGTGGCGGCTCCTCGATTCTCCATAACCCTCTCCTAGTCTTCCCTTTCTTTTTCTTTTTTGTGGCCTCTATTAGGGTTCCACTTGAACTCCTATAGTAGGTGGCACATTTGCCCCTCTATGGGCTTGGACCAATTTATTATTTTTTTTATTTTTTATTTCGGCGTTACATTTTATTGGTTATTATTAATTTCTTGGATGTTGGTTACTAAATGGAAAAAGATATAAAAAAATGTATGTTGGCCGTAGGGAGTAGAAAAGGTTGTAGGTCTGTTTCTCCCTCTCTCTCCTACCTAAATCGTTGACTCTGAACATTGATATTGTCTTTGTTTTTGTGCAAAAAGTAGTTTGATCTGCTAGCGGTGGGAATCTTCTTTGTTTTCTGTTTACACTTTGAAAATTTAACTTCTTACTAACTTACATCCGGTACATCTTGACGTGCATGTGCCTCTTCAACTATGCTACAGAATGTTTCAAAGTTTATTATAACTAGGTAATAGGTTCCTTATGGTTATCAAAACTGATGAATGAAGTGATTTTTGGATGGTGCAGTGCAAGGTGTGCATGCAAACATTCATTTGCACAACCTCAGAGGTGAAATGTAGGGAGCATGCTGAAGCTAAGCACCCCAAATCTGATGTTTTCTCCTGTTTTCCCCATCTTCAGAAGTGACAAGCCTGCTCAAACTGCATGAGTGAGGGATGGGTTCTTTCTTATTCAACAAGGTGGGTGTTTATAGGACATAATATTATCAAATTTGTACTTTCATCTCATTCACTCTGCCTTTCTATACTTCTGCTGCAATGTGTTCCTCTGCCTGCTAAAACTCATGTTTGCAGAACAGCTAAGTTTCTGTATGTCCCAGTTGACTTTGTTTGCTCTTCAAGCTCTATACATATTCCTATTCATGAATATGTTCTATTAATTGGTGGATGTACAGCCATGAGTGGATTTGCCTCTTGCCTTCTCTTGTTTTTTCATGTGGTTAAAGAGTTTGAACCATGGATTTTTCTTGTCGTCAAAGAATTAGAATAATGAAAATAGATGGCAAGTGACTAATCCAATTGATTCGGTCATGTAGGAACAAGGTTCAAGTCTACCGGTCTGTTAGGATGTCTCAGCTGCATACATCACTGAGACTTAACTTTAAACTTCAACAACGATCAAATTTGTAATATATTATAAAATATTTAATGAAACCTATGATAAGTTGTTTTGGTTTCTCTTTTTACTTAACAATATCGACATTTTCAATTGTAGGAAGAAACAAAAGGGCTAGGAATTTCTATTTAAATACAACAGAACGACATGTCGAAAAGACCTCCAGCCGACGTGTCGACTTTCCCTGACACGTGGCACAAAAATCATGACCCCTAAAACAGACGTCTTTCCCAATTAAGTCGGAAAGGTCCCCTTTTTGGCCAGGGTCCACACCCACTCGCAGTTTTCAAAATAAATTTGTCACTCTCCCTTAGACAAAGAGCTTTATTCCTAAAAGAATGCCGAAAATTAAACAAATGAACAAGATGGCGAGTATCCGTAATATCGTACTCGAGAGAGTAGGAAAAGAAAACAAATTTTACTTCCACCTGTTCATCGGTACAATTGTGCTGTGAAAACCCAGCGTAGTGAACGTGACCGGAAAAGCGCAAAATTTTCTCTGTTTCTGTTTCTCAGCCTTAAACCTTTAAAAGATCATCGGCGTGTTCCGTAGAAGCTGTGAGCTTTCTGGGTTGTTGCATTTGCGCCATTTTTCTCAGTTGAAAGGTTGCAAGGCTCTTGAAGCTACTGTGATCGGGAGGAAGCAAGCTCAGCCCTTTTCGCCGTACTTCCGTTCGCCGGATTCTTTTACGAAGACGAAGAAGGTTGGTGTTTTTCCCTCAGCACTCGTCTCTTGTCGGTTGGGGAGCAGAACTGTTTTCGTTTTTGTGGGATTCCGGATGGAATAGAACACATCGTTATTTAGAAGGGTAAGTAAACTTCTCCAGGCAAGGGTGATGAAAATTAAAGAGGAGAACGAAGTATTTTTTTATAAGGTGTAGAAACTAGTAGAGACATTTTAAAAACCTTTGAGAGAAAGCTCAAAATGGACAATATTTACTAGCGGTGGGTTTGAGACGTTACAAATGGTATCAAAGCTAGACACCGAGTGATGTGCCAGCGAGGAGGCTGAGCCTCGAAGGGAATGGACACGAAGTTATGTGCTAGTAAAAATGTTGAGTCCCGAAGGAGGTGAATTGGGAGTTCCCACATATTGGAGAAGGGAACGAATACCAGCGATGACTCTTGTCTCGAAGATGGTAGATTGTTAGATTTCAATATGGGAGAATGAAGCATTGTTTACAAGAGTGTGGAAACCTCTCCTTAGCAGATGTGTTTTAAAAACTAGAAGCCTAAAACAGAAAACTAAAAAAAAACAATATCTACTAGCGGTGGGCTTGAGCCGTTATAAGAGAGAAAGCCCGAAAAGAAAAGTCCAAAGAAGACAATAACAGCTAACAATAGGCTTGGACAATTTCCGTTGACATGAGAACCTCATGATTTGATCCCTGGAAGGTTATGTGACAAGAGATCTTTTGAGGAATTTTTTTTTGAAAAGGAATGATGAAAAGAGGAACGGAATGGAAGAACACTCATGAAGTCTCAGACAAGAACATGAACCCAAGAGTATCAGAAGTTGAATGCTTTTATTATATCATAAACACATTCCTCAGGACAATAATCATTGGAGCCTTTATCTACATGTAACCTAAACCAACTCGATTCAAGGCTCCAAATCGATTTCAAAACCTATCCTCCTCCTCACAAGAATCGCAAAAATTAGCAAGCAACTTTCAAACACACCGAACCCCATCAAATTATTCACAATATATGATCACCTTTTACCTATATTCATCCTACTATACTCTTTCTCATTTAGATCCGATCAACTCGGCCAGTTCACTCTTCTGAAGCTCGTAAACTGATCTTCTCGAGCTGTGTCGTCCAGTCTCTCCCAAGAACTTCAGGATTCAGTTGCATTGCAACACGAAAGTCCAACAACGATGCATTCAATCGTTGAGCTCTGTGCCTATACTGTTCCTGCAATGCGATTCTCGAGCCAGTTATCGGTTGATTGTCTGTAAATCTCGGTCGCTCGCACCTCGACTGAGAGAAACTCAAACATGGTTCAATCAACCTCTTTAAGTAAATATCCAGTGCGTTGTTAAGAAGGTTTACACCATCAACAGATATATCAATCTGCTCCATTTCCAACTTTTGCTTCAAATGAGTCCTCAGCAACCTCGTGTCGGGTAGCTCGCCGCCGTTTTGACATGTTGTTACATGACAGTTTCTTCTTCCTACAGATATATTAGACAGAGTTTTACCAGACCCAACAAAGTTCATGGATATTCCAAGCGGAGCGGTAACCGGGCTTCTACTCTGAACTCCTGGACTTCCAGCTACCTGCTCAACCTCTTCTCCATCTTCTACGGATGCCATATCCACCGGAGGACGGCTGCCAAGAGAATGCAACTCTGTTGCACTTTGCTGTTCTTGTGCCTTGAAAGCAAGTTCTTCAAGTGCAATATTCTGGGGCTTTCCACATGGTCCTAGAGGACTCGGACGATCTCGAATCTTACGGTCTCTACTGACCGGAGACCTTCCCTTTCGAGGGGAGGAAAGAAATGCATCCCCATGAAGTGATTGAAGACAACTCCTCTGATACCCATTGACAACCTTTACACTGAGATTGCTATCTACTTTCCTAGTACTGCTAAGAACAGGGGGAGTTTTAGCCACACATGCATTTTGAAGAATTGCTTTGATAAACCGATTATGAAGAGGTATGATCTCCCTCCCAATAATCTGAATGCAAAACTTGTCGAATTCTCTTTTGTTAATCTTTAAACTCAACAGTTTTTTGAGCTGATCAAAGTATTTCTCCGATCTCTGATGTCCAAGCTTTCGATAGATCATAGCTTTCAGCTCAGATGTATCTATACGAGAACTGTCTTTCCTGGGAAGCATTTTCAGGGCCGCAATTCCAGCAATGGCTGAATTTGAGACAAAGCCCTCAGAATCCCCCACAAATCGGTAGACTGAAAGTGCAAGAAATGATTCATCAGAAAGCCAGAAACCCTAAATTCACAGCTTAAGTTTCAAAACATTTGATTATCGATTGCTGAACCTTGAAATCATGAGGAACAAACCCCAAACTGAAGAACAGCTCGAAACAAACCATATTTCATTTCATTTCGAAACAAAGCATATTTCATTTCATTTCGAAACAAAACATCGATTGCAGGAAAATCGTACCCCGACAAGGGTTTTTTCTTATCATTGTCGGAACAATAAAAACCAAAATCCTAAAGCAATCAATGATGCAAAGAAGTGTCGCAAACATGAAGCATTCAATTTCAACTCCAAATTGGAACAGGAAGTGAAAACCCTAATTAGCAAGCAAACAATTCAGATACTTACAAAAATTGACCGAAGTGTTGCCTAATTGGGATCAACGCTCTATGATTTAGCGCCGCCGTCTTCTGAATCTAGATTCGCAACTTTTTGCCGTTTCTTTAAATTGTTTATGGTGGGATTGATTTTGGCGATTTGCAGATCGGAGACCAAAATCAAAACAGCGACCTTCGACGGGAGTTCTTGCGAATGTGTGTCTCCTCGGCCAATCACATCGCAATTCCATTCCGCACGTGCGCCCTCTATTTTATATTTTTGGTCCAAGACATGTTTTTTTTTCTTTATTTATTTATTTATTTACAATTCCAAACATGTTTTTTTTTCTTCTTTTTTCTTTCCTCCTTGATTAATTTTTCTCTTGGCTCCCTCTCTCGTAGTTCTATACGATGATTTATCAGACATTTCATTGGTGCTGCATGTCACACGTTTACAACCATCACTGTTGCATTTCAACGACATGGTTTATCCTGCATTCATTCGATGACGGTTCAAATAAATGAAACTTTATGAATGGTTTGGTTCAAGAGCTCGACGAACAAACCAACATTTTAAAATATACATTTTTACTTCCAATACAATAATTATACATATTTTTGTTTAATTTTATAATTTTATAATTATTTATTTTCCAACCACTTTACAATTATATATATATATATATTAAATTATGTTTTGTTTTTTATTATTTAGAAATACGTGAAAATTGTAATGGGCTGGATCATAAACCGGCTCCTTCAATCGGGTCGGGTTTTTTTATGTGACTAAAATCGTAAAACGCCACCACAATTAGGGTTTATTTCTCATATAAAAGCAATCCTTTTTGCCGACTTCTTCTTCCCCGCAAAATCTCTGCTTCACATTGTGATTTCTGAACCGTTTCATTACCTCACAATCATGGGGCACTCCAACGTGTGGAACTCTCATCCGAAGAGCTATGGCCCTGGTTCTCGCACCTGGTAAGCAAATATCTTCTCACTCCTCTGGTTTCCAAGAAAATTGATGGAAGAAGGATCTGGAACACTAGTTTCGTTTTCTGTTTTTGTCTTGTTTATTTGAACGAGTTGGAAGTTCATCTACTGAGTAAATAATGTTTAAGCATGTTTCTATTGCTAAAGTTTGTTCTTGCGGGGTTTGTAATGAAACCTGAAGAATATTGTGCGGCTGAGTACGTATATGCATTACTTTTCTTGCTAAAGGATCGATTAGATAATCAGACGCCTAGGCCTTCGGTTTGCTTTTCTCATTTTCTCTTTTTTCTTTTTAATTTCAACATGACTTTTAGCTGTTGTCCTCAGGATTTTCCTAACTTGGATGAGATTATGAGATGCTTATATTTTGTGCTGATTTGGGGGTTCCCTGTTGTTACTTCTTTGTAAGAGTCGTTACACTTGCAGACGATTTCTATTTTAAACCTGTATTTACATAGTGACCTTATCATATATCGTTTTAGGTATAGTTTCGGGTGGAAAGTTATAACCGATGTTCTGTGATGAATGGGTTTCTGTTTTGTTGAGTTATTTGAATTTCGAAGTCTATCTTGATGATGAACTGTTCCTCATGGATGCCCGTAGTATGAGTAAAAATTATACTTGTATATGAGAAGAAGTCTGATCTTTTTATTTTTGGAGCTGTGGACTGAAACCTTAAGGCTATAACCCCAATAAGTGTAGATCATTTTGGCAATTACCCATAAGTTATCTAGTCTAATAAGTGCAGATCATTTTGGCAATTACCCATAAGTTATCTAGTCTAGCCATTAGTAACTGAACACTGTATTATCCTTAGTGGATGTCGTAGTGGTTGATGTTGTATTGTAATTGGCTTTGGAGAAAGCTGAATTTCAATAATTCCTTTCTTTCAATCCTCATTTCAGTCGTGTGTGCGGAAATCCCCATGGGTTGATCAGAAAGTATGGACTTATGTGCTGCAGACAATGCTTCCGTAGCAATGCCAAGGAAATTGGGTTCATTAAGGCAAGTGGTTTTTGTGCTCTCTATGATTATTTGATGAGATGCGCATTATCTTCTGCATTCTCTAAACTTAGAACTTTCCCATTTGTGCAGTACCGCTAAGAAGCTAACATCTCTGGAAGAGAGGTTGGGTTGACTTTATTGAAGAAGATTTTTCAATGTTTAGCAATGTTTTCTCTCTGTTTTCTCTCTTTTTACTCGGTATCGAATATGAAATGATTGTTAGACGACGATTTTGACACTTGGTTCTGGACAACGATTTTGAGCTTCTTCCTCTTGATATTATTTTGACAAATATTCCTTCTGTTCTTCAGTTTCTAAGCATGTTTGATGTTTGATGCCTCTTATGCGTTCATATCGTTTATGAGCTTAGGATTTAGAAATATATGATGTAAAAGAGGGTTTAAGCTATGAGGGGTTATTTTTCTTTTGATGGTTACGAGATCTGTATTCTCTTGCGATCTTACCTTTCTTGCAAACCATATGTTTCTAAGTTTGGCTTGTTTATGATTGTAGTTAATTGAATGTATCATTTATTAATTAAGGCAAATAGGCAAATAAATTACTCTGTTAAAATATTTTGAACTGAATGTTGATAGAAACTAACTTTTTTTCTAAATGGTTTAAATATCATTTGAATCTTTCCTTGTTTCTCAAGGCTGTTTGTTTGGAATTTACTTTACCATATAAAAGAAAAATCAAACATTTATGTAATTATTAATTATAAAAAAAAAAACTTAATATAATAGGCTGAAGTTTATTAGAATTTTCAAAATTGAAAAAAAAAACTAAATTGTAATGAAATCATATAATGTTAAGTTTGGTAACAGTAAAGAATGTGATTAGCAAAATCAATTTACATATATATTATTTTATTTTATATATAATTAAAGGTTATTTGATTGTGTGTGCTTCTCTTGTTTCAATCGGGGTTTGAAACTAAACTTCTCATGAGAATGATAGATAGGTTGATTTAGGTTGATTCTGATTCAGTGTAGATTTAACTTTCTATTCTCTCTATGGGATTTGAGCCATTTGAATAGGTTGATTTTGATGAGATTCAGTGTAAATCCAACTTTCTATTCGTTCTTGAGAATTCAAATATCCCTCATCAGTATATGAACACCTATCTCTTGAGCATAAGTTTAGATTCGGCCTCAATGAAAAAAATAAAATAAAAACAACTCATCCTCATAAACCAAGAACTACAAGAAGATTGCTGTTCTGTTTTCATTCTGGTATGATGAAGGGGTTATAAGATATCAACTACCCTTCTAAATATATTTAAAAACTTTCAAAATTACGATAAACACTTCCAAAATGAATACAAAGACAACGTTTATTATTAGATAACGATTCTCATCCATCTTCGATGGGATTTCACCATACAAGCAACAAAATAACAAAGACATTTGATGTTTGAAATTTATCTTTTTTTTTTTTCTGGTTTTGTTTTGGTGGGGTCTGCCCTTAAATAGTAATAATTGATATACACTATTGCTACTACGGACTCTTAACCTATATATATATATACTTCGTTCTTGCTCATTTTAGCTACTAAGGGTCACTCATCTAAAACACAGACCTGTTTTGATCTAAACCACCAAAAATGGAACTTCTAAGAAACTGAATACCTTCTGTTCCTCGAAGGCGTTGACTTCGCTTCCTCCTGATTAGTAGACCCGAGGCTCTCCGACGAATCCGAGCTGCTGTTTTCGCCATATCCTCCTCCTTTACTTGACCATAGCTTAGTGAAAAGCTTCTTTGACTGCAGCATGCCCTTCATTTTACTAAGAGCTGCTTTGTCAATACCATTTTTACCAACTCCATTCCTCTCACTACCTCCTCTACCATTAGCAACCCTTAAGGAAGCCAGCTCCCCTTTGAGGGCCTTCAGCTCCTCAGCCATGGCTACTGCATCCCAGTCTTCCTCTGGGTTCGTCGTGGCTGATCTTGAGCTGCCGTGTGACCCGCTCGTTAGATCCTTGATCCCTTTAGGTAGGTCGGGAGTGCTGCTGCCTGATGACGCCGACGCCCTGACTTGCTCGAAAAATAATACCTGCACAACCATACGTAGAGGTAGCCGTTCGTTTTGTACTGCATGAATGCAGGCATCAGCAGATAGCTTCTTGCAGTCTATCAGTTTGCAGATTCTCTTCTTGTCACTCTTGCTGATCCCTGGATGTTCCTGTATTGAGAGTGCATATGGTTTGAGCAAGGGGGAACGGTTAAGTCGTGTCGAAAAATAAACATAACAACTTATGATGTGTCTATAACTATGTCGTAACAAATGCAAAGTCGAAAACTTGAACAATATCAGGCTAAGTTAAGGAGCTGATACCTTCAGATACATGTCTATAGCTCGATAGAGCCCATCGTGCGAAGGCCGAGCGATGCCAGATACCATTTCTGCGAGATCAATGAACTTTACTGATGGTAAGTTACGATCCTTAGCAATTTCAGCGAGGTAACCATCAATCAATTTCGCCACCATCAACTTAGTAGCATCTGATAAAATCCCTGCCCCTCTTGGCTCCTCGAGCTCATTTCCCGCTTCAAGCGACTCAATCTCGGTATTATGATCTTGCAAAAGAAATATCTCCACCATTTTCTGCACAGCATCGACATCGTAAGTCGTAGCTTCACCATCCGGTGCTCGTAGCAAAAGATCACTCACTGTAGCCTCTTCTAGCTGCTGTCCCATTAGTCGAACGAGCTCGTCTTTGGTCTCGTCTCCAGAAGCTAAGAAAATGGAAGCCTTCAGCAATTTCGACAAGAAGCTACTCGAGACACTGCCTTTCTCAGAAGGTAACATCCAGACAATTGTTGCCACTGCTGATTGATACTTCAGCAGATCCCCACATCGAAGCACGCTTTTGCTAAACCCAGGAAGGTATCGGTACGCGTAAGCTTTCAAGGCTTCTCCAATCACATCATTAAGGACGATTCCTTTACTTTTGATACTCGCTATGACACGCATATATACATCGATTTCTAGCTCACAAAGATCCTCGACCCACCAATCCTTCGGCACGCTACGATTTCTCACGCCATTCCGGTTGGGATTGTTATCGTTTTCCTCGAGTAGTTTGTTTCGGTTGTATGTATAAGACCAGTCAACATTAGAAACATCAGCGGAGGCCTTCATTGCAATAGATTCTAGGCAATTGCTTACTAACTTCAGTTCCTCAGATAATGGCATCAATGCCTTTGTTGTCTGAAGAACAATGATTGAATCCTTCCAGCTACGAAAGATGCTCGAACTAAGGAAAATGTCGATTTTGTAGGCGAGGTTTCCCTTTTCGATTGTCTCGTGCATTCCGAGGTATTCGGCAGCACAACGAGCTGCAACTACGTTATAGGCATTAACAGTAACAGTCATGCCGTAACAAAATTTGGCACATATCTCAAATGCTGCAGAACCGCCCGGGATCTCGGGAATATATACTTCATCGTTCGGCTCCCCAGCGGCGGCTGTGACCAGCTTCTGTAAGTGAGCACTCTTTGACAGAAGGGGAAACTGCAAACAAGCAGTACTACCAATTTATCAGCTCAAGAAATCAATAACTATCTATGCAGTATAATAGCTGTCTATGTGAAAAATTTCATGTTAGTTAGTTAGTTTTTTTTTTTTTTTTTTTTTTTTTTTTTTTTTTTTTTTTTTTTTTTTTTTTTT
>NW_019272024.1:1531273-1536762 GCF_002738345.1 Cucurbita maxima | reverse complement strand
TTTTTTTTTTTTTTTTTTTTTTTTTTTTTTTTTTTTTTTTTTTTTTTTTTTTTTTTTTTTTTGTAAGAGTGAAAATCTCTCTATTTTAAATTTTTAAGGAAAATTCGAAAGGGAAAGAGGATAATATATGCAGCAGTGGACTTAGGCCGTAACAAATGGTATAAGAGCTAGACATCTGGAAGGAGGTTGAGCTCCAAAGGAGGTGGACATTAAGTAGTGTTCCAGTGAGGATGCCTGGGCCCCGAAGGGGGGATTAAAGGGGTCTCACATCAATTGGAGAGAGGAATGAATGTAAGCGAGGATGCTGGACCTCGAAGGGGATGGATTTTGAGATCTCATATCGGTTGGAGAGGGGAACGAAACATTATTTATAAGAGTGTGGAAACTTCTCCATAACATATGTGTTTTAAAACCTTGAGGGGAAGCCCGGAAGGAAAAGCTCAAAAAGGAAAATATTTGTTAATAGTGGGCTTGAGATGTTCCAAATGGTATCAGAGCCAGACACCAGGCGACGTGTCAGTGAGGAAGTTGAGCCCTGAAATGGAGTGAACATCAGGCGGTGTGCCTGCAAGGACACTGGGCCTCGAAGGGGGTGGATGGAGAGGGGAACGAGTGCCAGCAAAGACGCTAGGCCCCAAAGAGGGGTGGATTGTGAGATCCCACATCGATTGGAGCGTGGAATGAAACATTATTTATAAAATTGTGGAAATCTTTCCCTAACATACGCAGCGTAAAACCTTGAGGGAAAGCTCAAGGTTACCGTCTAAAAATATCGAAAAATATCGAGAAACAGTGAGTAATCAACATACCTTGTGGAGGTAAAACTTGACATCCCCAACGATAACAGTGATATCTTTAGCTAATTCACTTACAACATACCTGAAACATAAATAAAACTCACATAAAAGATTGTTAAGTTGGTGAACCCCAACTCACCGCCGGGAAGCGGCGGTTCCCGGCGCCGGAGCTGAATGCAAAAACCCAAGAGATCATCACAATAACATTGCCACAACATGAAATGCAAGAAGCCAAAAGAGATCACTCACCTAACATTGTTCCCATCAGTCTGAAAGGAATCAGGTTTTGATCCAAGTTTCATGAACTTCATCTTCACAAACAAGCAATGAGCTTAAAATCTTAAACCCAACAACAAAATTACAGCAAAAATCACCTCACAACTTCAAACAAGCACCAAGAACACGATGAACAACCTTTCATAAAGCCACAAAACAGAGAAAAACAGGATTTCAAAGAAAAAACCAAGGCAGAAGCTTAGTAAGAGAGAGAGAGAGATGCGTTTATGAAGTATTTTAAGAAGAAAAAGAGTGTTTTAAATGGGAAAAAAGGCCAAGAAAGTGGCTGTTTCCTTGGTCGGCGGCAAAGCCCACGGAGCCCGGGTCAGCAAGTCAGCTGTGGAGACATAGCCAACAGACTTCAAAACACTAAAAAATTACCAAATCTGACTCCAAATCACAGCCCCATCTCTGTGTTTTCTCCTCTTTTAAAACCCCTTTTTTTAAAGCTTCAATTCGCAAACCCCAACATATGCTATTCTATGCTATCATGCTTAAACAGCATCTGGGTATCACTTTAATTAAGCCAACAAAACCGTAGACAACAAGTATCACATAAACAAATATGTTTTAACACTATCGATGAATCAGACATCAACTACCCAACCAACACCCAAATCTGTATGAAAATTGCACTGAAAATCTAAGGAATCTACCAGAATATATCAGTGATGAGGAAAATCTAGTTAAAATATTTGGTCAAGAATCATCAAGATCAAGTTTTTAATTATGTATAGTCTGTAATTCAATAAACCCACATGAACAAATTGGATACAAATCAAGGAGAACAGAAAGACAGCCTCCCCATAAGCCACTCCCCGTGTAAATCACAACAGAACCCAAGATAAAGTAGAGAGGCAAAAATGGCAATTTGTGAATAATAAATGATGAGTTTTTTCTTAGCCACAAAACTAAAGCCTTTTGAAAAAGATGAAAGCTTTCAAAAGAAGTAAGTAATGAATCTGTTTTCAAGACAACTCCTCTCCTAAAATGAACGTCAAAACCCACGGCTAGTAAATATGTGTGGTTGTTAGTCTCGTGATATTAAAGCGCGTTTACTAGGGAAAGGTTTCTATACCCTTATAAGAAATGTTTCATTTCCCTTTCCATTCCCTTTCCAACCGATATGAGATTTCACAATAATGCGGATAATATTTGCCAGCAGTGGGTTTAGACAGTTACAAATGGTATCAGAGTCAGTCACCGAACGGTGTAAGACACTGGTCAAAGTAGGACGAGACCCTCTCCATAGTAGACGTGTTTTAAAACTGTGAGGAAAAAACCCAAAAGAAAAAGACTAAAGGGGACAATATCTGTTAGCGATAGACTTGTTAAATAAAGTGACGTTTACAAGGGTTTATATGAATTCTACTTACCACTAATGAAATGCAAAAGTTGTTAAGCACAGTGAGGTGTGAGCATAAGCAGAACAATTTTCCATTTCAGAGCTCAACAGAGAACAAAGGAAAGGACACAAATGTTGTTTCGAGGAAGGTGAGGTAATAAAACATGTTGGTTTGTGTCTTGTTGATTGTCTCAACCTAAATCGATCCATTTTCCTTTTCTCTGCAATTTTCTCGACAAAGCTGTGGTCGAACACTAGCTTTGATTTGCTTAATTCATTGCTCTTCTTCAACAAAACAGATTGATTCGTGCATGTTTTCAATGGTTATTATCTTGATTTATATGACTTTATTAATGCAATAACTGAAGTTAGATTATAATAAAAAACTGTGTAGAGTTAGATAAGAAGGACCTATTGGTTTGAGGGAAACTAGAGATGTAGTTAAATAAGCTGCAGATACAAAACGGATGAGAGGAAATGAGAGAAAATTAGATTCATCAACGGCTCTTCTCGTAAATAGGATAGACTACAAATTTGACCCAAAGCAGAGTTTATAAAATCGTATGATTTTTTCAATCTAAAATAAAGATGGCTTATGTCCTGATAGCTAGTTCAACTCGAGCCTGTTGCACCCATACTTATAAAATAATATCATTAACTTAGAATAAGAGCATCATAATCTTTTTGAATAACTTTTACCTGTCAATGGAGAAGAGAAGAGAGAGGGTATTTTATTGAAGCATTAAAAAAAGAGAGAGGTTGAAAGGGAAGACGTCACTTAGTAACATAGCTAACTCATTGAGGAGCCCAAGAGATTTAAAGGTTAAGCACATGGTGCTGACTGTGCCAACATTGTTATCTCTAAAACTAATATTAAACTCTAAAGATTCCTGCAGCCTTTGAAGCTCTCTCTTTCTCTCTCTGTTCAAACTGAAAAAGATGAGATTTTGGTTGAACTTGTGCTGCCAAAAGTGCTTCATGAGATAGAGAGAGAGATCCAGAGAGTCAACGGCTTAATCAGGTGTATCAAAAAGAATATTTTGTGTATGTTCTTCCAAACCTGTAGTTCATAAAACATGATTCAATACGTTCTTGACCATTCTAAATGCATATCAAAGAAATAACAGCATGAATTGATATCAGAAAAGATCAATCCCTTATTTCAAGGGGAATCACATCTACTAGCTGTTGTTCATTGTCTGGCACTGCAAAATCAGTGAAAATGAGGGCAAATTCATGGGAGACAAGGTAACAATCTCAGATCAATTGGGAGACTGAAATCCAAAAAAATTCTTTAATTTTCTTCATCAAAGTCAGTACTGTTTTCATACATTATATATATATATATATATTATATGTTTGAAACTTCGATTTCATAACAAAAGGCACATGGCCACTAATTCCCAAGGCTGCAACAAAATTGGTATTTACAGTACTAATAATGTCTTTGCCTGCATATTAAACACAAATTTCTGAACCCACAACTTCATTTGGAATCATGACAGCCATTGGCTGTGTGGTATGTTCACTACATAATCCAGAAGAATCACATGATCTAATCAATAATATTAAAGGCATACCATCAACGGCTGCACTCTCGTTATATTAAAAACTAATTCAAATCACGGATTGAATAAAAAACAAGTTTCAAGGTTCCAATTACTAATTAGTGAACTAGACACTTACGACTCTATTTCTATTTACCTTTTCTAATCACTCAAACTATGGGTAATTTAAGCTCAACTTGCATGTTAGTAAGTTTGGTCTTAAAGGAATGAGTAGATCCAAGAAGTTTTTATAACAAATTGAAGCTAGTTTGATTTTTGGAATGCCCACCAAGATGGGGGAAACTTCAAGGACTCCATGATGCAAGAAAAACCTCTGATCATTATGAAATTGAATTAGATTGTTTCGTGGGAAAGTGAAAGCACAGGACGGAAAGGAGAGGAGGGAGCTTCTTGGCAACAGATGTTTGTTTGAAATATCTTGGGGGAATGGTGGAAGGAAAATTTGGGACAAGATAAGGAGAAAAGGAAAGGGATTATACTGTTTGTTTGTTCGCTTTTTACTGTAGGTAAAGGGCGATTTGTAATAACAAAGTGGGGTTGCAAATTAATTGAGACCCAAAAGATGTCACTTTATATGTGTCAGAATGTTTAAACCATAGAAATGAGGAGATATGAGACACACCATGCAAAGAAAATCTAAGCTGACCTTTTGGATGTTGCCCAATTATTGCTATTGTATGATGTCCCTGCATGCTTGAAAAGCTTCTTGGCCCCATTCCTGCTTGGATCTTCACCCAACTCAAACCCTCCACTTTCTCACTATGTATCTGTATTTAAAAAAAAAAAAAAAAAGCAAATAATGATAGCAAGACTAAACACTACAAAGCTGAATCATTCATGGGTAGCCTAAACTTTCTTCATATTCTCTTTTAAATTTAGTGGTGGGATAGATTTTCAACCTTGAGCCAATAGCAAAAGAAGGCATATATTGTCGTAAGCATTAGATCAGACTTTTTCAATTATGGAATTGAAATTAGAATCAAATACGATTCAATTTGTGAACCACTCATTTCCAACAAGGTTTGAACTATAATCTAGTTCATCTTCCAGTGATGTGATCAAACCACTCATTTACGCAACCATGAAATTTTGCTCTTCTTTTTGGATATCTGTGGTGTGAAGTTTAACCAACATCTTTGGTTCTTAAGCAACCTCAAGTTGTGTTGTCCAAAGCATTTAGGGTAAATCAGGAAAGCTCGTTGGAAGGGCAAAAAATATATGAATAATATAAGTGTTATCCGTATCCTTGACAATAATTGAGGAAAGTTTAGAGAAGCACATCATCTGTACACATTAGCATACTACTGATGGGTCCATCCCAAAATCCAAGGCTCCGTCTCTCTCTCACCTCGCCAAGAACACAAAACAGATGTTTTGAAAGAGAGAAAATACAAAAAAAAAAAAAAAAAAAAAAAAAAAAAAAAAAAAAAAAAAAAAAAAAAAAAAAAAAAAAAAAAAAAAAAAAAAAAAAAAAAAAAAAAAAAAAAAAAAAAAAAAAAAAAA
>NW_019272024.1:1517087-1531152 GCF_002738345.1 Cucurbita maxima | reverse complement strand
AAAAAAAAAAAAAAAAAAAAAAAAAAAAAAAAAAAAAAAAAAAAAAAAAAAAAAAAAAAGAAGCCTGTCTCGTGGTCTCTTTTGTGTATGCTAAAGGGTGCAATCTGCAAGTCAATCGGGATCTTGGCTCTAAACCACCATCAAGTAACTCTAGCAAGAAAAACAATGGAGGGCTACAGAACGACAAGCATGGATCACAGGGGAGACTTCCGTGAAATTAATCATGTTGGAGGATTGGGGTATACTTTAGGCTTTGGCTTAACTTCTATTTCATTTACACTGCGGACATATATGGCATCTGGCTCGTGGCTACAAAATAAAACAACACAAAGAAGGAATGATGAGAAAGTTGTCGATGCATCAGTGTGTGACAGTGTCAGAGAGAGAGAGAGAGAGAGAGAGAGAACATACGGTTTATCTCCCTCTTCAAATGTGTAACTTGATGCTACAGCTAATAGGCGTCCATCTCTACTAAATGACAGAGCTGCAATACTTGTTGGGTATTTTGAATACTGAAAGATGGGGTAAAAAAATAGTGTGTTTTAAAAATCGTACTAGTTGTGGACAGAAACAAAAGTATTAGGTCATGGCTGAAAAACTTGCCTGATATAGTCTCTTCTTGTTGTTCCCATCCCAAACATTCACGTACCCATCACAACCTCCAGTTGCAAAAGTACCATAGCTGCAGCATCAGTAAACAGATGCCAAACAAATCAATATGGTAACCTGAGCATTGTTTAAAACCCATCCATTGATTTTTTTTTTTTTTAAAGCCTCTCATAAAACAGATGCATTATTTTGAATTATAAGGATAATATAGTCAATCCCTCCTTTTCAGCCTATCTATGTTCTCACTCGAGCTAAATCATTACTCAATATAAACCATAAACTCACATAGGATGGAATGCAATGGCATTGACCGGATAGACTATGTCCCTTCCAGCCTCTGATTTTCTGTGACATTTGAATGCGTACCTATAAAAAGACATTCACATACAGGGAATTACAACTCAGACTATCAATAAAGAATAAATAGCATCTTATTAAAAAGAAAGCATATTGCTATTGTGTCTAAAATGCAGAATATAACCAGAATTAGAATGGGGGATTGGGGGTGGTGGTTGTCGGGTTGGTGTTGTGATATGTTCAGAGTTAACATATACAATCACGAATACATAATCTGGGGTGAACCATTTTCTTCTATCTGTCACTCTTGAGTACCTTTTTGAGCTAGCCTAAAACAGTGTTTTTTTTTTCCTAACGAATTTTGTTAGAGGATATAAAGAATTCAACCTATTGCAGAGAAAGGAATGAATACAAAAGAATAAAAGGTATTTACATATTTCTTGTTATTGTTTAATTACCAACAACACCTACTTTTTAGCTTGACTAGCCTCTGAGGGATCAAAAAATTCCATAGCTACTCGTCCTTCAACAGAACTAAGAGCATAACCTGCATTCAGAAGAAAAATTATAAATCTATAAGTAATTGCAGTACCAAAGCCATGATGGTGCTTACTTGCAGCGTATTTTTAGTTAATTTAGTTCATAGAAATCACAGTAGAAAGAAGCCACATGAATGAAGCATTTCCATACTAAGAATAGGTCCTAGTTGCTACCCTCGGAATTCAAATAAACGAACTTCAAAACCTGTTTCACTAGGAAGTAAGGGAACAAAGTATGTACTGGCAGGGTTCAACCAAAATTCCATACATATCCTATAAAAAAGAATCTATATATATATATATTCCATACATATGAACAGCACAGAGAATTACATTGTCATTTAAAAAGAAGAAAGATGGTTCATGAATCAAGGATTTCAATTTAAAGGTCAGATTAACACCTGTTCCATTTGGATAACACCGCACACATCGAGTCTGATATTTCAATGAGGATTCTCTTCTTTGCTCGGGTTGAGACATATTTCTCAAGTCATAGACATTAACATGCCTTCCAGCAGTTGCTACAACTAAACGGTTCCCCACAAGAGAGAGTGAATAAACACGCTCAGGCTGAGGATATGTTCCAACCAGCGTATGTTCCTGACCGCTTGCACCTCTGGGATCCCAACACTTCAGTGTTTTATCCCAACTGCCAGTAATTAATTGCCCTGGAAAACCATTGACCTACGTTGTCAAATTTCCCATATTAAGATAAAAATAATAGAAATGATATCTAAAATGCAGTGACATAGCACATATTTCATTGAGTACATAATTCTATCATCCAGAAACAACAATGGACATCCCAAATCCCTTCCTCTGGCATTTTCAACTTAACACATTTTTTTAAGATGCTAGTACCTGCAATAATTTTATAGTAACCATGTTTCACGAGGGAAGAAAAAAAGACACTAAGGGTTGCTCCAAAAAGTTCATCCAAATAAAGTGAATTAGAACCAATGTAGTAAGGTCAAACAAAATATCATTTGGTTTTCCATTGACAAAACAATTTTCCCTTTCCATTCACTCCCTTATGAATAAGATAGAAAATGATTCATTAAGTAGCATAAACTGATGATCTTTTAAATCTTCTGTGGCCTTAAGTACAAGAAATGTTAGGCACATTGAAACTTGGTAAATTACTAGCCAATCCATATGCTCTCATCTCAATAAAATTCTAGTAGGTATAAAAGTAGAGGTCGTAATGTGCTTCTCCCTGGGTTTCTTGTAGCAACCATGTCTTGAAATCTCTCAACCAATTACAAATTATGGGGTAATGTGTTATCCCCTCCTATTTTATTTATTTATTTCCACAAAAGATTTCATAATTGACCCCAACTATTAGTAAGTAACAATATAGTACCTGAGCTTAATTTCATCAATTTCAACTACTAACAACTTACTGGAAAAGTAACCATAACATGCTCAAGGACTAATTGATCACATTAAAAGTTTGAGGGCTACACTGAAAACATCTTAACAGTTTAAAAATATGCAACCTGCCTTTCAAAATCTAATTCGATCTTCCAACTCAAATTTTACTGTGAATTAACAATAAATAAGCGTAGAGCGAGTTAAGTTTTGTTCTTATTCATTACAAGTTTTAATTTGGCCCTCTCCTACTATTTTGGTACTATACCAAATCTACAAGCACAACTCTCATGTAAAATTTCTAAATGGCTAATTAAGCAGAGCTCCTTTCTTCTTCAGAGATAAAACACTCAGAACACTCAATTAAAAACCAAGCCATCAACAAAAATATACCTGCCGCGTAAGAATACTCAACGCACCGCACAGGTGCATCATGCTTCCCTAATATATCCTCCTTATTATGATTGAAAACAAGCCTGAAACATTTCAGAAAAAAGTTAAACTTGTTTCCAAAATTTCCAAGCTCCTAGCATAAAAATTCTGCACAGTCGAATCAGCAAGATTTCCCAAGTAAGAAGACAAAAAAAGAAAAAAGAATACAGAACCACTCACCTCCTGACAGTGTTGTCAACACTCACACTGAATCCCGAAGAATCGTCGTGGAAACAACAGTCGAGCACAGGACCACCGTGTACGAACTCACCGCGGAGCACGTTGGCGCTGGCGTCGTACAAGCGCACAGTCTAAGAATACAGAAGAGTAAAATGAGGTGAGAAATGAGGAGAAGTGATATAGGGAGTTACAAGAACTTTACCTTGTCCCAAGAGGAAACCAGTAGGTGGTCACTGTGGTTGGAGAACCGGAGATTGGAAATGCCGTCAGACGGAGGATTTGAAAGCTCCCGGCCAGCAGGAGGAGGAGGGATGGCTGTCATGGCGCAAACTCCTTGGCGGATGACCGATGAGATGGAGAATTAGGGTTTTTCTCTGAATACTTGGAGATTTGTTGAGTGAGAGAAAGAGAATCGAAGAGGGAAGCAGTTTCCAAAATTTGATTTTTTGAATTTGAGGACGAGAAACATTTATATACGAAAATCTTTTGGACTAATCTAGATACTCAGCTCAATACAACTCTCTATTTTTTTAATTATTTTTAAAAAAATTACTTATCCACAATACATATTATATTAATATCGATTACAAACATTAAATATTTTTAATTTTCCTACCAAATTCAGAAGAGGTAAGATTGGGTTATTACTCTATTTTTGGATTGGTTTAGTTGACCCGACCAAAAAATTGTCAATGGACAAACCAACATGAATTTTTGTTTTTCAAAAAATTCGACCTAATCCAAATCGAAAAAAGAAACTAACTCAACTCAACCCTTACGGTTTGATTGGAGTTCTCGAGTTCACAAATTTAAAATAATTGAAAATAAATCATAATGTCCCGTAGTGTATAATGCATTATACTGTTGTGTGTTGAGTTCGCTTATAATATGGTCATTAAGAATAATATCAATACAGAACTATGATAAGTGTATTAAGAATAAGCTTCAACGATATCTTATAATTCACATATACGGGAACATTTCAAATAACTAATTAGAATTATTAAAAATAAATGTATTATATCATATAGATATTTGTGTCCTTAAAATATACCATGAAAATAATTCAAATCGTATATTAAATTTAAATTAACATGTTTTTTTTAATAATTATGGTCTGTTTTAACCTGTAATTCATCACATTCCCCTCTTCAACTGATGTGAGATCAGACGATCCACCTTTTTTTGCTGCTTTGACCCATAACATATTTTTGTTTCTCTCTAACTGACGTAGTATCTCACAATCCACTCCTTGGGAGCCAGCTTCCTCACTAGCAAACCGCCAATTGTCTAACTCTGATATCATTTATAACAACTCAAACCCACTAAGACAAGACCATTTGTAACAACTCAATCAAAGCTATGTCTTTACATATACGTCACATATAACAACCTTTATTAAAAAATACTTGAGCCAATATTAGTATATTTTGTTCACGTACATTAATAAATAAAATAAAATAAAATAAAATAATCAAACTTTGATATTATTAAAAGAGATCCATTGCCTCATGCTCTAGCTATAGTTTTTTTTTTTCTTTTTTTTTTCTAATAATTAAATAATGTTATTTAATTCCTTCCTCTCCTCATTCTCCTATAAAAAAAATTCAGCACATCCTTTTTTTCTATTCCCATTTTATATAAAATTAATTATTGCGTCATAAAAAATGATTATATTATATGTAAGGAAGAAATTTAAGTTTTTTTTTCTTTTTCACTTTTGAATTTTTTATTCCATTAATTTCCAACCATGATTAATTAATAAATTATTTATTTATGAAAGAAAATAAAATAACTTCATAAAAATAGATTGGTCTTAAATACATAGCATAATTTTAACTAATAAAATAATAATTCTTAATTAGCCTAATTTTAGTACATGAATTAAAATATAAACAACATGCATTATTCGATGAAAAAAAAAAGAAATTAAAAAATTATTTATTTAACAAAGAAAGTATTATTTATATTGAGAAAATTAATTAAAAGGCATAATTTTTTTAATTAAAAAATAATATATAATATAATAATATAGGAAGTAAATTAACGCGTTTTGAGCTGCCAGCTCTTTCCAACAAGGCAGTTGAAATTCTATCTCCAACCATCGTGATGGCATGCACATAATTCTTACAATTTTCTTTTTTTTTTCAAAATTAAACACAATAATTTCATCAATTAATTAATAATAATAATAATAAAATAATAAAATAAAATTATTAACTATATTTATAAGATATATGTTGATTAACGGTGCGCTTGAACTGTTACAATATTATTAGAGTTAGACATCGAGCACATTGTAGCCAGACATTAGACGACGTGCCAGTGAGATCAATGGCTCTTAAATAAATGGATTATAAATTTTATGACTAATTAATTTTTTGCTATATTTCTAGTGCAAATTTATAAATTTTATATGACATTTATAAATATATATACAAGCAGCCGGCTATATTATAATTCAATAAACATAAATATCTAAGACATGTTTTTTGTTTTTTAATTTTTTAAGGAAACATTTTAATGAAAATAAATATAATTAATTTTCTATCGATAATAAATTTATTTTCGAAAACATTCTTATAAGAAATGTTTCGTTACTCTCTGTGACTGATGTGAGATTTCACATGCATGGTTTTTTAAGTTTTTGCAGCAATTACGGGAGTGAAGGATCGAATCTGTAATTTTCGAAACTATAATTCGTATCTTATCTCCTTAAACTATATGTTCGGATTGACCAGTAATATTATTACTAGGAGCTCGACGTTTGGACATTACTCGACTGTAATTTAACCTATATTTTTGTTGAGACCTACTAGTATTTTGTCACCTTAAGATCTTTAAACGATGCAAACAATAAAACTTAGCACGAGGCAAGACTTTGAAATTGTATGTCATAGGTTCATCAATAACGTCGATAAGATAAATTTATTTAACCGGTAACTTAATTGAGCGGAAAAAAACGATCGTAACCCAACTAGCTGTAAAGTATTTTTTAAGTTAACCCGAGATCTAATAAATTAATAAGTGAATTAATGGGAAAGAAGACCTGTTTAAGAATGAGGCCAAAGAGCATTTCCAAAGGGCATCTTTCATTTTCAAATCAACCATTCCACTCTTTGAGAATATATTTATGAGTGTCATTATCACCACATCCCACAAAATTATTGTAGTTTTTTAGTCTTCCCAAAGTCTATGACTAAATGAAGCTAATCAAACAAACCTTTCTTTCACTTTAATGGTATGACAAAGACATGATATCGACAACCGTAAAAACCCGAACCTGTTGGTTATTAGCACATACTTCAATTTTCTCTCATTCCCAAAAAAACCCGAATCCAGTTCGTGACGAAAACCCATGACACAGTAAGGAAAAAGAAAGAAAAAAAGAGATACATTGTGAGATCACACGTCAGTTGGAGAGGAGAAACAAAATATTCTTTATAAATGTGTGGTTATCTTTCCTTAGTAGACGTGTTTTGAAAACCTGAGGCTGACTGCAATACGTAACATGTCAAAGCGGACAATATCTATTAACAGTGGGTTTTGGTTGTTACAAATGATATCAGAGCTAGACACTGGGTGATGTGTCAACGAGGACGCTGAGCTCCAAGGAGGTGGATTGTGAGATCCCACATCAGTTGAAGAGGGAAACGAAACCTTCCTTATGAGAGTGTGGTTACCTCTCCCTAATAGTAGACGCATTTTAAAAACCGTGAGGCTGACTGCGATACGTAACATGTCAAAGCGGACAATATCTACTAATAGTGGGTTTTGGTTGTTACAAATGATATCAGAGCCAGACACTAAGTGGTGTATCAGCAAGAACGCTGAGCCCTAAGGAGGTGGATTATGAGATCCCACATCAGTTGGAGAGGGAAACGAAATATTCTTTATGAGTGTGTGGTTACCTCTTCCTAATAGACGTGTTTTAAAAAACACGAGGCTAACTGCGATACGTAACATGTCAAAGAGGACAATATCTGCTAACGGTGAGTTTGAGCTGATACAAATGGTATCAGAGCCAGATACCAGAACGCTAGATATCCGAATGGGTAAATTATGAGATCTCACATCAGTTGGAGAGAGGAACGAAACATTTCTTGAAAGGATATAGTTACCTCTGGTTTGACAACAATACATAACGAGCCAAAATATACCATATCTATTACCAGTGGACTTGGACGGTAACACGTAATCATTGATTCTATCTAAAAGACCAAATATCACCAACCAAGTTCTTTTCCTTTTGTTTTTGTCTTAATGGAAACTGAAAAAGGCTGCATTTTTTAATCCATCAATGACAGTTGGTTAAGCTTTTGAGTTGTCTTTGGGCCCTTTGTCCCTCTTTAGGGTATTAAACTAAGAACATAAGTCAACTTCATTTTTGTTTATAAATGAGCTTCAACAATTTGTATCCCATCTTCTCAAGCATCAAAGAACCATAAAAAAGTCTCCTTTTTCTTGTTTTTGGTAACCCCAATGGAACCTATAGGACCCATTTCAGAAAGGGAATGGATATCTCTCAGTGGAGCTTACACAGCTGAGGAGTCTGATTTCATGGCTAATTTTCTCAACAACTATTGTCTTCCAAACGAGCTCAATCCCAGTTCGAGCTCGGCCGTCCCGTCTGCTTGTTTGGCCATGGCACCCATGGATGAACCTTCTTACTATAATAATCCTTATTACACCTTGAATGAGAATGATTCTCACCCTCTTTGGTTGCCTAATAATGGTGCCTCTTTGTCCTTGGATTTCTCGATGGAGGATGTTCGGAATGGCGATCGATTGGACGATAGCGGTTCAAGTCGAAAAACAAGGCAATGCAGGCTGCAACAATTCCCTGCTGGAAGCTCACAGCCCGAAAAGAGAGCTGAGATCATGGTGGAAGAAGCTACGAAGGACGATAAAGTTGCGCCGACACCCGTTGACACCAACTCAAGGAAGCGGTCCCTGAGTTCGTATAATGTAAGATTGATAATTCGAACTCATTTGTTTCTTTGATTCTAATGGTTAGGAATTACGAGTCTTTACAATGGTATGATATTGTCCACTTTGAGCATAAGCTCTCGTGGCTTTGCTTTGGGCTTCCCCAAAAAGCCTCGTATCAATCAAGATGTATTTCTTAAATTAGTCAATGCGAGACTCCCTCACAATGGTCCTCAACACTAATGGCATTGCGCTTTGTGATTCGGTAATGAAGGTCGAAAAGACGAAGACGAGTACGAGGAACACAAGGGCACGAAAGAGCTCGAAGATTGCTTCGGCTAGCTGCAATGAAGAGGAGGATCACATTGTTAGTCCAAATGGGCTGTGCACAAGCAGCTTCAGCTCAGAAGATGATTGTAATGGTGGAATCACTCCCAGCTCAACCCTGAGCTCAAGTGGAAAGCCAAGAGCCAGTAGAGGCTCAGCCACAGACCCTCAAAGCCTCTATGCAAGGGTAACCCTCTAACCCTCTAAACCACTCCGATCGCTATTGTTAAACTCCCAAACTTCCATTGTCATATTTGAACTCTCGAATTCTGATCTAATATGCAACTCCTTTCAATTTTCCTTCAGAAAAGAAGAGAAAGAATCAATGAAAGGTTGAGAATGTTACAAAGCCTCGTCCCGAACGGCACGAAGGTAGGCCGATCTCACACGAACATATACGATCTCGGTATTTATCACACGATCATCAATATCTTGGTCTGTGCAGGTTGATATCAGCACAATGCTTGAAGAAGCAGTTGAGTATGTGAAGTTCTTGCAGCTTCAAATCAAGGTAATTGTTGAATGAACAAACCACTAATTTCCATACTTTTCAAGGCTTGATTTGTGTTGAATCCAATGTTTGCAGCTGTTGAGCTCTGATGATCTATGGATGTATGCACCAATTGCTTACAATGGAATGGACATTGGACTTAACTTGAAGCTCATGAAACACGACAATGCATCACAATAGACATAGCTAACGTTGTTATTTCTTGTCGTAGGAGAAACAGCTTTTGAAATGTAACCTTTTTGTGAAAGAAATCGAAGCTATATTTCAAGCTCGACTTATTTAGTTCGATCTTGAGCTCGGAGAAAGTGTTGTGTTCATAGTCGATTGATAACTATTTCATGTTCTTCTTCGACTTTAATTGAGTTTGAAAAAAATATATATGTTTTTGATATCTAAAAATCGTTCAAAAGGAAGGGTTCGAAAAATTGTGAGAGATCCACATCGATTGGAGAGTATAACAAAGTATTTCTTATAAGGATGTGGAAATCTCTCCTTAAAAGATGCATTTTAAACTTGTGAGGCTGACGATTATACGTAACGGGCTAAAACGGACAATAGTGCTAGCAGTGGCCTTGGGCTGTTACGAACGGTATTATATTCAGAGTGCAACCAAACACTGTATACGTATGAGTACTATGATTTTCATTGATACAAGATCTTTTGGGTGAAACCAAAACAAAAGTGATGAGAACTTATATTAAAAGTGGACAATATATCATATCACCGTAAAGATATCTGTAGACAACTGATTGTTAAAATATTAAATTTTGATCAATATCAAAAGTAGAAATGGTCTCTCTTCAGAGTCTTCGACCACAGAGAGTTCCCTATCGGTCTCAGAGTTTCTCTCCTTCGCCTCATAAGTTGTAGATATCAAGGTTGATAGCTAAGGGATACACTCAAACTCACAGCATACATTACGGCGAGACATTTGCCCTAGTTATGAAGATGAAAAAAAATAGACCAATAATGTAACGATGAAATTCGAATGATAATTTTTTTTAAAATGAATCGAATTCCAAATTAATCATACATTAATCAAAGGACTAGCTTCTTCACATAGATTAATGAATTTAATTTTTATATTTAAAATTTTGACCTATGGTTTATTGTTTGTCACATCAAATAAGAATGTGAATATGATGAATCAACAAATAAATTAAACAAGTGTCAACCAATATGAACATTGACATGAATTTCATATATTATGTCAACCCTCTCTTTATAAAGTCAGTTCACACAAAGGGTAGCCTTCAATATTAATATATCATAATAAGTTAGTCTTATTGTAGATATTAATTAAAAAAAAAACCCAAATTCATATTTATAAATAAAATTCTTTTGAGATTTTTTATTGTATTAAATAGACGTATGATAGACAAAGGATCAGTCGCTCGGGCAAACCAATCCTCCTCTAAGAAGAATTGAGAGAAAATTCTAACTAAATTTTTAATTGTCAATAAATTTTCCGACCTCAAATGAGAGAAAGACGGGAAAAAAAAAATTAAAGTATAGCGATTCCGAGTTCGCTCAAAATAAATCCTTTATGAAATTAAGAAAAGTCCATGCATTTAATTTTCATTATAAATGTCAAAGAAATAATTGATTAAATAATAAATAATAAATAATAATCTTATTCTTGTATTCAAATATTAAAATTACAATAAAGTCCAACTTTAAATATGAATTATTTGAGTATGTCAACATATAGATAATAAGAGGGGAAAATAAAAAATTCTCAAATATAAATTTTATCTTTATATTTTGGTTTAAATGGAATTAAATGTCAAACTATAAATTAAAATCTCTTCGCTATATATATTATAATCGACTAATAAATTATATAAAAATCAACTGGTCAATCACTATATATATATATATATATTTTGTGATCTCAAATTAATTAGAGAGAACGAAAACATTCTTGATAAGAGGGCGAAAACATCTTATTAAGAGAGCAACGTAACAGAAAAAAAAATAAATAAATATATATATATATATATATATACATAGAGAAATATAACCCTTTTTCACGAGGATTTACCCATCACATAGATGCACAGATAAACAAAACCAACTTCTTATATCCTCTTTCCACTCAATAGAAATAAGATCGGGACGTTACTGTTGGATGATGAAAGTTCCACATCGGCTAATTTAGGGAATGATCATGGGTTTATAAGTGAGGAATACTAACTCCATTGGTATGAGGCCTTTTGGGAAGCCCAAAGCAAAGCCATGAGAGCTTATGCTCAAAGTGGACAATATCATACCATTGTGGAGAGTCGTGTTCGTCTAACATGGTATCAGAGCCATGCCCTAAACTTAGCTGTGCCAATAGATTGACAAATTCTCGAATGTCGAACAAAGAACTCCAAAAAAGAAAAAAGGAGTCAAGCCTCGATTAAGAGGAGGCGTGTTTTGTTCGAGGGGGTGTTGGATGATGAAAGTTAAGTGAGAAATACTAACTTCATTGGTATGAGGCCTTTTGGGAAGCCCAAAGTAAAGCCATGAGAGGTTATGCTCAAAGTGGACAATATCATACCATTGTGGAGAGTCGTGTTCGTCTAACAGTTACTTCAGTTCATCTTCATTTTAATGAAATTTTTTCTCAATGATTCCATGCTTTTAACTTATATTATTCCACATTTGAATAGTTGGAAAAAAAAACCCTCTTTAAAAATCCCTAAATTCAATAATGTCGGCTAATGGTTCAAAATTGAAGGTGTCGGTCTACCAACCAAATATTGACTTGGGCAAATTATTTCATTCATGTTTTTGGGAAATTAGAAATATAAAATTATGGAAACATTAAAAAAAACAAAAAACATAAAATGTGGGAAACATAGAACATCGGATCAACCTAACTTGATTATAAACTTATTCAAATTAAGTTAAGTTTTATAAATACAAAAATTTAAATAAATAATTCCAAAAATTCAATTTGAGTTGGGTTTATTATTTAATAAAAATTATTTGAATTAAAAATTTTGGGATTCAACCGAACTCAGTGAAAGAGCTTGATCCAACTCAAATGTGGAAGTGCAAATTAAAAGCATTTAAGAACCTGTGAGATCCCACATCGATAAGTAAACATTATTTACGAACGTGTGGAAATTTCTCCCTAATAAATGCTTTTTAAAAACTTTGAAAAAATGCTGGAAAGAGGACAATATCTACTACCAATGGAAAAGAGATAATGAAGGGAATACATGGAAGCTTCAATTTATTTTGCATAAAACATAGAAAGCAACATGTTGGTCATGTTCTTTTGTTATCAAACGCAGGAGCCATTAACACAGTTGCATGGAGAACACTCAGAGTCAGTTTTGCATGGCAAAAGTGTAGCAGGGCAGACCCTTGGTGTATTGGAATCACTTCCTCCGCCGTTGGTTGGGACCTGAATGGGCTCATCCACGGCGGCGATGGTGGTGGCGGAGTGAGCCATAACCACCATCACAACCACCATAGCCACCAAACCAACCTTGTTTTTCATCTCCATATGATCTCTTTCTCTATTTCCCAACAGTAATTGTATGCTTTTATCTGCTCTCCCAAGCCTTGTATTTATAGCACAGAGTAGCAGCCATTAATGAATATGCATGCTTTCAACATAACAAAAAGTCTCTAATGGTGTCCTCACCCATATCAATTTTGCTGACTTTATTGGCCACTTAACTTATTTGTCACAAACCCACGTAGAATTGTAGGTCGGTGACACGAATGACTCTAGTAGGATTTATAACCTAACCTAACTCAACCCTTTATTTTTTAGTCGGTTGTATCGTCCAATTGTTCATATTTTTAATTATTTTTAAAAACCATATTATTCATAATACATGTCACGTTAATCATATATTTTCAAGTCACAATACATCTGGCATCTATTACCAATGTTAAATATTCTTAATATTCATAACAATTTAAAAAATATTGTAGAGTTGAGTTTGATTGAGTTGTAAATCCTATTTTCTAGATGGTCAAGTTGACTGATCAAATAGGTTCAAACCCGTGAACCAAACCGTACCAAATTTTTCGATTTTCAAAAAATTCATCCCGATCCAAATCAAAAAAAACTCAACCCAACACAACACTTATTGTTTGGATTAGGTCATTCAAATTATTCGAGTCATTGAATCTGTAGCTAGCTGTTATTGTCGGTTTTAGCTTGTAGTCAGCTCCACAATTATAAAACGCGTACACTAGTGAGATGTTTCACACCCGTATAAAAAAAAGTATTTCGTTCTCTTCTCTAATCGATGTAAAATCTCACGTAATCACATGAACACCGAAAAAGTAGAGAGAGATTAATTTTGCAAGACAAAAAGTGATGAAAAGGGAAGTTTTTTATTGTGCATAGAACATAGAAAAAAAGGAAAAGAACAAACACAACGGTGCTTAATGAGAATCTTTTCCTTCTTCCTTTTGTTTTTGCTTATCAAACGCAGGAGCCATTAATACAGTAACATGGAGAGCACTCAGAGTCAGTTTTACATGGCAATATCATAACCGGACATACTCTCGGAGGCGGCGGTGTGTCGTAACAACCTGCTCCGCCCTCTGACGGCAGCTGAATCGCCTCATCCACTGCGGCGGATTGAGCCATAACGGCCGCCAGAACCACCATAACCAGCAAAGCAACCTTCTTGTTCATCTCCATCTCTCTCTTCTTCCCACAACCAGTAAACCCTTGTATTTATTTATAGCTGAAAACAAATTATCCATATTCTTCATAGTTTATTACGAATCAGACATGTCCTCCATGTGAGAAGATAAGGTTAATAACCTCGCCGTCAATGGCGGCGATATTGTCTTTCTTTTTTTAATTATACTTAACCTACACGCCAATTTTTTTTTTTTTTTTTTTTTT
>NW_019272024.1:1501202-1516887 GCF_002738345.1 Cucurbita maxima | reverse complement strand
CGCCAATTTTTTTTTTTTTTTTTTTTTTAGATTATGACGGTATGACTCAATAAATTAAAAAATTGCATTGACGCTAGAGGAAGAGGTTAAAACTTCAACCTTATAGTTAACAGTCACACGTACTAACCAACTGAGCTACTCCAGCTTGCATATATGAACTTTCTAGTTCTTTTTGCCGTTCAATTTAAATTATAAAAAATATCTAGACTTTGTGGGTAAATATTATTGTTTTTGAATTAGTTAAAATGAGTATTATAGTTATCGTCACGTCATTTGAGATCACCATCGTGTCGATGGTTCATGAAAAAGTCGAATCTCACGACCCACCACCATGACATAATTGACTTTTATTTAATGAAAAAGATTCTCATGACCAATTCAAAAGACCAAAACACTTAATTCATTAATCTAGATTTAAATCAAGGTGAAAGATTAGATTTTTATGCTAATGGTAGATGATGGGAGAGACAACGTAATCAAATTTGCTGTCTCCCTTTCGGGAAAATTAAGGTTGAGTAGACAATTATCCTTTTGCCTCCTTCCATGTCCATCTTTCATCTCTAACTGCTTACAAGAATTATATGGCATATAGAACAAAACATTTTTTTTATAAGGGTGTGAAAACCTCTTTATTAGCGGTGCATCTGAGCCATTATAAATTGTATTAGAGCCAGATACATAACGGTGTGCCAGTGAGGGTGCTAGACCCTTAAGGGAGGTGGACTATGAAATCCTACCTCTCTCTAGTAGACGTATTTTAAAACTGTGAAACTGATAATAATATATAATAGACTAAAGAGAACTATATCTATTAGCGGTAGATTTAAACTGTTACAATGGTTGACCTCAAATCATTCTAGATAGGATGAAGAACTATTGTGGATATGGCTTAAAGCGATCACTTGTAGACGAAGTTTGCCATTACTTAGTCTTTGCGTTGAAATGGAAGGCGCCCCCATAGTTGATACCTCCACCATGAGAGGCCAGAGCTAGCACATTATCCAATTAGCCAATCCAATAGCATTTGAATTCTCTCAAAACCCCTCAACCAAACTCATTGCAAAGAAGCTTCCTCCACAAAAGATAAGGATAGAAACGAAATTTCACATCATCATCTTCCAACCCACTTCCATAATTCTAGTATAAGATCACCTTTTGTTATGACTTTTGTGTATAAACCAACCAAGCTCTTGTTAAGTCTTGAAAGAATTAGAAGAAAGAAAGAAAGATATGGAGGGCTTAATTCCTTATCTTTTCCATGCAATGAAGAAGCAAAAGCCACGCCACGACTATAGAAGCCAATCTGTAGGTTCGAGCCGGAGCTACCATCTCTTGACCAACGACGAGTCGTCTCACCGACGAACACGATCGGACTTTCAGCCACCGAGGTTCGAGTACTTGGACCAACAGTCGGGGTACGAGTTAATGCATTCCCGTAGCGTTAGCAAGCGTGCGTTTGGATCATCCTATGCTGGCCAGGTTTCAAATAATGGTAACCCTCCTCGCTGAGAAGATGGCTAAGTGGGAAGGATTATTCAGAAATTTAATGATTTGTAAAACGTTATTATTATTATTATTACTATTTAATTTGTTTGATTGTATTGGTTTGGTGAAGAACAACGTGTAAATTAAAGTGGTGGGTCTCCATGAAATGATGTGAACAGCCATTTTCTATGCCAATAAGATGTTTTTTTCTTTTTTTAAAGATTAATTATAAAAAAAAAGTCGTCAAAGGTGAGTTCAGCTCAACATGAAATTTAGTGGGCAGCCATCTTCTTTGAATTTGACAATGGTACATTGAACCGTTCGACATAGGGTTCTTGTCGTACTGGAGTTTCCGAAACGGATCCTATCAAATGTTTCACATTTTCTATGATCATCTCTATTTTAGGTATTCGGAGAATCCTCCTTAATAGACGAAATATTCATATTATGTCAATGTCAATTGAATCAATGTTATTAACTGGGAATTCAAACTTTTTGGTATTTTTCGTTTCTTCGGATGATATGATGGGTCAATCATTTGATTCATTGGTTCCAATGATGCCAGCTGCGAAATTTGCTATTGGGTGCTGCACCATTTTTCTTACAGGATACCAAGATGAGGCGAGATATCACCGAGGAGTTCAAGTTAAAGAAGAAAAGACGAGTGAATAAGGTCTAAAACCTAATAAAAGAATTGAAATGAATTCCCTTCTTAGTGATTCAATCATAAGAACGGGGAGAACTTATATTGGTCTGTTTTTATGTTGGGTGATCTAGTTTGTGAATAATTGGTTTAAAATGAATAGCTAAATAAAATAGTAACTAATAATTGGTTTAACTGAATAACTAAATAAAATAGATAAACCCTTCTCTTAGTCTTAGGTTGACAGATCTTCTCCATTGAAAGATTCCTTATGTGCATAATACACATTTCAGTTCAATGAGCTCAAATCTAATTGTTTTGTTTTGAAGCAAACCACGGAGTGGTTTGTCATATTCAGATATTCACGACCAAGAAACATTGGATTCTCTTTCAGATAGGCCCTGAAAGGAGAAGGAAGGCCGGAATGCCAACCGGCGTCTATTATTGAATTCACCCGACCCCATAGTACACCACCATAATATAGGAAAGTAAAAATTTAAAATTTAGAGACAAAATATAATTTTGTCCCTAAAATATATATTATAGTCTTGTTCAAGAGTTGAAGCCAACCAACCACTTGGAAAAATGCTTCCATGCACACAATGCTCATGTGGCAAAACGAGATGACACAAATGGGCATTGCCAGCCAGATGCAATACACATTCTTATCCTTCAAGTTTCAACGTCAAATAGGGAACCAAAATCTCCTCTTTCTCTTCTATAAATGCTACCCAAACAGCCAAGAGGTACTAACAAAAAGAGCTGAAATGGGTAGCAATAAGATTGTCACGGTGGCTCTAATGGCACTGATGCTGGTAGCGTCGTCTTCGGCTGCCTATGCCATCGACGACGACTCGATGGACCTCGTCTTCGACCGTCGAGACATCAATCATGGAGTCCCAAGAAAGATCATGAAATGGGGAGTGCTTAATCATGAAGAAAGGGTATGTCCCAGAATCCTCATGGAATGCAAAAAGGACTCTGATTGCTTAGCTGAGTGTGTCTGTCTCGAGCATGGATATTGTGGCTAATGGTAAAGCTCTCTGAGCTTTGCTGTTTCTGTACATATAAATGAATCTATGTCATCATGAACATCACTCTCTTTGTGTTCATTAGTTTGAACAATGTGCATAAATAAAATTTGTTTCATGTTTGTGATTCCGAAGGCAAATAAGACCCGAACCGTAACCACCCAAACCCACGGCTAATTGATATTGTTATTTTTGGGTTTTCTCTTGCGGGTAGAGATCAAAATTCTTCATTCCCTTTTCTAACTGATGTGACATCTCACAATCCACCCTCTTCGAGGCCAGCGTGCTCGACACTAATTCCTCTCTTCCATCGATGTGGGATCTCACATGAACACTATCACAGCTCAGGTCTCAATTTTTGTAAAAAGATCTGAAGGACTTCGACATCACTAAAGATCTAAGATAATATTGAAACGAGCAAAGATCAAAAGTATTTTTGCTCAAATTTGACACTTTCATATTGGATCTAATAATGCACTTCTCGTTTCACACATTCAAGATAAATCATCATCGTTTAAAGTTTGTATGTAGTAAATTTCTCCTTACTTCTTCACCCCATATCGGTAATAGTTCAAGCCCACTGCTAGCAGATATTGTCCGTTTTGACTCGTTATATATTGCTATCAGTCCCATGATTTTAAAACGTGTCTCTTATGAAGCGGTTTCCACACCTTTATAAGTAATGAAATGCTTTGTTCCTCTCCACCACCGCTACCTATACCAATCTAAGTTCTCTTTTCAAACATAGACCCGCGTCGCTTAAATGACTCGAGACTTATTTATTCTCTAATTTCTAGCACACAAAGGTTTCATTTATATGCCATAGGCCGGCTCGCTAGGGTTCATTTACTAAATAAAGGGTTAATGGTTTATTAATTCTTAGATTACGTATATTGTAGGGTACATTATTGAGCCACTAAAACTTAAGTATTAATGTAATTTATTTCTACAATGTTGTATATTAAAGGCCCCAACACAAACACAATTTCTCAATGTCATGATTTTGACATAATCACAACTATCTTAAATGAACGATCACGTACCATTACACTTTTTGTCCGATCTTAAATGAGGTTCTCCTTTGTAGACTAAACCCAACTGGTTCGAGTTAATAAATTCTTTTAAAGTTCTAGTCCATAATTGTTGAAACATGCACCCTCCCTCTCTCCAGCTATAAATAGAAGAACCAAGATAAATGAAAGCCACCATTGGAAACATGGAGAGCAAGAGAGTTGCTTTTGTGGCGATACTGATGATAGTGGTTATGGCAGGTTTAGCCTCAGCGACCTGCACGAACGCGATCAAGCTCGTGAGCGATGGTGGAAATGAAATGGAAAGTGGGTTTGAAAGCAAGATGATGAAAAATGAGTTTCCAATCCCAATCCATAGGTGTGGTCTTGTACTAAGAAGATGCGATTCTGACTGCGACTGCCCTTCATACTGCGTTTGCTTGCATGGAACCTGCGTCTGAAAATATCCATCCATTTCATATGCCTCCGACCCCGATCCTGATCCCGACTCCTACTACTATTACTACTACTACTACTACTCTTTGTGTGTTTTGGCTTTCCTTTTCTTAAGTTCTCTATAATTATAATAAATCTCTCGTTGGTCGGTCGCTCTCTGTTTAAGCGATCGGTTTATGTAGTAAAAATCTTATGATCTATAAATCAATAAAGTTATTTTGTTATAGTATGCTTTGTTCTCACTCACGTGCATTCCAAAATGACTAGCTGTGTAACAATCCATGCTCATCACTAGCAGATATTGTCCGTTTTGGCTTGTTACTTATGTCGTCAATTTCACAGTTTTTTAAAACGTGTTTTTTTAGAGAGAGGTTTCCACACCCTTGTGAGAAATGTTTCCTTCCCTTCTTCAACCAAACTGGGATCTCACAATTTACCCGCTCGGGGTCAGCGTCCTCAGTGACACAATGCTCAATATATACCATTTGTAACCATCTAGAAAATTCCACTCTAATACCATTTATAACCTCGCCGTGTTTGACTCGAGAAATGAAAAATAAGAAAATAATTTCTTAATATGGCTAATTAAACTAAGATTTAAAATAAATTATCCTTACTTCAATATTTCTACGTTCAAAATAAATTAGTATTTTTGTCGGATCCAAAATCTAGATTTTACTGGCGATTGTTATCTCATTTCTTCGGGTATAAATAATCATATTTATTATTTGTCTAGAACAATTTTTAAGAATGAAGAACATATAGAACAATATGTTACGAACAATCATTTTTATCTGCTCGAAAATCGATCCCCAATGATTTCAAAGAAATTACAATGGGTGGAAAAACTAGTTATGAACGATATTTTTTTTTCATATAAACAATTAACTCAAGGATTATTAATCTTGATTAACTTACCAAAAAAGATAATCAAATCCAAATTTGGAGTAAATTGATTCATATTTAATACACCAAAACAATTAATTTCTAAAAAAATTAAGTGTTTCCATCAAAAGATTTATGAACATACTAAAATTAGAAGACCCATTAATTTGCTTTCTTTAAGCCTATAATTTAACCAAATTTTCCATACTTCCAAAATATGGGGTTTTTCCCTTTATAAAATAAATAATTAATTAATTTCCCATTTTACCCCTAATGCTTTGTTTATAAACTCGACTCGATATCTCCATTCATACCAGACATTTTGGGGGTCCTCAAATCTTCTCTCGTTCTTGCTTTCGTATCGTTAGATTAGAAATGATGAAGCTACTTTCTGCTTTAATTTTTATGTTTTCCACTGTCATTTTAAGCTCGTGGATTGTATCAGCTTCATCTAATTTCAATGTTCTTGATTATGGAGCCGTTGGAAATGGAAAAACGGATGATTCACAAGTAATTACTTTGATTTGATTGTTGTCTATGTACGTATAGTTTCGTCTTTTCTTATTAGTCTTTCTCGATCTCTTTTTGTGGTGATAAGGCTTTTTTGAAAGCATGGAAAGACGTGTGTCGGGCAACGATAGGCATTCCAACATTGCGTGTACCAATTGGAAAAACTTACTTGTTGAAGCCTCTCAAATTTGAGGGTCCTTGTAACCCTAAACAAGTAAATTTTAAGGTAATTCTTGCTACTAAAATCGCCTTCGTAATTGTAAGACCCACATCGGTTGGAGAGGGGAATGAAGCATTCCTTACAAGGATGTAGAAACCTCTCATTAGTAGACACGTTTTAAAACTGTAGAGTTGACGACGATACATAACGAGTCAAAACAGACAATAGTTACTAGTAGTGAGTTTGAACTGATACATTGTTGTTGTTTCATAGGTTAGAGGAACTATCATGGCTCCGAGTGTGGCTGCATGGCCTAGCCATAACGAAGAAAACTGGATCCAATTCTTGGACATAGCTGGTCTCAATATCAATGGGGCAGGTCAATTCGATGGCCAAAGTTCTTCTTGGTGGAAAGATTGTCATTCAAACTGCACACCTCCAACGGTAAGTTTTTAACGATCTAATTCTAGGGTTTGATCATTAAACTGATAACGTATATTAATTATATTATATGGTTTTACAGGCATTATTTTTCCAAAATTGCACCCGACTCCGACTACGAGAAACTAAGCACATCAATAGTGTAAAAAATCATATCTCCATAAACACTTGCAATGATGTCATTATCTCAGACGTTCACATCATTGCTCCCGAGAACATCCCTAACACATACGGATTCAACGTTTCTAGATCAAACAATGTTCTTATTCAAAGCTCCTTGATCGAAACGGGTATCAAATTTGTATTACTTTTGAATTTTAATTCGTTTTCAAACTAACTTAGAGTTTCATAATGACTTTCTAATTTTATCGTAGGTGATGAATGTATTTCTCTATACAACGGTTCTTCTAATATCAATATCGTCGGTGTTACTTGTGGACCTGGTTACGGTATAAGGTACGAAAATGACATTTTCATTAATTATAATTTCATTGTTTTTGTATTACTTTATAATTATCATCTTAATTTCTATAGCATTAGAAGCTTAGGAGAAGATGGAGGATATAACGTAATTGAAAACATCAATGTAAGCAATTGCACCTTAAAGGGCACTCAAAATGGATTGAGAATCAAGACTTCACAGGTTAATATAATGAGTTTTTAATTTGTTCATATGCAATTTTTTTAATATATATTACCAAAAAAATGACGGGTTTTCTTAACGTAATTACAGGGTGGACATGGGTATGTAAGAAACGTCGTATACGAAAAAATAACACTAATTGATACCCAATTACCGATCGTTATTGATCAACAGTATTCAACTTTTGCCAACACGAGAAAAATTAAGGTATATATCAAATGAAATTTTATTTTTTTACTTACGATGTTAAATAGAATCTATAACTTGTATGTTGGTTTGTTTTCAGGAAATGGGTATAAAAGTGATGGACGTGACGTATCGTGAAATTCTAGGAACGTCAACAAATGAAACGACAGTCGTTTTGAATTGTTCTCAGACTCGTTGTAGTAATATTGTCATGGAAGACGTAAGCATAAGGACGTTAGCTCCAAAAAAACAAGCCAAAGCGTTTTGCCAAAATGTTGATGGAAGAGAAGTATCTACCGTCCCAACCGTGACTTGCTTGTCAAAATCTAATTAAAATTTTTATATGTAATTCGACAAATTTTGAGTTGTAGTATTGGAGGAAAGGATTTAATGTCGGATCTCTCAAATTAAGTCTAACAAAGTTATGAATCTTAAATTCTAAGTTTATCTTTAATAATTTAAGACGATGATAACAACAATTGGGTACAATAATTAAATGAAAATGACATGTTCCTAACAAATAAAGAAAATATGTTGGAAAATTAAATTTATAAAATTCTTGTAACAGCTACACTCGAGCCTACCGCTAGCACATATTGTTCTATTTCAACTTTCTCTTTCAAAGTTTATAACATGCGTATGCTACGAAGATGTTTCCACACAGTATAAAAGGATGTTTCGTTTCCCTCTCTACCTAATGTGGGATCTCACAATCCACCCTTTCTGGGACTAGCGTCCTCTCTATGTGGGCTTGAACTATCTAAGTGGGCTTGAATTGTTACCATTTTTGTTATTCATTTTTTACGAGCGGTGGGCTTGAGTTAAGAAACACAAATAAACACAATCCTCCTTCCATTTATGCACCAACACAAGCTTTGTTACATAAACAGATTATAATCATGAGTCTCACGAGAGACAAATGATATAGACAGGACAGAGATTTATTTTAGCAAAAAACAAGAAACTAATAGAAAAGACAAGAAACATAGTAATTTCAGCCAACAAAATCTCCACAGTGGCCGGCGGTGTAACAAGCACAGTTGAACGGACAGTCATCCTGAGTTTCACAACTCAGATAAGTTGGACATTCACTACTTCCTTCACTTTTCAGTAAAATCTTACTTGGGAAGCCGCCGCCCTCCGCCACGGCGGAGTCGGCCAGAGTAGCCATCATAATCATCGTCACCATCATCACCACCACCAAACCCGTGTTCTTCATCTTCATCTCCATTTTTTATGACCTCTTTCTTTAATTCTATGTTAGTTCTTTAGGTATTTATACACATAATTTTTGGTCTCTAAATTTTAAAATATTTAACTAAATTTATTATTCGATAATTTTCTCATCTTTATCTTTTTCAACTACTTTGTTTGGTTTTATGTGGGGTAGGGTTTGAATTATTCTAAGGCAAAGAGTCGTATAAAAAAAAAATCCATGATAATCTCAGGCTCACGTTCATATCAAGCTGAAAACATATGCAAAGAGCTTAGGTTAGCATTCGAGTAAGCTAATCCACTTAAGAAAGCAAATCAAGCCTCCTCAAGCTTTGTTTCCCAAATAAAGAAAAGACTGATAAAAAGACCATCGAATTTTCGGAAAGTAGCTAGTTCCATTCTACATGTCAATACCGACAAAAATAAAATTTATAATAAGGGAAAATCCATCGAGTTTAAAAATCATGAGGGTTCATGTCCCTCTATCCCCAAAACCCTAAAAAGGCTCGTTGACCTCTTTAATTATTTATCATTTCATTAACAATTCACAATTCGTTATGTTTCTTTTTCATTCGACTCTTTCACAAACGTATTTGAACGGAAATTTAATTTCTTATCACAAAACTTATGATGTATATTATATATGATACACGTATAAATTTAAATAAGTAACAATACTACTTGAATGTAACTATTATTTATATATATTAGATATAGATAGATAGAAGGAACATGGTCGAAGGTGGATTACAAATTTTCGATACTTCCGAGATTTTTTGTCTTATCAAAATTAAATCCTTATCTTAAAAGAGATAATATTACATGTGGCTTGTGCATTAAAATTTGTTTTGTCAGATCAACGTTATAAAAAAAAACAGATTTACAATCCAACCCAACTCAACCTACCTTATCCCACTTAAAAAAAAATAAAAAATATTCAATTTTTGTAACGGAGGCTAGTGATGCATTATGATTTGTAATATTTTAATATTTAAACTTTATGATAAACAATTTTTTTTTTAATAATATGACGTGATAAGCCAACTAAAATACGGTGGGTTAAGTTTGTGAACGCTTTTTTTTTTTTTAATCACTATTATTATTTTCATTATGGTTGTTTTTATTTTGAAGTTTTTCATGTCAACGTCATCCTTAAATAATTTAAGGTTGATTAACAAAGGTTTGAAATCAAATTATTTCATAAATCTAAATTATAAATTGTCTTATTGTCAAAATTTTTGGACCACAAATATAAATTTATTAAAATTCAATTAAGATAATTGGATAGAAAAATATTCCACATTCAAACGTGTTCTTACTCCAAGAAGATAAGATTAAAAAATGGAGATAAAGTCGATGGCTGAAGCCCTAAAAAAACAAACACAATTTCTGATTTGGTGAAAAAACGTCTCTCTAGCCGACGTGTTTTAAAATTAAAAATATTTTTTTTTTTTATGAATTTTTCCGTGATTTATATTTGTTTGCCTTTCCCTTTTTTATTTTTTATTTTTTATATACACTCGACTAATATAATTTAAAATATACATTTATATATAAAATATAGAATATATCACGTGTATTTTAATCAATATTATATATATTTATTTATTAGATCGACATGATGAGATCAACTTGCAAATATTTTAAAAGAAAAAAAAAATACAAATAAGATCAATTTGATTTCGATTCTTGAGCTTTTAGATTTTTTTTTTATTTATTTAAAAATTTTATTATAGGATTCATTTTGTTTCTTTCCATTATTATATCTTCAATTATTTAATATATGAATGAGGTGTTTTATTTATTTATTTTTATAAAATAACACCTTGCTAAACTAATCATTTTAATTCTTTCTATTATCCTATTTTAAATTTTTTTAATCTTTTTATTTGATTTAACAAAACATTAAATTATATATATATATATATATATATATATATATATATATATATATATATATATATAATTTTAATTCCTTTATCTTAATATTTTAATTGAAGAAGCGCGTTTTTTTTTTAAATCTAAATTATTTGTGTGGCTGAGATTATATCATTAGAAACTTTCTTGAGATTCGATGAATTCATTGAATAATACGTGACCTTTTGGAAGAGCGTTTGAAAATTAAATAGCTATAATAATATTTTCTTTAAAATATAAATTTAGTCATTGTCATTTTTTAAGTCTATAACCTTTTTTCTTAATTAAAAATTCATTTAGATGATGTATAGCCTTATCATCAACACCTAATTTTGAGATTAATATTTATAAATTTGATTAATAAAATAAACTTTCATTTAATTACTAATTTTTTTATCTAACGATCAGTGTATTACTGTCACCCTCACGATTTTAAAATATGTCTCATAGAGAGAAGTTTTCAAACCCTTGAATGTTTCCCTTCCTCTCTTTAACCGATCTCACACCGCTAGTAGATATTGTTCGTTTTGACTCGTTACATATCATCATCAGTCTCATCGCTTTAAAAACACGTCTGTTAAGGAGAAGTTTTCACACTCCTCCCCAACTTATGTGGAATCTCATAATCTACCCCTTTCGGGACCCAGCGTCTTCGTTGGCACTCATTCCTCTCTGCAATCGATGTGGGATCTCACAATCCATCCACCTTTAGACCAGCGTTCTCACTGGCACTCGTCCCTCTCTACAATCGACGTGGGATCTCATATATCAATTCTTCAACATTGCTCGTATGAACGTAAGAGATATTAAATTGTAGAGTTTAACGGATGAATTACGATAATAAAACGAGATAGGTTCATAGTGACATGGAAAAGATTACATAGGGTTGTCATGCACAAATTGATCACATACACTCATAAACAAGAGAGTGATCAATGTGACAAGGGACTTTTATTGTTCACATAAATAGAAAAGACACACACACATGGACATGGAAGATGATCCGACACGGCGGTGGTTCAACCACAGAAGCCGTTGGGCCGGCATATGCAACCAGGAAGGCAGTCGGAATCCAATTCGCACTCCATAAGGATTCTAGGGCAACCTTGGACACCGTTCATCATCTTCCTTGGGAAATCATTCACTCCGTCGGAAACTAGCTGAATCACTTCACCGCCATGGACGGCGGCGGACTCTGCAAAAGCCGCCATCAGCAACAGCCCCACCATGGCAATTAAAGCACCTCTTTTCCACTCCATTTTCTCCCTCTTTGTTGCCCATTATCCCTTAATTCTTTCTATTTATAGAGATCAACGGCTACATTTATTTAATATTTAACTAATTAAATTGGCGATGAACAAGCAAATGGAAAGATATAACTTCAAAATCTCCTTAATATCTCGTCAATTTATCGCCATTAACTTCAGAAAAATATAGAGAAGGAACAAGGATAACATGTGGTGGGTGAATTTTGTACCACTAAATTATTCATTTTCTTAATGCCTAAATTTTTAAACTGAGCATACACGTTTTAAAATTTTGAGGGAAGCCCGAAGATGACCATATATGCTAGCAGTGGATTTGAGCTGTTACAAATGGTATCAGAGCCCGTTAGCGTCCTTACAAGGGTGTGAAAATTTCTCTTCATAAGACGAATTTTAAAATCTTGAGGGATAGTCCGAGAGGAAAAGTCCAAAGAGGACATCGAAAGAGAAAACTCAAATAGGACAATAGATCGGCTTGGGTCGTTACATATCTAATTTTGAAGTGAATATTTACAATTTTGATTAACAAAATAAACTTTAGACACCTTTGTACTCCTAACATTTTCTTGCCACATGATCACATTGCTTACTTCAAAACTATTCATACAAACTCAGATGAGTTCTTCCAGTATGTTTTTATTAAAAAATCACTCAATATAGAATTACTCCAAACAAAACACCTTTAACATGAAATTCGAGTAATCTGAAAAAAAAAAAGAAGACAAAGAAGAGATAATGACATTATTGTAGATGATCCGACACGGCGGAGCTTCAACTACAGTAGCCGTTGGACCGGCATTTGCAAGCAGGAAGGCAGTCGGAATCCACTTTGCAGGACATAAGGATTGTAGGGCACCCTTGGACAACGTTCATCATCTTTCTTGGGGAATGAAAACCATTCCCTCCAACGGAAACTAATTGACTCACTTCATCGACGGCGGCGTCGACGGCGGCGGACTCTGCAAAAGCAGCCACCAGCAAGATCCCCACCATTGCAACCAAAGCACCTCTTTTCCACCCCATTTTTTCTCTCTCTTTCTAGCCCAAATTCCCTCAAATCTCTCTATTTTTAGAGAATCTCCTTAATATCTCATCAATTTATCGCCATGAGTACCATTTGTTTTTTTTTTTAATAAGCACATCTTTTTATAAAATTGTATTTTAATCGATTAAAATATAGAGAAGCCACCAACACCAATAAATACCCCGGTCGGTAATATCATGTGGTAGGTGAAGTATTGTACGGGTTACGTCAGAATTTATTTAGCAAAAATTTAGAGAGAGAAAAGAAAGATGGCCCATGCAGGTTTCGAACCTGCGACCTTCGCGTTATTAGCACGACGCTCTAACCAACTGAGCTAATAGGCCAACTGTTATTTATACTTTAGTTTAAATAAATATAAATAAATAAGAGTGGTAGAAAGACTTAAATTTAAATGTTTATGATTACTTACACATTGCGATCGACCTGTAATTTTTAAATTTTTTTAAAATATATACTTATTTTTTATAAATAAAAATTTCAATTCCCATACCTCAGCATTGCTAAAAAAAAAAAAAAAAAATTCCAAAAATGTATTTATTCAAATGAGCAAGCACTTTCTTTTGAAATCCAAAAAAGTATTTATTCAAATGAGGAAGCACGTTTTTTGAAATCTATACCATTTGTGTGGCTAAGATTACATCATTGGAAAGTAAAAATTTTCATGGAGTTTAATCAGTTCGTTCAATTATACACGTCGGACAATCGTGATGACAATGAAAAGGGGAAATGGTCCAGCGAGGACGATGTGTGGCCTTCTGGAAGGGTTTGAAAATGAAATATCTATAAAAATATTTTCTTTAAATTCTAAATTGTCATTGTCATTGTCATTTTTGAATGCTATAAAAAAATTAAATAAAATATTTATTGTGATATTACATAGCCCTATTTTGTAATACTTCTTTTGTATGACAAATACATGAATAAACCGAGTTCACATCTAAATGCGAGCAATCCTGAGAATACGATAACTAAGAATGAGTTACAAAAATTGAAAGTCACTGCATATATTAATAGTGCACTTATTTTTCAGTGGTTCAATTATAAGAACTTCATAGTTAAGCGTATTTTGCATTGAACAATTCTAATATTGAGTGACCTCTTGAAAATTTTTATAAGATCATGTGAGTGAAGACAACATGTTGGAATGACTTGTGTTGGTATGTGAGAATAATTGAGTGACCTCTTGAAAATCTTGAAATTTTTCCTAAAATGAATGTGAAATAACTAAGTGAAGACAAAAAATGTTGGAATGACGTGTGTTGGTCGGTGAGAATGGTTGAATGACCTCTTAAAAACCTCTTGAAAATTTTCTTAAGATGAATGTGAAAGAACTTACGTTAATTTATGAGGATAGTTTTCACTCTTCACTTTTAAAAGCGAGAAGTAAGTAACCTGATCATGTTATAGTAGATGTGTAGGAATGTCCGGACGACGAGACGTCAAATCCTGGGCAAGGGTCGTTACAAAAATTATCATCTAATAAGTCAGAGTCATAATCACGAGCCCCCAAAACGTAAGCTAGGTTGACGAGTTACCGTAAATTTAATCTAATCTTTCACTGTTCTTGCTCTAAATGCTAGATTTCTACTTTGATATCATGTCTTATCTACTTAAAACTGAAAATTCATAGACGACGAAGATCGTTCATAGTAACATAGAAAATAATACAACAAAATTTATCACATACATAAAAAATAATATTCTTCAGTTTGAGTATAAGTTCTCATGTTTTTAATTTTGGTTTTCTAAAAAAATCCCGTACCAATAGATATAGTGTTCCTTACTTATAAATTACAAAAACAATGGTATCTTTTAGTTATATTATGAGATTCAAAATAACAATAACAACAACAATAATACATGCGCAATAGCTTTGATCAAAGTTACAAGGAGTAGACTAAACATCGTGTCCTTTGTGTAACTGTAATCATGGCGTGTAACAAGAGAGAAAATAAGGAAGAGAACTTGAAAAAAAGTTGGAATTGGGGCTTAAAAGTAAGTAAGAAACCCACCCCTAGTTGCACTCCGACCAAAGCTTCGACCAACTTGCCCATCATTACCACGTTTGACATGCTGTTATAAGACATGCGCAGGCAAGCCTAAGTAATATACAAGGATGCACTTGAAGGCACAGGGATGAAGAAGATTCCAATAACATCAGCCCAGCAAAATGTTAGCAAAATGTTGGGGAATCTAAATTGCAGCAAAGAATGGGAAAAGCAGGGGAAGGAGATAGAAATACAGAGAAGAGAGAATTATTACTGAGATAAGCTATTTAGTTTTAGTAATGTGGATGATGAAATTCCATAGCTATCAAAATAAAAGATCTCAAAAAATATATGTATTCATTTGTTGACCCAACAAAAAGCATGTTACAACATATCCTACGGCTTTATTTTATCAAGGAAGGAAATGCTCTGGCTGAGATGCCTACTTTAAACAGGCTCTTCAAAAAAATCCCTCATTTCACTTCAAGAAGACATTGGCTGCGGTTTATGAACACTTGTATTGCATCCAACATATTTGAATGAAATATAATGTAGATCATGAATTTCATGAAATTCATAGGAAATCCCCACAATAGTTCATTTATATCCGGGAAGGCACAACGATATCTCGAAGAAGACCAAGTCAGGTAATTTTTATGCCCATATTTTGCAGCAGTCTCCCTTCAGCAGCTCATATGAAAAGAAGCAATGAATAATAGCAATTACAGCAAAATTCAGCCATAAAAATACACAATGTTTTGAAGCTTCCAGCCTTGTTATGTATCATAGTGTGGGTGGGTGGGGG
>NW_019272024.1:1498106-1501033 GCF_002738345.1 Cucurbita maxima | reverse complement strand
GGGGGGGGGTGAAGTAAAAAACCAATACCAACTGAGCATTAAGATGCTGCCAATAAAACCATGAAATTTAGGACAAACAAACTAGACTAATGTTAATTTTTCAAAAACTAAGGAAGAAATTATCAAAATTAATTGAAAAACAATCTTTAATTTAGCACAAACCTGAAAATAAGATCTTGATCGTGGTACTTCAGTGGGATTCATTGAATGTTTAGTCCCTCCATCCCTCCTATCACTGTTCCTGTTTACTCCTTTGCTAACCCCATATTCTGGCTTAGAATCAAGTGCTGATGAACACTCATGGGGTATCATATCTTGCCCCTCATGTTGAAGCCCATGTTTCTGATCCCGATCTTTATTATCTTCAACATGAGAACTAGAGTTTCTAGATAACTTCTCTCTAATGTTTCCCTGTCCCTCCTTGACCTCTTGGGACTAGTAACAATAAGCCACATATTCATGTCATACTAGAGTTCCATGATTAAGTATAACATAATACTTGAAACACATTAATCACTTATTCTATCTTAAGTATTGTTTTGATTCAATTGGAAGGAAAAGAATGAAGCCATCTTATTGCTGCAATATCCAAATATGGTAATGCATTTCTCTTCATAGCCCTCACTTTTGACTAAGCAAAAAATTGAAAATTAATATTTGTTTAGAGCGTTTTGGAATTAGAGGAAACTGAATAGGCATAATGCAGGGCTGATAACAATGGGGTGGTACTGAGTAGCCATCAATAACCATGAAGTAATTTGAAACTAGAACTAATAGACATAAGCACTACTAGACTGCGCATTGCAAAAGCAATTGTTGAGTCATTTCTTTGGTAACAATCAAAATACATGTTCTACGTAACTTGAAGCTTGAAATACGACAACATCAAAGCAAACATCATCAACAAATTTCACGCACGCCGACTCTCTAGCATACTGGGGCAAAATTATGGAAATTCCGGAAGCTTAATGGAAGCTAACACAAAGATAATCCATTGAAACCGAACAAAAGTCAATGAACTTAAAGAAATGGAAATACAATCAGACAAAGAGAGGTAAGGTACCTGGGTTCTCCATCGAATCTGGAACGATGGCGATTGGAGTCGGATTCCCGAATTTCACGACGCGACATTTGCTTCGCGCCGTTTTCTTCTCAATGTCAAAAAATGAAAGAACGTGAAAAACGCTAAAACAGAGCGTGGGAAGTTAGGGCTTCGTCTCGCGGGAAGGTGAAGTGACGTGTCAAACTACCCGAACAGAAATTAAATAAAACCGAAACTTATTATTTATTAATCAAGGATGTAATTAATAATTATATGGAAATTTGACTCTTCGTTATTTAATTTATATTCAAATTATATAATTATTATTTAATGCAATCCTTTTTTTTCAATAGAAATGTTAGATTAATAAAATTTTAATAATAATTCAAAATTTATTTTTAAAAATGTCTTCAACACAATATAAATATTTTAACATTATCTTTTCAAATGAAAATGCGGTAAAAAAATCATTTTAACTAGCTAGCATTATTTAGATTTTCAAAGAAAAGGTATATTGAACTAACTTATAAACAATCTTTTTTTAGTGTAAGCTCAATAGTACAATATAAGTGAGAGTTTTATAGGTTAGGACGATCGGGATTTGAACCTTGAACACCATTTAAATAGAAGGGTTTCAATGGGAGCATCCATTCTAGTCCCGACCCCTCCCCACACCAACATGTCTCCAATGTCTCCTACGTTTGAACCACTCACTTCATACACACTCTCGAACCCGATCCTTGTGTAGAATCTAACCAGCTGCCAACACATGTGCCAATATTAAATTTTGGTACTTTTTTTATTTAAAATATAAAAAATATGGTGATTAAAAGATTTAATAATCCAAAAAATCTTTTGAATTCAAATTAAGTTAGTTCATCCCTCCAAATTCATGGTTAATTTTAAAATATATATTTTTTCATATGTATTTATTTTATTTCATAATTATTATTTTTTATTATTTTTTCTCTAACAACTTTTTAAACAAATGTTTTCATGTTTCCACGGTGATTTTTCAAAATACAAATTAAAATTGAGTTAAAATTTTTAATTAAATATTTTAAAAGATAGTATTTTATTTTTAATAAAAAAATTCTTAAAATTGTTCTAAAAAAATACCTTTTTCATTAAAAATAAAAAATACGATAATAAAAATATCAATTTTATATAACAAACTGTAATGTCAAATTTAATTATGTTTTAAATGATACTAACAAATTCTATCCTGAAAAAATGAGAGAGAAGAAAAGAACCTTAGAATGGTAAAGATCGGAGTCATTGATGGCCAATAACTCCGCCGTCTTGCACCCACAATCATACCCATACCGAATCGCAACAGCGCCGATGAACAATCCGAGTCCAAATATCGATTTCTCCATCCCCAAGCTCTCTCGCTTCAATCGAATTGAATCCAGATGAAGAATCCTCCCTCGCAACCACACTCTTATCAACCCCTCGGCCTTCCCAATCTCTCGCTGCGATTCCAAACTTTTCGCCGTTATTCGGAAAAACGGCCCCAACGTTTGCAGCCGGAGGCTTATATTCTGGGCCTCGCCGGCCGCCAGGATCTCCGCCATCGTCGGAAATTCTTCGCCTCTTGGAGCGATTAGGGCTTTCGGAGGTTTGGGCAATTTTGATGGAAGTGGTAACTGGAAATTAGGGCTTTTGGATGAGGACGAGGAAGAGACGTGGAATTTAGTTAGGGCTCTGTGAATTGGGGAGAAATTTTGGGGGATTCGAGGAATTGGGACTGTGAGCTCCATTGATGGCGGGAGTTTGAAGGGTGTGATTGACATGTCGACATGGAGTCGGTGCAAATAGATATCTCTATAATTTTTTTTTTTTTTTTTTTTTTTTTTTTTTTTTTTTTTTTTTTTTTTTTTTT
>NW_019272024.1:1468852-1497834 GCF_002738345.1 Cucurbita maxima | reverse complement strand
TTTTTTTTTTTTTTTTTTTTTTTTTTTTTTTTTTTTTTTTTTTTTTTTTTTTTTATTATATATTCATGTTACTTATGGAGATCTATGATCCAACACATTCGTAATCAAATAATTGTCTGAGGCTTTTCGAAAGTCCAAACCGAAGCCATGAGAACTTTCCAAAGCAAGACCATTAGAGTTTATACAAAGTAGACAATATCATATCATTATGGAGAGTAGTATTCGTCTAATATGGTATCAGAGACATGCCCTAAATTTAGTCGTGCTAATAGATTGATAAATCCTCAAATGTCGAACAAATGATTCCAACAGAAAAGGAGTTAAGTCTCGATCAAGGGGAGGTATTAGATGATGAAAGTCCTCGGCTAATTTAAAGAATGATCATGTATTTATAATCAAATTGATGCTAAAATCAAAGCATGAGAGCTTATGTTCAAAGTAGACAATATCATACCTACCATTGTGGAGAGTGAACACTGGTCACTCAATATAATATTGTCTCTGATTAAGTTACATACAAACTATGTACATTGTTGGTAGAGGTAGAAACTTTAATTTTTTTATTAGTCATTCTATCACGGACATTGTTCTCATTTGAATATGATCTTAGTTCATTCGTGATCTCTTTTAACATCACAAGAATAATGATAGTTTTTATATAATAAATTAGATAATTTAAATAATTAAAATATAATTATTCATGTGACTCACTTAAATTAAAATATTAATGACACAAAATCAAGAGCGAATCAAATTTAAACTTTTTTTTCTTTATTCTAAAAAGCATTTTTAATAATAATAATAGTTTTATTTTAAATACTTGCCATATTAAAATTATTCTTTAAATGGTCAATAAAGTGGTTCCACTTTAGTCAATTTTTTTTTTTTTAATATTTAGGGATAAGTTCATATTTATTTTTTACACGCTTATTTTTGTTATCTAAAATTATTTAAATGGTAACTCAATCCAAATCTAAAGTGGGTAAATTGCGTATACAATAGTTTTAGATAAATACACGAATCACAGGATGAATACCTGTATCGAGTAACATAGTCTAAAATAAAATTAATTAAAATAATTAAAAACTAAAATAAATAATTAAATTTTTGAAAATGGAATTTTATCATAATGTTTATTATTCCTCAAACAATACGTGCGAACCAAATTAAATAGCAATTCGTAATATTCCTATAAATATTTTAAAAAATTAAATAAATACTTTTTAGGGCAGCCAGAGTGTCAAGACTCAGATTATATATATATTATAATTTAATAATTTTTAAATTTTCATCCTCGTGTCGGGTCCTTCCAACAACTTATTGCGTTATTACACCGGTCGTCTTTCGTCGGGTCTTAAACGGCGTCGTTCGCTTCTTCTTCATCTCCGGACGGCTCGCTGTTCCGCACGCTCCGGCTCCGCATTCTTCTTCTACAATTCATAAATTTCCGGGAAGAAGAATAATCAAAATCAAAGGTTCAAAACGCGAGGGGTCGTTGCCAAAAGGGCTCGTGATTCTATTTTTTTTCTTCACCGGTCATTAATTGTTATGGCGGAAAAGAACAGGATAGACTCTCCGCCATTCGACCAATAATGGCTTTCCATTTCCCCTTGATTTCCTCACTTGGTTCTTATTTTTTCGTTTCTCTATTTATTATTGATTCGATAGTGTTTTCCTATTGAGATGTGCGTGAGATATGGTTGCGATTGGGGGAATTTCGTTGCCGCGTTTCGTAGCGCCGTCGCTTCACCGCCAGTCCTTTTCGCCGCCGGCGATTGGGTTCGCGAGGTTTCCCAATAGGATTAGCTATAGATCGACAGTGGCTTTGCTGGATGAGGTTGAGAAAACGGGTTCGAGGGCGGCGATTGTCAATCGGAAGGTCGATGGTTTGGTTAAGAGTGATTGTGAGACTGATTTCGATGCTACCTTGGGCAATGGACATGCTAGGAACTCTGGTATTGCTTCTATTTTGATGTATTTTGATAATAGTGGTGTCGAATGTTGTTCTTCATGGTCTGAGTTTAAGCTGTCCAGATTAACAAAATGCTTATCAATCAGGCAAAATTCTTGGCGTGTTGTCCACCGTTGGAAATTCTACTAACATCAAATGGCATGAATGTTCTGTTGGAAAGATTGAAAGACAGAGCCTACTAGAACAGAAAGGATGTGTCATATGGATCACTGGTCTCAGTGGCTCAGGTTTGCCAATTTAGCCTTAGCTATGATCAATTAACCTGTTGTTGAGATTATCTTCAAATGAAATCGGTCTAGTTCGTGTATGCGTCGGTTAACCGACACGATTCTTTTGTTGTAAACTTGGATAATTGATCAAACCTAACCATGAGATGTTTTGAGTTTCATTTTTCTGGTCATCTTTTAAAAGATTATGTGAAATGGATAGCAAAAATGTTGGCTAAGTTAGGTTTGGAACTCTTTGGAGCTGACCCAATTTGTCTAAATATGCTTAGCTAACTTGCAGGGAAGAGCTGTGTGGCCTGTGCCTTGAATCAAATCTTATACAAAATGGGGAAGTTGGCTTATATTCTTGATGGGGATAATGTCAGGCATGGTTTGAACCGCGACCTTGGTTTTAAAGCGGAAGATCGTGCCGAGAACATAAAGAGGATCGGTGAGTCTTGCTTGGGAAGTTCGGTTTATTTACAACGGTTTGGATTGGCTGTTCATGATTGCTAAGTATATCTCTTCTGTAAATTAGGTGAGGTTGCAAAACTGTTTGCCCACGCCGGAGTTATTTGTATTGCTAGTTTGATATCTCCATATCGAAGGGATCGAGATGCTTGTCGTGCCATTTTGCCTGATGGATATTTTATTGAGGTTGTTCTTCATTTATGCATACCATGGATTTTGAGCAGGCTTCTATTTTACCTTGGATGACAAAAATGTGCTAAAATATATAGGTGTTCATGGATGTTCCTCTTGAAGTTTGTGAAGCAAGAGATGCAAAAGGACTGTATAAGCTTGCACGGGCGGGGAAGATCAAAGGTCACTGAAACTTGTTATCATCTTCCTTAGATTTAACTGATGATCTTAAATATTGGCTCGAAGTTCATAACTTGTCGATCGACTGAACGAAATCTCATATTTTGCAGGCTTTACTGGTATTGATGATCCGTATGAAGTACCATTGAACTGTGAGGTAATTCCAAATTCTAGAGGAAAATGGATCATATCTTTCAAACATTCTTGCAAAAGATTAATGCTTCTACTACATTGAGGAGATTCTATATCGGTTGGAGAGGAATGAAACATTACTTATAAGGGTGTGGAAACCACTCACGCATTTTAAAATTGCAAGAAGTGAACAATATCTACTTGCGGTGGGCTTGGGTTGTTACAAATGATATCATAGCTAAACACTGGAGGGTGTACTAGCGAGGACGCTGGGCTCCAAAAAGGGTGGATTGTGATCCTACATCGGTTGGAGAGGGGAACAATACATTTCTTACAAGGGTGTGGAAACCTCTCCTTAGTGGACGCGTTTTAAAACTGTAAGACTAATAGTGATACGAAACGAGTTAAAGCGGACAATATCTACCAGCGGTGAGCTTGGGCTGTTACAAATGATATTAGAGCCAGACACCGGACAATGTGTCAACGAGGACGCTGGGTCCCAAGGGGGTAGATTGTGAGATCCCACATTGGTTGGAGAGGGAAACGAAACATTTCTTGTAAGAGTGTGGAAATCTCTCCCTAGTAGACGCCTTTTAAAATTGTAAGGTTGATAGTGATACGTTACGGGCCAAAGCAGATAATATCTACCAGTGGTGGGCTTAGAAGAAAACTAATGAATATAACGTATGTTATGAATGATTCATTGTTTTCGAAGCTGATTGGGAGATCCCCCTTTGAACTTGTTGGGTTTCAGATAGTTCTGAAGAACAATGGAGGCTCCCCATGTGAGATGGCAGAGAAAGTAATGAGTTACCTTGAGCAGAAGGGCTTCCTGCAGGCTTAACTCAAACCCTACTAGAAAGGGGGCTTTAACAACCCAAGTTTTGGTTCAAAATTTGATTATAATTTAGAGCAAATCCCTTGACCGACCACAGCTTTGTTTTGTTGTGTCTGATTTGGTTCTTCTTTGTCCAATTCTTTTTCTGCAATACAGATAGGAACGAAGGCAATTCACCTTGCCATATATGTAATGTAGACTTCTTTCAAACAGGGTTTGTATATATATGCTATTAAAATATTTGGTTCTTTCTGCTTTAGTCCTCGAACTTTTCATTATTCGAATTCGATCCCTATAGTTTTAATATTTTTTATTTTTAGTCATTTAAACGTATGTTTTTTTTTAATGACGTGAAACATTTGAACGAATATGAATTAAAATCTTAAAAGTATATGTTTAGTATATGATTCTACCGTAAAAAGAAATAAAGAATGGTATGGAATTTTGCGTTGACTAATACCATAAAAAACAAGACGATCAGGTCATGTTCGATAACTATCTGAGTTTTTGTTTTTTATTGTTTTTAAAAATTAAGCTTTTAAACATCATTTCTACGTGTGATTGGTATATTGAAACGTGCTGGATGTCACCTATATCTTCTCCAACACGTGTCATTCTCATGTTGCGACTAACACCGTCTTACCCTTTCCTATGTTTCTTTTTATCGAACATATTTGTCCCTTATCGATCAGTGAGCCAAATAATTAAATGTTCGGAATAATGTGACTAACGATTCTGTACATCGAGTACATGAGAAGATTTACAAATTAAATCTAGCATATGCCTATTCGTCATTCAAGAAAGATTAGGGTACGAGTATTTTGAATTGAGAGAAAAAAAAAAAAACTTGTATGTTTATAAGGGCTAAGTCGAAAGTGAGCTACAAAAATATAGCATCAATTTATTTGACGCATAGGTTGACCGTCTAAGTGTGAGTTTACTCCTAATAGTGCGAGATACGTACGTTTGAAAATATTTAACGTAACGAATTAAAGAATAACATCTATAATTGTACAGTTCATCCAAATACTATTATAAATTCGAGCGTAGTTCGATAGATAAATACGTTAATTACACGCAAAGAAACAATAATCTTGATTCTATGATGGTATGTTTTTAAAAGGTATATTTTATTGTGATTACAATAATTTGGGCCGAGGTTGGGCCCAAAAGTGGGCCGAATGTGATATTTAGATGGGCCTGAGATATAACAAGCCCAGAACGTAGCACTGGAATCAAGATAGTGTGCGCTTTATTTTATTTTGTTTTTGCTAGCTTTGTCCGTACACCACAGTTTTCTCCTGGTCGTTTGGTTTGTCGAGAAAATGCGGGAAGGCATTTCCCATTATAAGCTCAAAGAAAGCGAGGCGCGTTTAGTTTCTTTCAGATAGGCGCATGCAAGCTTCCGGCCAGCACACAGGTAGTACAACCAGTGATTTCTGAAGGTTGGTTGAAAAACCAGGTGAAGTTGCTTAAGCTATCCGTGTTCATGTCGATATGTGTGGTTGCTTTTTTTTTTTTTTTTTTTACTTCGCATGAGCTTCGTTGCCGTATTTATTAAATTCAGCGTCAGGTAGAGTGTGGCAGGTAGTGGTTTATATGGCTGCGTGTTTGTGTGATACTTGTATTCAGATTGGTTGTTGATTAGGTTACTTTGTTTCTGAAGAAGTTGTAGTTTGTGTGCTAATTGCTGTATCTCGTAGTTTCGTTTTGCGGCTGTAGGATGAATGAGATGTCGAATAACGAACGTTTAAATGATGTTTTGTATGTGTTTGTGGGGATTAAGAATGATGTTACACTAAATAAACAAGTGATCGCTTACTGAACCTCTGTTATGTGATTTTACGAAGTGATTAATACTGTATTTTCACGTTTGTTGTTTCTTGAACATAGTCATGTATGGCATATTTTCTTTTAACTTTAAGATCACGTGTTGGTGTATGCTTTCAACATATTCTTTAGCATTACAGTACAGTCCTGGAGTGGAATCTTGTGAGATAGCTAATGTCTTTTGATAAATGTCTATGTTTTGAGTCATTAGATTGTAAAGGTCTTTAGTTTTGTAGCTTGCCTGTCGACGACTAGGTCTATGCTGGTTATGGTATTTGATTTTGAAGCGCAAGTTTCTATGGATTTTGTACCACGAGAAACTTCTTTCCATATGGACAAAATTACAGTATTGCATACATACTGTGCATTAAACCCTTGAGCAAGAGTCATATCATATGATTGAAAGCCCTTAAAATGTAACTCAAGAAGGAATAATCGTTACAAAATTGTTATAGAGGTGTTCCAAACATTGAACTCAGATCCTCTAACCCTTGAGCAAGAGTTATATCATTAGGGATCAGCCGTCTGTTTCAAACCATTATTGTAAATCAGAGCCTTTTTGCTCTTTTGTAATATCTAATTTTTTATGTCTTTTGTACGTGCTCCTCTTTTTTGTACTTTTCTTTTTGTTTAAGCTGTCTGTTTCTTCAATGAAATAGTGTGTTTTCATTTTTTTAAAAACATTTATATTTTGAATCTCTTATCAAGATTGTTCCGCATTTTAGTGGTTGTGATTTCCAGTTTTCTCTTCCTCTTTCAAGAATCTTGTTGTTTCAGTTTTCTTCCTGTGTTGATCTTTGCTTGTACGAGGGGAATGTCAAAGCTGAATTGCTGACGTTGAATTAACTGTAAAAATCTGGCTGATGTGATGCATGTTCATTCAGCTTGGTGAAAGAAATTTCAAGGAATGTTACTAATTCTAGTTTGCTGAGCTCTAACATGGCGGACAAGTTGTGTCCAATTTGAAGTAAAATGTGTACATGGTGGACAAGCTTTCAACCAGGATACAAGGTGCAGCTGCTTCTTTGATGCCTATTCTTGTAAGTAAATTGCAGTTGACTATTTCTTTTGATGTATATTACTGAACAGTAACGTGCTTTCTTTTTAACTCATCATGTCAGACATGATCTCTGTTGGGGCGTTTTGCTTCGATTTTTGAATAATCTTGTCAGACATGAACTCTGTATGTGATCTTTAACCTTTCTGGTAGGATACTAGTGGTTTTTTTATGCACCCGCTTTTGAGGATTTGATATAAACGCAAGAATGTACCCAATCTTGTTTTTAGTTTGGAAAGTTAAAATCATTCTCTTTAACTGTAAAATGTAGTACTAATAGTTGGTTGAAACTGAAGCTAAAGAAGGGACATTTCAAGAATTGAACTTGGGGATCTCTTGCACCCATAGCAAACTGATACCAGTAGATCAAATGTCCAGCCTGACTTCTAGAAATACATTTATTTTAGAATCATAATCAGATTTTTACAAAAGGAATATTCTGTCCAAGAAGCGAGTAATGATAGTAAAATCAAAGGTTCTAGCAAACTGATACAAGTGATGCATCTAAGGGGCAGGGTACCCAAACATGTTGATTTTCCATGATAGGGGAACGTATCAACTAAACCTTTGATTTTACTACCATTACTTGCTTCTTTGCAACATTTTATTGAAGATAAGTAAAACCTAAAGTTATGCATGGTGGGTGAGCTATGTTGGATTCTAGCTGGTATCTCCATCTTTCATGGTTGAATGTTTATCTTAGAGAAGTCAAAAACACTTAACTTAAGGCTTCTCAATTCAGAATCTCTTGCACCCAAAGGAAGAATTAAACTAATAGACCAAATGGAAAGTTTGCTCAGATGAGTTGCTTTTGCATGGTAGATGGAATAAGTAAGATTCGAGCTACCTACTTTGATTTATTATTATCTAGTGCTTGCCCTATGTGTGGTAGTGGTAGAATTATAGATGCGAGATACATCCTAAAAAGGTGGTTTGAGTTATAATCCAGAAATAGCGTGTATAATTTAAAACCTGGGATTTTTGCTCCATATGAGTGTTTTTCATTAAGTTCTTCAAAGGGAGCATAACTCAATGGTAATTGGCATGTACTCCTTCATTTAAGGTAGGAGGTTCAAATTCACATACTCTAGTTGTACTAAAAAAAAAGCACTGATTTAGTTCTAAAAATAGTGATGAAGATGAACAGAATCTTTTTCTCATTCCCCTGGAAGAATACGTGCTAAACCAACCCTTACATAAATCCACACCAAGGAGTGTTTTTGTAATAGGAAATTAGTGTACGAATGATAACTTTCAGAGCGCAAGAGGATCTTCCCCTAATGAAAAAGATTACCAAAAAAGAAAGGAGAAGAAAAAGGCATAAGCATAACCTGGAATAAAGATAGATGGGAATCATTGATTCTGCCGTGATTTTTAGACTGACTAAAGCTAAAGTTCAATATCTGCAATAATATGCTGAAGTTCATTATGATAACTCTGTCTTCCCATGACCAAATCATAAACAATCTTGGAGACCTTGCATGTGGAATGCTGCTTATCATAAATATTGGTAGTATTGAGGTTGTCTACTCACTTTCTTTTTTTTAGAACCCAAGTAACTGAACACTGAGAGATTGGAAAAAAAAAGAAATAATAATGACGGTTTTAATAATCATCAGATAAATTCAAAAATATGCATGCCCCTAATAACCACTAAATACAATTCAATAATTTCTAAAGAAATTGGGGCATTTTGAGAATTGAATTTTAGACTCCCACACCCAAACTGAGAATCATATCACTAGACCATATTCTATTTTGTAATTGAAGTTATATCATCTTGACGTTGGATCTGTGATGCACTTAGCTAATGTGTAGTTGATGGTTCTGTTTTTTCTGCAGTGGTTGGCCTATCTTTGGCAGTAAACACATCAATGACTGTGTATATAGTAAATTTGCTTTTGAGTGGTTGATGAAATGAGGTAGGTTGCAAGCTACCTCCCTTAATTTTTTATTTTCTTTTGCTTGTCATTTGAAACTTACTATCAAATACCTTATCAGAAATATGCAGTAAACATGATCTATAGATGAGCTTCCAGGTGGAACGCTGGCCAGCTGCTTATTCTTGCACTCATCCTCCACTATTGGTATCTATTTACACTCCTGTTTTTTATTTTTTTATTTTTTTATTTATGTTATATCTACTTAACATTCTTCTCTTGGACTTGGTATAAAGATCTTACATTTCCATTATTTGGTATCTTTGCATATAGACTCCTGGTCTTTTATTTTCTAGGTTGCCCACTTAAGATTCTTCTCTTGGACTCAGTTTAAAAGATCTTATTTGTGGCCGGGCTGGGACATCAAATAAAGATCTCTTATGAAAATTGACTGGAACTTGGAAGTTAAGATTTAGTAATGTTAGTGAAAAAAAATTTGGGGCATTCTGAGAATCTAACTCGGGACCTCTCACACCCGAAGCAAGAATCATACCACTAGACCAAATGCCCTATATGAGTGTACCAAATTAATTCTTTTTTATTGTAGTTCGAATAATGTATCCATGGCATCATTGTCGAACTTGTTTTAAAATGAAAATTATGTATAGAAAGTCAACAAGCACATGAGGCATTCTAAGAAATGAACGCAGAACCTCCATTCCCAAATTGTGAGACTGCCACTAGATCAAATGCCTTTTTCCTTTATCATATATCAATTTTTAATTGAGACTTATTGAGATTTATATCTGGTCTTGTGCTGTTGTACACACATCATTGACTTTTTTTTTTTTTTGAGAATTGCACATCAATGATTTATTTCATCAACCATTCCAAATTATCTTGTGCATGTCTAAACATCTTTATCAGAAATATGTAATTACACACGATAGATGTGCTTCCAGGTGAGATTCCAAGCTGATTGCTTATTCAAGCATTCATCTTCCATCATTTGTTCTCTCTCTATATATAGACTCCTAGTCTTTTTGTTTACGTTTAACTACATTCATATTTTGAAGTATAAAATATGAAGATCTAATGAATAATGGAACGAAATTTGGAAGTTTAACCTTGAAAATGGTGGGGGGAGGGGGGATTTTGAGAATAGAACTCGGAACATCTCGCACCTAAAGTCATGCCACTAAATCAAATGCCCAGTTTGAATGCAAGAAAATCATCTGCTATTTTTCATTGTAATAGATTATAACTTCTTGATGCTGGAACCTTGGTACAATTGACTAATGTGTAGTTGGTGGTTGCTAAACTTATGGGTAGATAACAAGAAGTTTTTGGTTGAAATGGTAATTAAGAATAGATAGTCAACAGCTCATGCCACATAACGCATCAGAAAAAATTGAACTCAGAACCTCCTATACCAAATTGAGTTTATTTTTTTTTTTTCTTTTGCTAAATATGAACTTGAGAATTTACCACCAGATCAACTGCCCCATCCTTTCCTGTATCAAATAGAGGATTTCAATTTTATTTTTATTTTTATAAGAGACAATTTCATTGATGAGTGAAATTTACAAGAGGGATGTATAAGACCTTCCCAATTTGCAATGAGGGAGGTATACATCAAGTAAGACGTATGAAGATGTAGATGTGATCCTCATGTTGTATGGTTGTCAGTGATTTGGTTTACTTTGCAAAGTTGCTTTTGGATGGTTGATGAAATAAGTTAGGATCCCTGAAATAATTTATGATATTTATGAATCATCTTGTGCTTGTCTCTTTGAAATTAATGACCAAGGTTTCTTCTCGTAATTATAAGGTATGCATGATTGAATATAGATGAACTTCCAGGTGGGATTCTAGTTGGCTCCGTTCAAGCATGCACCCTTCATATCTGGTATGCATATGCACTCTTAGTCTGTTAATTTGGTTGTTTGCTTCTGTTCTCCTCTTAAACAATAAAATATAGAGAGTCAATGAATAACTAAACGACATCTGGACGCTTAAATTTGAAAATGATAAGAACAAAAAGGGGCATTCCGAGAATTGAACTCGGGACCTCTCACACCCGAAGCGAGAATCATACCACTAGACCAAATGCCCTGGATGACTATAATAACTTCGTTAAATAATTTTTATTGTAACTGACATTGCATCTTGATGTTGGAACCACGGTATAATTGATTAATATGCAGTTGGTGAATTTGCTTTTTCAATGGTGGTTGGCAAGCTTATTGGTAGTTTACAAGAAGTTTTTCGTTGAAATTAAAATTATGAATAGAAAGTCTGCAATCTCATGTCACATGAGGCATCCAAAGAAAATTGAACTCAGAACCTCCCATACAAAATTGATTACTTTTTTTCTTATGCTAACTACGAAATTGATAATCTACCACCACATCAACAGCCTAATCTTTTCCTACATCAAAATACAGGATTTCAATTTTTAATTAAGACATGAAAATGTTAACCTGATTGCACCTAGCAAAGTTGCTTCTAAATGATTGATGAACTAAGTTAAGATCCTTGTTTAGCTGCCTAGATTTATGAATTGTCTTGTGCTTGTCTTTTTTAAACCAATGATCAAAGTTTCTTATCATAATCATGAAATTTGCTTATGGTAGAATGAATATAGATGAATTTCCAGGTGGGATTGATTGGCTACATTCAAGCATGCATCATTCATGTCTTGTATGCATATACACTCCTTTTATTTAGGTTGTTTGCTTACCTTCTTCTCTTGAACAATAAAATATAAAAGGGTAAGGAATAATTTAATGGCATTTGGAAGCTTAAATTTTGAAAATGGTAAAAGCAAAAAGGGGGCATTCCGAGAATCGAACTCGGGACCTCTCGCACCCAAAGCGAGAATCATACCACTAGACCAAATGCCCTGGTTAAGTATGATACATTCATTAAATCAAATTTATTGGAAGTTATATTGCATCTTCCTGATGGTTGAGCCACGGTACAATTGATTAATATGTAGTTGGTGAAGTTTGGTGAAGTTTCTTTTTCAATTGTGGTTGGTAAGCTTATTGGTAGATTACCAGAAGTTTTTGGTTTGAATGAAAATTATGAATAGAAAGTCAACAATGTCATGCCACATGAAGCATAAGAAAAAATTGAACTCAAAACCTCCCATACCAAATGGGTTACTTTTTTTCTTATGCTAACTATGAAATTGAGAATTTACCTGCTTTTCTTTTCCCATATCAAAAACAAGGTTTCAATTTTTAATTAGGACATGAAGATGTAGACCTCATTGCACTTAGCAAAGTTGCTTTTGAATGATTGATGAACTAAGTTAGGGTCCTTGATCGATACCTTATGAATTATATAATGGAATTGGTAATAGTAAATGTATTGGGAGCATTCCGAGAATTGAACTCGGACCTCTCGCACCCTAAGCTGGAATCATACCACTAGACCAAATGCCCTACTCAGGTAGACTCCATTGCACATAGCAAAATCATGCAACTAAACCAAAAACACCATAAGTGAGAATCATTCCACTAGACCAAAAACAAGGTTTAAATTTTTAACTAGGACATGAAGATGTAGACCTCAATGCGCTTAGCAGAGTTGCTTTTGAATGATTGATGAATTAAGTTAGGATCCTTGATTAGCTTCCTTGATTTATGAATTATCATAATTATGAAATATGCATATGATAGAATGAATATAGATGAACTTCCAGGTGTGATTGATTGGATACATTCATCATTCATGTCTCGTATGCATACCTTCTTGTCTTGAACAATAAAATATAACTGGGTAAAGAATAATTTAATGGCATTTGGAAGCTTAAATGTTGAAAATGGTAAAAGCAAAAAGGGGGCATTTTGAGAATCAAACTTGGGACCTCTGACACCCAAAACAAGAATCATACCACTAGACCAAAAGCCCTGGTTGAGTATGGTACATTCATTAAATCAAATTTATTGGAAGTTATATTGCATCTTCCTGATTGTTGAGCCACGGTACAATTGATTAATGTGTAATTGGTGAAGTTTCTTTTTCAATTGTGGTTGGTAAGCTTATTGGTAGATAACCAGAAGTTTTTAGTTGGAATGGAAATTATGAATAGAAAGTCAACAATCTCATGCCACATAAAAAAGCATAAGAAAAAAATTCAAATGAGTTACTTTTTTCCTTATGCTAACTACGAAATTGAGAATTTACCACCAAATCAACTGCTTTTCTTTTCAGATATCAAAAACCATGTTTCAATTTTTAATTAGGATATGAAGATGTAGACCTGATTGCACTTAGCAAAGTAGCTTTTGAATGATTGATGAACTAAGTTAGGATCCTTGATTAGCTGCCTTGGTTTATGAATTGTCTTATGCTTGTCTTTTTGAAACTAATGATCAAAGTTTCTTACCATAATTATGAAATATGCATATGATAGAATGAATATAGATGTTCCAGGTGGGATTGATTGGCTACATTCAAGCATGCATCATTCATGAGTCTGGTAAAAGAAAAAAGGGGGCATTCCGAGAATCGAACTCGGGACCTCTCGCACCCAAAGCGAGAATCATACCACTAGACCAAATGCCCTAGTTGAATATATTTCTTTCATTAAATCGAATTTATCGCATGTTATATTGCATCTTCTTGATGATGGTACAATTTATTAATGTGTACGCTAATTGTTTGATTACAAGAAGTTTTAAGTTGAAATGAAAATTATGAATAGAAAGTCAAAATATCCTAAACAATTGAACTCATAGCCTCCCATACCAAAATGATTCTTTTCTCTTATGCTTCCTTCAAAATCGAGAATCTACCCCTAGATCAGCTGTCCTATCTTTTCCTATATCATGTAGGCCTGGTCGTACTTTTAGCAAAGTTGCTCTTGAATGTTTGAAGAACTAGGTTAGGATCCTTGATTAGCTGGTGGGATTCTGATTGGCTGCATTCAAGCATGCACCCACGCTTCATGTTTGGTATGCACATACACTCCTAGTCTTTTATTTAGGTTGTTTTCTTACATTCTAGCTCAAGAATAATTAAATTACATTTGGAAGCTTAAATTTTGAAAATGGTAAAAGAAAATGGGATTGCTCCGAGAATTGGAATCAGGACCTCTCGCTTCCCAAAGCAAGAATCTTACCGCTAGACCAAATGTTTTTTAAATTTCAATTATCGTAATTAATATTACGTCTTCTTAATGTTGGAATCATGCTACAGTTTAGTTTATTAATGTGTTGTTGGTGAAGTTATTTTCTAATGGTGGTTGGTAAGCTTATTGGTAAAATACAATAAATTTGTGGGTTAAATGAAAATTATGAATAGAAAGGCCATACGACATCCAAAACAATGGAACTCAGGAACTCCCTTACCAAATTGATTGTTGTTTTCTTACGAAACTGAAAATCTACCTTAGATCAGCTGTCTTATATTTTCCAATATAAAATGCAGGATTTCATGGCTGGGCACATGCCCTTGTCGCTATGAAATGTTAAATATTTTTGTCAGAAATATATAAATATATATTATAGATGTGCTTCCAAGTGGGGGCATGGCATGGCTGGCTAGTATTCAAGCATTCATCCTCCATTATTTGGTATGATTTATTCTAAAGATTACTGACATTTTATTTAGTTGCTTCTGTGTTTCTCATGATCTATAAAATATATATACCTAATGAATATTATAATGGAATTGGAAAATTGTAATGGGGGCATTCCGAGAATTGAACTCGGGACCTCTCGCACCCTAAGCGAGAATCATACCACTAGACCAAATGCCCTGATGTTGAAGTTTTTTTAATGGTGATTGGTAAGCTTGTTGGTAGAACACACTAAGTTTTTGGGTTAAATGAAAATTATGAATAGAAAGTCAACAATCTCATGCCACATAAGGCATCTAAAACAATTGAACTCAAAACCTCCCATATCAAATTGATTGGTTTTTTCTTATGCTAACTTAGGAATTGAAAATCTACCAAATTTGTTAATGGTAAAAGTGAAGGGGCATTCTGCATAGAATCATTTCTATTTGATTATACATAATTTATTTATTGTTCTTTATTTTAATTCAGATGATATCCTCTTGATGTTGGGCATGGCTTGCTACATATTCAAGCATTCATCCTCCATTATTTGGTATGATTTATATTTGAAGGTTTCCTGAATTTTATTTAGGTTGCTTATATGTTTCTCATGATCTATAAAATATATTTATATACCTTGTTAATAATATAATGAAAATTGAAAATAGTTATAGAGCAATAGGGCCCCCCTTAGAATCATACTACTAGACCAAAGGCCCTATTTCTCTTGACATATCTAAAAAGTATAATCGAAAAAATCAATAGGGGAACCCCCAAGAATTGAACTAAAGCAAGAATCATACCACTAGACCAAATGCCCTATTTATCTTAAACTATTCCCAAAGGTTTCCTCATGATCTATATATACCTTATGAACAAGATAATGGAAAAAAAGAATAGGGGCATTCCAAGAATTGAACTTGGGACCTCTTGCACCCAAAGTGAGAATCATACCATTAGACCAAATGCCCAAATGCTCTGGTTGGGTATAAACATTCATTAAATAAATTTATTGTAAATTAGATGGTTGATCCAGTACAATTGATTAATGTGTAGTTTGTGAAGTTTCTTTTTCAATTGTTGTTGGTAAGCTTATTTTTGGTTGGAATGAAAATTATGAATAGAAAGTCAACAATGTCATGCCACATAAAGCATAAGAAAAAATTGAACTCAAAACCTCCCATACCAAGTGGGTTACTTTTTTTCTTATACTAACTACGAAATTGAGAATTTACCAGCTTTTCTTTTCCCATATCAAAAACAAGGTTTCAATTTTTAATTAGAACATGAAGATGTAGACTTCATTGCACTTAACAAAGTTGCTTTTGAATGATTGATGAACTAAGTTAGGATCCTGGATTACCTGCCTTGCTTTATGAATTATCTTGTGCCTGTCTCTTTGAAACTAACGATCTAAGTTTCTTATCATAATTATAAATATGCATGATAGATTATAAATGAACTTCAAGGTGGGATTCTGGTTGGTTGCACTAAAGCATGCATCATTCTTCTCTGGTATGTATATACACTCTTAGTAGTTTATTTAGGTTGTTTGCTTTCCTTCTTCTCTTGAACAATAAAATATAATGGGGTAACGAATAATTAAATGGCATTTGGAAGCTTAAATTTTGAAAATTTTAAAAGAAAAAAGGGGCATTCCGAGAATTGAATTCGAGACCTCTCGCACCCAAAGCGAGAATCATACCACTAGACCAAATGCCCAGGTTGAATATATTACATTCATTAAATCCAATTTATTATTAGTTATATTGCATTTCTTGATGATGAAGCCACAAATAGTCAATGTGTAGTTGGTGAAGTTGTTTTTTCAATTGTGGTTGGTAAGCTTATGGATAGATTACCGGAAGTCTTTGGTTGGAATGAAAATTATGAATAGAAAGTCAACAATCTTATGCCACATGAAAAAGCATAAGAAAAAATTCAAAATCCAGGTTTCAATTTTTAATTAGGACATGAAGATGTAAACTTCATTGCACGTAGCAAATTTGCTTTTGAATGATTGATGAACTAAGTTAGGTTTCTTGATTAGCTGCCTTGGTTTATGAATTGTCTTGTGCTTGTCTTTTTGAAGCTAATGATCAAAGTTTCTTATCATAAATATGAAATATGCATATGATAGAATGAATATAGATGAAGTTCCTGGTGGGATTGATTGGCTTCATTCAAGCATGCATCATTCATGTCTGGTATGCGTATACACTCCTTTTATTTAGGTTGTTTACTTTCCTTCTCTTGAAGGATAAAATATAAAGGTGTAACAAATAATTAATTGGCATTTGAAAGTTTAAATTTTGAAAATGGTAAAAGCAAAAGGGGGCATTCCGAGAATCGAACTCGGGACCTCTCGCACCCAAAGCAAGAATCATACCACTAGACCAAATGCCCTAGCTGAAGACATTGGATTCATTAAATCGAATTTATTGTAAGTTGGTACAGTTTACTAATGTGTAGTTGGTGAAGTTGCTTGTTTGTAAGCTAATTGTTTGATCACAAGAAGTTTTTAGTTGAAATGAAAATTATGAATAGAAAGTCAAAATATCCTAAACAATTGAACTCATAACATCCCATACAAAATTGATTCTTTTTTCTTATGCTTCCTTCAAAATCGAGAATCTACTCCTAGATCAGCTGCCCTATCTTTTCCTACATCAAATATAGGAGTTCAATTTTAATAAGACATATGGTTGTACTTTTAGCAAAGTTGCTCTTGAATTTTTGATGAACTAGATTAGGATCCTTGATTAGCTGGTGGGATTCTGATTGGCTCCATTCAAGCATGCACCCTTCATGTTTGATATGCTTATACACTCATACTCTTTTATTTAGGTTGTTTTCTTACATTCTTCTCTTGAAAAATAAAATAGAAACAGCTAAGAATTATTAATTGGCATTTAGAAGCTTAAATTTTGAAAATGGTAAAGGAAGAAAATGGGGGCATTTCCAGAATTGGACTTAGGACCTCTGGCACCCATCGCGAGAATCTTACTACTAGACCATTTGTTTTTTAAATATCAATTATCGTAATTAATATTACATCTTCTTAATGTTGGAATCATGCTACAGTTTATTAATGTGTTGTTGGTGAAGTTATTTTTTGATGGTGGGTGGTAAGCTTACTGGTGGAATACAAGAAGTTTTTGGGTTAAATGAAAATTAGGAATGTAAAGTCCATACGGCATCCAAAACAATTGAACTCAGAACCTCCTTACCAAATTGATTGCCTTTTCTCTTACGAAATTGAAAATCTACCTTAGATCAACTGTCTTATATTTGCCAATATCAATACAGGATTTCACGGCTGGGCACATGCCCTCGTCACTATGAATGTTAAATATTTTTATCAGAAATATATAAATATATATTATAGATGTGCTTCCAAGTGGGAACATGGCATGGCTGGCTACTTATTCAAGCATTCATCCTCCATTATTTGGTATGATTTATATTTAAAGATTACTGACATTTTATTTGAATTGCTTATGTGTTTCTCATGATCTATAAAATATATATTCCTTATGAATAATATAATGGTTTTGGAAATAGTAAAATGTAAAGGAGGCATTCCGAGAATTGAACTCGGGACCTCTTGACCAAATGCCCTGATGTTGAAATTTTTTAATGGTGATTGATAAGCTTGTTGATAGAACACACTAAGTTTTTGGGTTAAATGAAAATTATGAATAGAAAGTCAACAATATCATGCCACATAAGGCATCCAAAACAATATCTACTTAACATTCGTCTCTTGGACTTCGTAAAGATCTTACATTTCCATTACTTGGTATCTTTGCATATAGACTCCTGGTCTTTTATTTTCTAGGTTGCCCACTTAAGATTCTTCTCTTGGACTCGGTTTAAAAGATCTTATTTATGTCCGGGCTGGGACATCAAATAAAGATCTCTTATGAAAATTGACTGGAACTTGGAAGTTAAGATTTAGTAATGTTAGTGAAAAAAAATTTGGGGCATTCTGAGAATCTAACTCGGGACCTCTCACACCCGAAGCAAGAATCATACCACTAGACCACATGCCCTATATGAGTGTACCAAATTAATTCTTTTTTATTGTAGTTCGAATAATGTATCCATGGCATCATTGTCGAACTTGTTTTAAAATGAAAATTATGTATAGAAAGTCAACAAGCACATGAGGCATTCTAAGAAATGAACGCAGAACCTCCATTCCCAAATTGTGAGACTGCCACTAGATCAAATGCCTTTTTCCTTTATCATATATCAATTTTTAATTGAGACTTATTGAGATTTATATCTGGTCTTGTGCTGTTGTACACACATCATTGACTTTTTTTTTTTTTTGAGAATTGCACATCAATGATTTATTTCATCAACCATTCCAAATTATCTTGTGCATGTCTAAACATCTTTATCAGAAATATGTAATTACACACGATAGATGTGCTTCCAGGTGAGATTCCAAGCTGATTGCTTATTCAAGCATTCATCTTCCATCATTTGTTCTCTCTCTATATATAGACTCCTAGTCTTTTTGTTTACGTTTAACTACATTCATATTTTGAAGTATAAAATATGAAGATCTAATGAATAATGGAACGAAATTTGGAAGTTTAACCTTGAAAATGGTGGGGGGAGGGGGGATTTTGAGAATAGAACTCGGAACATCTCGCACCTAAAGTCATGCCACTAAATCAAATGCCCAGTTTGAATGCAAGAAAATCATCTGCTATTTTTCATTGTAATAGATTATAACTTCTTGATGCTGGAACCTTGGTACAATTGACTAATGTGTAGTTGGTGGTTGCTAAACTTATGGGTAGATAACAAGAAGTTTTTGGTTGAAATGGTAATTAAGAATAGATAGTCAACAGCTCATGCCACATAACGCATCAGAAAAAATTGAACTCAGAACCTCCTATACCAAATTGAGTTTATTTTTTTTTTTTCTTTTGCTAAATATGAACTTGAGAATTTACCACCAGATCAACTGCCCCATCCTTTCCTGTATCAAATAGAGGATTTCAATTTTATTTTTATTTTTATAAGAGACAATTTCATTGATGAGTGAAATTTACAAGAGGGATGTATAAGACCTTCCCAATTTGCAATGAGGGAGGTATACATCAAGTAAGACGTATGAAGATGTAGATGTGATCCTCATGTTGTATGGTTGTCAGTGATTTGGTTTACTTTGCAAAGTTGCTTTTGGATGGTTGATGAAATAAGTTAGGATCCCTGAAATAATTTATGATATTTATGAATCATCTTGTGCTTGTCTCTTTGAAATTAATGACCAAGGTTTCTTCTCGTAATTATAAGGTATGCATGATTGAATATAGATGAACTTCCAGGTGGGATTCTAGTTGGCTCCGTTCAAGCATGCACCCTTCATATCTGGTATGCATATGCACTCTTAGTCTGTTAATTTGGTTGTTTGCTTCTGTTCTCCTCTTAAACAATAAAATATAGAGAGTCAATGAATAACTAAACGACATCTGGACGCTTAAATTTGAAAATGATAAGAACAAAAAGGGGCATTCCGAGAATTGAACTCGGGACCTCTCACACCCGAAGCGAGAATCATACCACTAGACCAAATGCCCTGGATGACTATAATAACTTCGTTAAATAATTTTTATTGTAACTGACATTGCATCTTGATGTTGGAACCACGGTATAATTGATTAATATGCAGTTGGTGAATTTGCTTTTTCAATGGTGGTTGGCAAGCTTATTGGTAGTTTACAAGAAGTTTTTCGTTGAAATTAAAATTATGAATAGAAAGTCTGCAATCTCATGTCACATGAGGCATCCAAAGAAAATTGAACTCAGAACCTCCCATACAAAATTGATTACTTTTTTTCTTATGCTAACTACGAAATTGATAATCTACCACCACATCAACAGCCTAATCTTTTCCTACATCAAAATACAGGATTTCAATTTTTAATTAAGACATGAAAATGTTAACCTGATTGCACCTAGCAAAGTTGCTTCTAAATGATTGATGAACTAAGTTAAGATCCTTGTTTAGCTGCCTAGATTTATGAATTGTCTTGTGCTTGTCTTTTTTAAACCAATGATCAAAGTTTCTTATCATAATCATGAAATTTGCTTATGGTAGAATGAATATAGATGAATTTCCAGGTGGGATTGATTGGCTACATTCAAGCATGCATCATTCATGTCTTGTATGCATATACACTCCTTTTATTTAGGTTGTTTGCTTACCTTCTTCTCTTGAACAATAAAATATAAAAGGGTAAGGAATAATTTAATGGCATTTGGAAGCTTAAATTTTGAAAATGGTAAAAGCAAAAAGGGGGCATTCCGAGAATCGAACTCGGGACCTCTCGCACCCAAAGCGAGAATCATACCACTAGACCAAATGCCCTGGTTAAGTATGATACATTCATTAAATCAAATTTATTGGAAGTTATATTGCATCTTCCTGATGGTTGAGCCACGGTACAATTGATTAATATGTAGTTGGTGAAGTTTGGTGAAGTTTCTTTTTCAATTGTGGTTGGTAAGCTTATTGGTAGATTACCAGAAGTTTTTGGTTTGAATGAAAATTATGAATAGAAAGTCAACAATGTCATGCCACATGAAGCATAAGAAAAAATTGAACTCAAAACCTCCCATACCAAATGGGTTACTTTTTTTCTTATGCTAACTATGAAATTGAGAATTTACCTGCTTTTCTTTTCCCATATCAAAAACAAGGTTTCAATTTTTAATTAGGACATGAAGATGTAGACCTCATTGCACTTAGCAAAGTTGCTTTTGAATGATTGATGAACTAAGTTAGGGTCCTTGATCGATACCTTATGAATTATATAATGGAATTGGTAATAGTAAATGTATTGGGAGCATTCCGAGAATTGAACTCGGACCTCTCGCACCCTAAGCTGGAATCATACCACTAGACCAAATGCCCTACTCAGGTAGACTCCATTGCACATAGCAAAATCATGCAACTAAACCAAAAACACCATAAGTGAGAATCATTCCACTAGACCAAAAACAAGGTTTAAATTTTTAACTAGGACATGAAGATGTAGACCTCAATGCGCTTAGCAGAGTTGCTTTTGAATGATTGATGAATTAAGTTAGGATCCTTGATTAGCTTCCTTGATTTATGAATTATCATAATTATGAAATATGCATATGATAGAATGAATATAGATGAACTTCCAGGTGTGATTGATTGGATACATTCATCATTCATGTCTCGTATGCATACCTTCTTGTCTTGAACAATAAAATATAACTGGGTAAAGAATAATTTAATGGCATTTGGAAGCTTAAATGTTGAAAATGGTAAAAGCAAAAAGGGGGCATTTTGAGAATCAAACTTGGGACCTCTGACACCCAAAACAAGAATCATACCACTAGACCAAAAGCCCTGGTTGAGTATGGTACATTCATTAAATCAAATTTATTGGAAGTTATATTGCATCTTCCTGATTGTTGAGCCACGGTACAATTGATTAATGTGTAATTGGTGAAGTTTCTTTTTCAATTGTGGTTGGTAAGCTTATTGGTAGATAACCAGAAGTTTTTAGTTGGAATGGAAATTATGAATAGAAAGTCAACAATCTCATGCCACATAAAAAAGCATAAGAAAAAAATTCAAATGAGTTACTTTTTTCCTTATGCTAACTACGAAATTGAGAATTTACCACCAAATCAACTGCTTTTCTTTTCAGATATCAAAAACCATGTTTCAATTTTTAATTAGGATATGAAGATGTAGACCTGATTGCACTTAGCAAAGTAGCTTTTGAATGATTGATGAACTAAGTTAGGATCCTTGATTAGCTGCCTTGGTTTATGAATTGTCTTATGCTTGTCTTTTTGAAACTAATGATCAAAGTTTCTTACCATAATTATGAAATATGCATATGATAGAATGAATATAGATGTTCCAGGTGGGATTGATTGGCTACATTCAAGCATGCATCATTCATGAGTCTGGTAAAAGAAAAAAGGGGGCATTCCGAGAATCGAACTCGGGACCTCTCGCACCCAAAGCGAGAATCATACCACTAGACCAAATGCCCTAGTTGAATATATTTCTTTCATTAAATCGAATTTATCGCATGTTATATTGCATCTTCTTGATGATGGTACAATTTATTAATGTGTACGCTAATTGTTTGATTACAAGAAGTTTTAAGTTGAAATGAAAATTATGAATAGAAAGTCAAAATATCCTAAACAATTGAACTCATAGCCTCCCATACCAAAATGATTCTTTTCTCTTATGCTTCCTTCAAAATCGAGAATCTACCCCTAGATCAGCTGTCCTATCTTTTCCTATATCATGTAGGCCTGGTCGTACTTTTAGCAAAGTTGCTCTTGAATGTTTGAAGAACTAGGTTAGGATCCTTGATTAGCTGGTGGGATTCTGATTGGCTGCATTCAAGCATGCACCCACGCTTCATGTTTGGTATGCACATACACTCCTAGTCTTTTATTTAGGTTGTTTTCTTACATTCTAGCTCAAGAATAATTAAATTACATTTGGAAGCTTAAATTTTGAAAATGGTAAAAGAAAATGGGATTGCTCCGAGAATTGGAATCAGGACCTCTCGCTTCCCAAAGCAAGAATCTTACCGCTAGACCAAATGTTTTTTAAATTTCAATTATCGTAATTAATATTACGTCTTCTTAATGTTGGAATCATGCTACAGTTTAGTTTATTAATGTGTTGTTGGTGAAGTTATTTTCTAATGGTGGTTGGTAAGCTTATTGGTAAAATACAATAAATTTGTGGGTTAAATGAAAATTATGAATAGAAAGGCCATACGACATCCAAAACAATGGAACTCAGGAACTCCCTTACCAAATTGATTGTTGTTTTCTTACGAAACTGAAAATCTACCTTAGATCAGCTGTCTTATATTTTCCAATATAAAATGCAGGATTTCATGGCTGGGCACATGCCCTTGTCGCTATGAAATGTTAAATATTTTTGTCAGAAATATATAAATATATATTATAGATGTGCTTCCAAGTGGGGGCATGGCATGGCTGGCTAGTATTCAAGCATTCATCCTCCATTATTTGGTATGATTTATTCTAAAGATTACTGACATTTTATTTAGTTGCTTCTGTGTTTCTCATGATCTATAAAATATATATACCTAATGAATATTATAATGGAATTGGAAAATTGTAATGGGGGCATTCCGAGAATTGAACTCGGGACCTCTCGCACCCTAAGCGAGAATCATACCACTAGACCAAATGCCCTGATGTTGAAGTTTTTTTAATGGTGATTGGTAAGCTTGTTGGTAGAACACACTAAGTTTTTGGGTTAAATGAAAATTATGAATAGAAAGTCAACAATCTCATGCCACATAAGGCATCTAAAACAATTGAACTCAAAACCTCCCATATCAAATTGATTGGTTTTTTCTTATGCTAACTTAGGAATTGAAAATCTACCAAATTTGTTAATGGTAAAAGTGAAGGGGCATTCTGCATAGAATCATTTCTATTTGATTATACATAATTTATTTATTGTTCTTTATTTTAATTCAGATGATATCCTCTTGATGTTGGGCATGGCTTGCTACATATTCAAGCATTCATCCTCCATTATTTGGTATGATTTATATTTGAAGGTTTCCTGAATTTTATTTAGGTTGCTTATATGTTTCTCATGATCTATAAAATATATTTATATACCTTGTTAATAATATAATGAAAATTGAAAATAGTTATAGAGCAATAGGGCCCCCCTTAGAATCATACTACTAGACCAAAGGCCCTATTTCTCTTGACATATCTAAAAAGTATAATCGAAAAAATCAATAGGGGAACCCCCAAGAATTGAACTAAAGCAAGAATCATACCACTAGACCAAATGCCCTATTTATCTTAAACTATTCCCAAAGGTTTCCTCATGATCTATATATACCTTATGAACAAGATAATGGAAAAAAAGAATAGGGGCATTCCAAGAATTGAACTTGGGACCTCTTGCACCCAAAGTGAGAATCATACCATTAGACCAAATGCCCAAATGCTCTGGTTGGGTATAAACATTCATTAAATAAATTTATTGTAAATTAGATGGTTGATCCAGTACAATTGATTAATGTGTAGTTTGTGAAGTTTCTTTTTCAATTGTTGTTGGTAAGCTTATTTTTGGTTGGAATGAAAATTATGAATAGAAAGTCAACAATGTCATGCCACATAAAGCATAAGAAAAAATTGAACTCAAAACCTCCCATACCAAGTGGGTTACTTTTTTTCTTATACTAACTACGAAATTGAGAATTTACCAGCTTTTCTTTTCCCATATCAAAAACAAGGTTTCAATTTTTAATTAGAACATGAAGATGTAGACTTCATTGCACTTAACAAAGTTGCTTTTGAATGATTGATGAACTAAGTTAGGATCCTGGATTACCTGCCTTGCTTTATGAATTATCTTGTGCCTGTCTCTTTGAAACTAACGATCTAAGTTTCTTATCATAATTATAAATATGCATGATAGATTATAAATGAACTTCAAGGTGGGATTCTGGTTGGTTGCACTAAAGCATGCATCATTCTTCTCTGGTATGTATATACACTCTTAGTAGTTTATTTAGGTTGTTTGCTTTCCTTCTTCTCTTGAACAATAAAATATAATGGGGTAACGAATAATTAAATGGCATTTGGAAGCTTAAATTTTGAAAATTTTAAAAGAAAAAAGGGGCATTCCGAGAATTGAATTCGAGACCTCTCGCACCCAAAGCGAGAATCATACCACTAGACCAAATGCCCAGGTTGAATATATTACATTCATTAAATCCAATTTATTATTAGTTATATTGCATTTCTTGATGATGAAGCCACAAATAGTCAATGTGTAGTTGGTGAAGTTGTTTTTTCAATTGTGGTTGGTAAGCTTATGGATAGATTACCGGAAGTCTTTGGTTGGAATGAAAATTATGAATAGAAAGTCAACAATCTTATGCCACATGAAAAAGCATAAGAAAAAATTCAAAATCCAGGTTTCAATTTTTAATTAGGACATGAAGATGTAAACTTCATTGCACGTAGCAAATTTGCTTTTGAATGATTGATGAACTAAGTTAGGTTTCTTGATTAGCTGCCTTGGTTTATGAATTGTCTTGTGCTTGTCTTTTTGAAGCTAATGATCAAAGTTTCTTATCATAAATATGAAATATGCATATGATAGAATGAATATAGATGAAGTTCCTGGTGGGATTGATTGGCTTCATTCAAGCATGCATCATTCATGTCTGGTATGCGTATACACTCCTTTTATTTAGGTTGTTTACTTTCCTTCTCTTGAAGGATAAAATATAAAGGTGTAACAAATAATTAATTGGCATTTGAAAGTTTAAATTTTGAAAATGGTAAAAGCAAAAGGGGGCATTCCGAGAATCGAACTCGGGACCTCTCGCACCCAAAGCAAGAATCATACCACTAGACCAAATGCCCTAGCTGAAGACATTGGATTCATTAAATCGAATTTATTGTAAGTTGGTACAGTTTACTAATGTGTAGTTGGTGAAGTTGCTTGTTTGTAAGCTAATTGTTTGATCACAAGAAGTTTTTAGTTGAAATGAAAATTATGAATAGAAAGTCAAAATATCCTAAACAATTGAACTCATAACATCCCATACAAAATTGATTCTTTTTTCTTATGCTTCCTTCAAAATCGAGAATCTACTCCTAGATCAGCTGCCCTATCTTTTCCTACATCAAATATAGGAGTTCAATTTTAATAAGACATATGGTTGTACTTTTAGCAAAGTTGCTCTTGAATTTTTGATGAACTAGATTAGGATCCTTGATTAGCTGGTGGGATTCTGATTGGCTCCATTCAAGCATGCACCCTTCATGTTTGATATGCTTATACACTCATACTCTTTTATTTAGGTTGTTTTCTTACATTCTTCTCTTGAAAAATAAAATAGAAACAGCTAAGAATTATTAATTGGCATTTAGAAGCTTAAATTTTGAAAATGGTAAAGGAAGAAAATGGGGGCATTTCCAGAATTGGACTTAGGACCTCTGGCACCCATCGCGAGAATCTTACTACTAGACCATTTGTTTTTTAAATATCAATTATCGTAATTAATATTACATCTTCTTAATGTTGGAATCATGCTACAGTTTATTAATGTGTTGTTGGTGAAGTTATTTTTTGATGGTGGGTGGTAAGCTTACTGGTGGAATACAAGAAGTTTTTGGGTTAAATGAAAATTAGGAATGTAAAGTCCATACGGCATCCAAAACAATTGAACTCAGAACCTCCTTACCAAATTGATTGCCTTTTCTCTTACGAAATTGAAAATCTACCTTAGATCAACTGTCTTATATTTGCCAATATCAATACAGGATTTCACGGCTGGGCACATGCCCTCGTCACTATGAATGTTAAATATTTTTATCAGAAATATATAAATATATATTATAGATGTGCTTCCAAGTGGGAACATGGCATGGCTGGCTACTTATTCAAGCATTCATCCTCCATTATTTGGTATGATTTATATTTAAAGATTACTGACATTTTATTTGAATTGCTTATGTGTTTCTCATGATCTATAAAATATATATTCCTTATGAATAATATAATGGTTTTGGAAATAGTAAAATGTAAAGGAGGCATTCCGAGAATTGAACTCGGGACCTCTTGACCAAATGCCCTGATGTTGAAATTTTTTAATGGTGATTGATAAGCTTGTTGATAGAACACACTAAGTTTTTGGGTTAAATGAAAATTATGAATAGAAAGTCAACAATATCATGCCACATAAGGCATCCAAAACAATATCTACTTAACATTCGTCTCTTGGACTTCGTAAAGATCTTACATTTCCATTACTTGGTATCTTTGCATATAGACTCCTGGTCTTTTATTTTCTAGGTTGCCCACTTAAGATTCTTCTCTTGGACTCGGTTTAAAAGATCTTATTTATGTCCGGGCTGGGACATCAAATAAAGATCTCTTATGAAAATTGACTGGAACTTGGAAGTTAAGATTTAGTAATGTTAGTGAAAAAAAATTTGGGGCATTCTGAGAATCTAACTCGGGACCTCTCACACCCGAAGCAAGAATCATACCACTAGACCACATGCCCTATATGAGTGTACCAAATTAATTCTTTTTTATTGTAGTTCGAATAATGTATCCATGGCATCATTGTCGAACTTGTTTTAAAATGAAAATTATGTATAGAAAGTCAACAAGCACATGAGGCANTACCTTCTTCTCTTGAACAATAAAATATAAAAGGGTAAGGAATAATTTAATGGCATTTGGAAGCTTAAATTTTGAAAATGGTAAAAGCAAAAAGGGGGCATTCCGAGAATCGAACTCGGGACCTCTCACACCCAAAGCGAGAATCATACCACTAGACCAAATGCCCTGGTTAAGTATGATACATTCATTAAATCAAATTTATTGGAAGTTATATTGCATCTTCCTGATGGTTGAGCCACGGTACAATTGATTAATATGTAGTTGGTGAAGTTTGGTGAAGTTTCTTTTTCAATTGTGGTTGGTAAGCTTATTGGTAGATAACCAGAAGTTTTTGGTTTGAATGAAAATTATGAATAGAAAGTCAACAATGTCATGCCACATGAAGCATAAGAAAAAATTGAACTCAAAACCTCCCATACCAAATGGGTTACTTTTTTTCTTATGCTAACTATGAAATTGAGAATTTACCTGCTTTTCTTTTCCCATATCAAAAACAAGGTTTCAATTTTTAATTAGGACATGAAGATGTAGACCTCATTGCACTTAGCAAAGTTGCTTTTGAATGATTGATGAACTAAGTTAGGGTCCTTGATCGATACCTTATGAATTATATAATGGAATTGGTAATAGTAAATGTATTGGGAGCATTCCGAGAATTGAACTCGGACCTCTCGCACCCTAAGCTGGAATCATACCACTAGACCAAATGCCCTACTCAGGTAGACTCCATTGCACATAGCAAAATCATGCAACTAAACCAAAAACACCATAAGTGAGAATCATTCCACTAGACCAAAAACAAGGTTTAAATTTTTAACTAGGACATGAAGATGTAGACCTCAATGCGCTTAGCAGAGTTGCTTTTGAATGATTGATGAATTAAGTTAGGATCCTTGATTAGCTTCCTTGATTTATGAATTATCATAATTATGAAATATGCATATGATAGAATGAATATAGATGAACTTCCAGGTGTGATTGATTGGATACATTCATCATTCATGTCTCGTATGCATACCTTCTTGTCTTGAACAATAAAATATAACTGGGTAAAGAATAATTTAATGGCATTTGGAAGCTTAAATGTTGAAAATGGTAAAAGCAAAAAGGGGGCATTTTGAGAATCAAACTTGGGACCTCTGACACCCAAAACAAGAATCATACCACTAGACCAAAAGCCCTGGTTGAGTATGGTACATTCATTAAATCAAATTTATTGGAAGTTATATTGCATCTTCCTGATTGTTGAGCCACGGTACAATTGATTAATGTGTAATTGGTGAAGTTTCTTTTTCAATTGTGGTTGGTAAGCTTATTGGTAGATAACCAGAAGTTTTTAGTTGGAATGGAAATTATGAATAGAAAGTCAACAATCTCATGCCACATAAAAAAGCATAAGAAAAAAATTCAAATGAGTTACTTTTTTCCTTATG
>NW_019272024.1:1443852-1466352 GCF_002738345.1 Cucurbita maxima | reverse complement strand
GTTATAGAGCAATAGGGCCCCCCTTAGAATCATACTACTAGACCAAAGGCCCTATTTCTCTTGACATATCTAAAAAGTATAATCGAAAAAATCAATAGGGGAACCCCCAAGAATTGAACTAAAGCAAGAATCATACCACTAGACCAAATGCCCTATTTATCTTAAACTATTCCCAAAGGTTTCCTCATGATCTATATATACCTTATGAACAAGATAATGGAAAAAAAGAATAGGGGCATTCCAAGAATTGAACTTGGGACCTCTTGCACCCAAAGTGAGAATCATACCATTAGACCAAATGCCCAAATGCTCTGGTTGGGTATAAACATTCATTAAATAAATTTATTGTAAATTAGATGGTTGATCCAGTACAATTGATTAATGTGTAGTTTGTGAAGTTTCTTTTTCAATTGTTGTTGGTAAGCTTATTTTTGGTTGGAATGAAAATTATGAATAGAAAGTCAACAATGTCATGCCACATAAAGCATAAGAAAAAATTGAACTCAAAACCTCCCATACCAAGTGGGTTACTTTTTTTCTTATACTAACTACGAAATTGAGAATTTACCAGCTTTTCTTTTCCCATATCAAAAACAAGGTTTCAATTTTTAATTAGAACATGAAGATGTAGACTTCATTGCACTTAACAAAGTTGCTTTTGAATGATTGATGAACTAAGTTAGGATCCTGGATTAACTGCCTTGCTTTATGAATTATCTTGTGCCTGTCTCTTTGAAACTAACGATCTAAGTTTCTTATCATAATTATAAATATGCATGATAGATTATAAATGAACTTCAAGGTGGGATTCTGGTTGGTTGCACTAAAGCATGCATCATTCTTCTCTGGTATGTATATACACTCTTAGTAGTTTATTTAGGTTGTTTGCTTTCCTTCTTCTCTTTAACAATTAAGTATCATGCGGTAACGAATAATTAAATGGCATTTGGAAGCTTAAATTTTGAAAATATCATGGAGCCACAATTAGTCAATGTGTTGTTGGTGAAGGTGTTTTTTCAATTGTGGTTGGTAAGCTTATTGATAGATAACCAGAAGTTTTTGGTTGAATGAAAATTATGAATAGAAAGTCAACAATCTCATGCCACATAAAAAAGCATAAGAAAAAATTCAAATGAGTTACTTTTTTTCTTATGCTAACTACGAAATTGAAAATTTACCACCAATTCAACTACTTTTGTTTTTAGATATCAAAATCCAGGTTTCAATTTTTAATTAGGACATGAAGATGTAGACTTCATTGCACTTAGCAAAGTTGTTTTTGAATGATTGATGAACTAAGTTAGGTTTCCTGATTAGCTGCCTTGGTTTATGAATTGTCTTGTGCTTGTCTTTTTGAAACTAATGATCAAAGTTTCTTATCATAAATATGAAATATGCATATGATAGAATGAATATAGATGAGGTTCCAGGTGGGATTGATTGGCTACATTCAAGCATGCATCATTCATGTCTGGTATGCGTATACACTCCTTTTATTTAGGTTGTTTGGTATCCTTCTTCTCTTGAACAATAAAATATAAAGGTGTAACGAATAATTGAATGGTATTTGAAAGCGGTAAAAGAAAAAAGGGGGCATTCCGAGAATCGAACTCGGGACCTCTCGCACCCAAAGCGAGAATCATACCACTAGACCAAATGCCCTAGTTGAATATATTTCTTTCATTAAATCGAATTTATCGCANTTCTTGATGATGGTACAATTTATTAATGTGTACGCTAATTGTTTGATTACAAGAAGTTTTAAGTTGAAATGAAAATTATGAATAGAAAGTCAAAATATCCTAAACAATTGAACTCATAGCCTCCCATGCCAAAATGATTCTTTTCTCTTATGTGCTTCCTTCAAAATCGAGAATCTACCCCTAGATCAGCTGCCCTATCTTTTCCTATATCAAATACAGGAGTTCAATTTTAGTAAGACATATGAAGATGTAGACCTGGTCGTACTTTTATCTAAGTTGCTCTTGAATGTTTGATGAACTAGGTTAGGATCCTTGATTATAGCTGGTGGATTCTGATTGGCTGGCGTTCAAGCATGCACCCTTCATGTCTGGTATGCATATACACCCCGAGTCTTTTATTTAGGTTGTTTTCTTACATTCTTCTTTTAGCAATATTTGAGCAATAAAATAGAAAGAGCTAACAAATAATTAAATGGCATTTGGAAGATTAAATTTTGAAAATGGTAAAAGAAAATGGGTCGCTCTGGAAATTGAACTCTCGCTTCCCAAATCAAGGATCTTAGTTTTTTAAATTTCAATTATCGTAATTAATATTAAGTCTTCATAATGTTGGAATCATGCTACAGTTTAGTTTATTAATGTGTTGTCGATGAAGTTATGTTTTAATGGTGGTTGGTAAGCTTATGGGTAAAATACAATAAATTTTTGGGTTAAATGAAAATTATGAATAGAAAGTCCATACGGCATCCAAAACAATGGAACTCAGGACCTCCCTTACCAAATTGATTGTTGTTTTCTTACGAAATTGAAAATCTACCTATGATCAACTGTCTTATATTTTCCAATATCAAATGCAGGATTTCATGGCTGGGCACATGCCCTTGTCGCTATGAAATGTTAAATATTTTTTATCAGAAATATATAAATATATATTATAGATGTGCTTCCAGGTGGGAACAAGAACATGGCATGGCTGGCTAGTGTTCAAGCATTCATCCTTCATTATTTGGTATGATTTATATCTAAAGATTACTGACAAATGGGGCATTACAATAATTGAACTCGGGACCTTGAAGCGAGAATCATACCGCTAGACCAAATGCCCTGATATTAGAGTTTAATAGACTAAGTTTTTGTGTTAAATGAAAATTATGCATGCGTCTAAAACAATTGAACTCGAAACCTCCATATCAAATTGATTGTTTTTTTCTTATGCTAACTTAGAATTTGAAAATCTACCAAATTTGTTAATGCTAAAAGTGAAGGGGCATTCTGAATAGAATCGTTTCTATTTGATTATACATAATTTATTTATTGTTCTTTATTTTAATTCAGATGATATCCCCTTGATGTTGGGCATGGCTTGCTACATATTCAAGCATTCATCCTCCATTATTTGGTATGATTTATATTTGAAGGTCACCTGAATTTTATTTAGGTTGCTTATATGTTTCTCAGGATCTATATATATACATATGTACCTTATTAATAATATATTGAAAATTTTAAAATAGGGGGCTCTTTTGAGAATTGAACAAAGGACCCTCTCACATCCCAATCATACCACTAGATCAAATATCGAATTCCTCTCGACATATCTAAGGGTTTTTAGAATTTTATTTCACATCCCTAACATGAATCCTACCACTAGACCAAATACCTAATTCCTCTTTACATATCTAAAGGTTTCTAGAATTTTATTTAGGTTGTTTTATATTTTCCTCATGATTTATATAAGAATAATGGGAAAAATTAATAGGGGCATTCCGAGAATTGAACTCAGGACCTCTTGCACCCTAAGCAAAAATTATACCACTAGACCAAATGCCCTAGTTCTCTTGAACTATATCTAAAAGTTTCTAGAATTTTATTTAGGTTGTTTATATTTTCCTCGTGATCTATATATACCTTAGGAATAAGGTAATGGAAAAATATAATAGAGACATTTCAAGAATTGAACTTGGGACCTCTCGCACCTAAGCAAGAAGCAAACACTCGACCAAATGCCCTATTTCTTTTGAATTATACCTAAAAGTTTCCTCATGACCTATATATACCTTATGAATAAGGTAATGAAAAAAAACAATAGGGGCGAGACAAAATGCCCTATTTTATATTTTAGTTTCATCAAGTTCCTTTAATTGTAATTATAGTAATGTCTTGATGATGTTGGATTTGTAGTACAATTGACCGATACGTGGTTGGTGGAGGGGCTGTTTTTTTCAATGGAGGTTGGTAAACTTAAAGGTAAAATAATAGTTGGCCTGTTGCGTTTATTTCTAATTTTCTAATTTTAACTTAAAAAGTAATAAATTTTTATTTGCTTTATTTTACTTTTTCAATCTCTTCCTCTCTTTCTATCTTGTTCACCATCAATTGCAATTGCCATCGTTTATACCGTAACTGTTAATTTTTTTTTTTTTTTTTCCATTCTCTTTTCCCTAAAAAAGCTGAAATGATGGTGTATGATTGAATTGTACTATAGAAAAGAGGTAGATAATGTATTATTCGATTGACTTCAGAACCTTTAGTATTATTAAAATTAAGAAATTAAAGAAAAATGGGGCATTCCGAGAATCGAACTCGGGACCTCTCGCACCCAAAGCGAGAATCATACCACTAGACCAAATGCCCTTGATGTGAACAGCCATAACAAGTATTATATTTTTTAGTGAAGTATAAATCATTTTATTATGTAACTGTCTTACAGCCTGTCTCGTTGCAACTCCACTGACAAATCTTTCCTGTAACTAGACTGACCAGCACATGCTATCACGAGCTTAAGGTCAAGATGCTAGCTGGCAGTTGCTTATTTTATACCAATTCTTCTAATTATGACACTTTATTGCTATTTTAAATTTTTGATCTAATCAATATTTTTTAAAAATTCACATTTTTACGCTATGATAGAAAATTCATTATATCATTAAGGAATGCAAATGAAGACTTTAGACGCTTAAGTTGAAAAGGTTTGACGTATTTAAGATTTCAAAGTATTCTAACATTCACATATGGAAACATATATCACAGGTTAACCCACGACTACAAACAAGAATGATTATTCATCTTATCAAGTCAAAATTTCAAAATGTTGATTATACTTATATTCGACAAACATCATCTTGTCGGGAGGTATCCTACACTAAAACATGTGAATAAAATTTTGGTCTTTTTTTTGTTTAAATCCCATTTATTTTCCTATCCTTTTTCATTGTTTACATTAATACATCTCCAGAAGTATCAGACCAATTGAACTGAACAATGGCAGTAATTCATTAACATCAGAGAGCATAGATAAACGACCACTGGTATCCTACACTAAAAGCAATACACATTTTTACATGCAACTATCTAAACCCACAGAACGTTCCTCCTTGTTTTGATATCCAGTCTTCTAGTCAGACATGACACTGTTGCTCGAGTTGCCCAAAACCCGATTGAAAATGTTGGGGAAAAGGTTGCTATAATGCTTAATCGATAGCGAGTGTGAAACATTTCAATCCCTTTTAAGTACAGCTCCACAACTTCTCCAAGTCAGTTTTTGCTTTCCATCAAACCCGAATCATCTGCTGACGTGTATCAAACAAAATGCACATATAAGTTTTTGAGATATTCGTTAACCACATCAGAATCTTAAAGCAGAAGTAAGGCTTGAATGACAACAATGCTGGTTGAAAGAATCCCAGACGAAAACTGTTTTAGGAAACTAAGGGTATAATAAGATCATTAGCCAAGGAGTTTGTTAGCAGGAGACATGGGTTATACAAGGAGATGAAAGCTAGTAATTATGTAGCTGTTCGTTTATGGATGAGCATACTAAAAAAAGTACTCTAATATAAAGCATAGTTCAATAGTTCAATAGTAATTGACAAGTACTTCTTCCCTTAAGGTCGGAGATTCTCGTCTCCCTACTCCACAACTGCGTATTCAAAACAAAAAAGTCTTCGGGTTCCTTGAATTACTTCTCAACATTTTACTATATTTGCCTCAGGTATTCAATTAAATTTCCAAACTCTCGAGATAATACCACTTCGATTGAATCAGAATCCTTAACCTCTAATATTCCCATATATGATATTTGTAATTGTAGCAAGGAAATTATTCGCTAATAAAGAACCTAATTTGTTTCTAAGATTGCCTCAATTAGTAAAGGTAATGTGGATTCTAGTAATTGCCACATCCCTCTGTATAATACTGATAAACGGATCAAACTTATTGATCCATAAACCCAATGGAATTAAGAAACAAAGAAATAGATTCTCGAGCAATTTCAGCAGTATAAATAAATAATAATACAGTTTACCATCTTTGGAAGATTTCTTCCTTTCAGTGTCTTCATTGCGGCTTCAGCAAATGATTGTGCTGCTTCTGCATCGGCCTCAGCCGCCTCGGCTTCCCTTGCTGCCTCTTCAGCTTCTGCTATAGCTGCTTCTGCTTCTGCAACTGCATGCGCAGCAGCTGCCGCTGCCTCTTGGGAAGTCATGGTTCTCATCTTGGCTAATTCAAGATCGATTTGAGCTTTAGCAAGAATACACATTTCGTCCTTGTCAGCTCTTAAAGAAGCTCTTTGCTGGTCGTCCAAGAATAACATAGAGCTCCTTCTCTCTGACGAAGGCATCACTGGAGGAAGCCTATATTTTCGTTTAACCTGGACAAAACGAAACTAAATTTAACGCTCAAAACGTTGGGGAGAGGTGATATTTTTTAGTCTATCAATAGTACAACATAAGAAAGAATTGACTACTTAAGGCTCAGCCCATCAAAAGTAGTCAAGCAGGTAATTGAGATTACACATTTGTGCTAAAGCTAATATCTAGGAGGATCCTGAAGAATGGGCTGGGAGGGAAGTGATGGCAGCAAGCTTGACATAGATAACGTCATATAACCAAGGAAAAAGAGGAAAGAAAGGAAAGCCGGCAATCCAATCATCTTCCCAGAATTAAATATGATTGTCTTTCTCCAGAGAATAATAGTGGATTTCTCAGCAAATTATTTCACATATTATTATATTTCACTTGTCGCAAAAGTTGAAATATATCATTACAGATATCGCTAATATAGGAGTATAATGCAGCAACCAAACCATTTCACTAGGAACAATACACTATGATTATTATTTTAAGTAAACAACAATAGAAAAGAATAAATAGCAAGTAACTTCAAAGAGTTTTCTCCTTTCTTTTTTTTTTTTTTTTTTTTTTTTTTTTTTTTTTTTTTTTTTTTTTGTTCTTTTAAGAAATCAACAATGAAAATCAGATTTGCTTACCTTGACCAGTTTACCACTAGCTGTTAAGAACTTCAATTTTGATGATAACAACCTCTTGAAGTCTGGTGGTGCCCAGTATTGATCCTATTGATGGAAGGAAAAAAAAAAGAACTCAACAATAGCAAAGACAAATACAGTTCAATTTCAGGAAGAATAATTATGAAAATATGATTTCATATCCAAAGGGGAAGCCCCTGCACAAAGTAAGGAGTTGCAACTAACTTTTCAAATGGACATAAAAAAAGTGTTAATTAGAAAAAGAGAAGGGTGAAGATCTTGAAAAAGAAGCATATAAATATTATAACATCAAAAGCCACAGGTGATTCAAAACATAACTACAAATTGTACCAAAATTTCTGACGAATGTTGAATGTCACTTGAATCAGTCGATTATTGAGAACTAACTACTCATTGAATTAAAAAAATTGATAAAATGGGATTGTAAATCACCAAGGATTCAGAATAATCAATAAAACTCTCCTATCAATCCAAAAATTAATAGTTACCAATCAATAGAAGCCGTTTTTGCCCCTTGTTTTCAGAAGATGAGCACTAGCATCATGAATATAGATCCATAAAGCTTATACCTACTTATTTAATAAAGAACAAAGCCTAAATATGTAAGAGATCGAAATCAATTGATTTCACCAACAACCATCTCCCTTCATTTTCTCCTCGCATTGATGAGAAAATGAGGGAAGAAATTCGACTTAAGTTAAATTTCTTAATTTGGTGAAAGGAAGACTACCTCTATATATGAGGTAATCTTTGTCTTATTAGAGCCCCCAGGTTCCCTCAAGGTAGTAATTGCCTCAATTATGAGATTGTCTAACCTGTAAAATAAATTTAGAAAAAAAAAAAAAAAAAAAAAAAAAAAACAAATTATACCTCAGTTGGCTACCAAATGTATATCACAACAATGCATGTTTCAGATGCTTAAATATATATGTTCCACCTTTATCAAAATGAATAGTTGCTTTTCCTACCAGGAAATCATTCGTTTTCTTGTCTATGTTCTAGGTTTTGGCTACTTTGAACTAAAATGTTATGGAATTTGACCTTTTTTCCCACCTATGACAATCATATCTTGCATCTCTTTCTGTTCTTTCTGCTTCCGTTTCTTCTTCTTCATCATCATCGTCTTCTTCTTCCTCCTCTTCTTCTTTTCTGTTCAAAAGTGGGCACAAGATACATTTATTCAGAATACAAAAGAAATAAAAGCGCCAGGAAAATTAGATTGTTTCTTGCAGCTAGTAGCCATAGATCTTTTGTCTTTTAAAAAAAATTCCATTTCACACTTAAAAAAACCATGACAGAGTCCAGGGACAGTTTCGTGATAATAATTCAAAACTAGAGCCAATTTGAAAAACCCATATTATTCTAGAGGTAAAAACGTGATGGAGTCCCTAAAGCTTAAATAACCCAGTAATTTGAAAATGATAAAAATGTGATTAGAAAATCTAATTGAACGGCTAAAAAACATGCTCAACGTTTTTTCCTGGAAAACAAGGGAGAAGATAAATCTCTCGTATTTTGTTCCATTTAGAAGGAACAAGCGATTGCCAAATAAAGTGTAAACGCAATAACATTGATCAACCTTTTTGAGTGCAGCTTAACTTGAACAATCTACAATTTTCTGTTTAGAAATTTTGGTCTCTCATGATATGTTCCACAGGTCTTTCATTGTGAAATGAGTGGAATAGGAGGCAGTTTCACAATGTTGAAAGTGAAACTTGTAGATCTACATTTATTGACATTCATCCCTTCAAAATGAGCTCTCCCTAATTACTATCTTGCTACAGTTCATGCCAATTTGAAATCCATTTTGCAACCCTTGGCCTTGAGGCTATTGATTGGGTGGTATTTTATCCCATTCCTCTAGTGTTACATCTTTATAAATATGATTTTCATTTTCTATCAAAATATTTCTAGATTTCTTCTTCAAATCAGCTAATAATTTAACCCCAATTCATATGTAAGCTTCTAAATTCCAACTACAACAGATTTCAAGCCTCACTTAACTTGTAACATACTGACAGTGCACAATTATTTCTGATCCTTCTACAGAAGATTGAAAAGGATCAGGATTTATGATTGTGATGTTTAAGCACATGATACTTAACACTCATCACAATATATGCTAAAGGAGCTTTATCTCGAAACCTAATGTATATAATTAGAATTTCGGTTACCAATCTGACTTCTAGAAATCTCTAAATCAGGATAGACCCAGCTTGAACCAATGGTCTGCCGGATAGGGCTGAGTCCATGACAGATCCATCACTTAAGAGTGGATCATTCAACAAAATGTTCAATAACCAAATCCCATGCTCTACGACTTTACCAAAATCAGGATCTAAAGTAATATCTACTATCCTTTGCATAGCTGAATTGATTATTGCATTGTCCTAAAGATCAAATGTTTGAATCCCACAATGACAATGTTGAAGAACTCAAAAAAGCAACGGAAAACAAAAAAAATTCGAGAAAGATCAAATACGAAAATACGAAGAATCTGTTCACAGAAACGACAACTAAGAAGAAAAAAAAAGGAAAAAAGAGTGATGAAATGACCAACCTTACATTAGATCGCTTTGGACCAGCTATCAGCTTGATATCCGAGGAAAGAGAAACAGATTTAGCTTCTGGCAATTCGTCTTCACTTTGGACAGCAACACTTCGAGCCAAAATGTTCTCATCTTTTTTAGGAGCATGTAATCTCTTAAGAGCCAACCTGGCCTTCTCTCGGGATCCCCAACCATTAGCCATCACACTCATATTCCTCCACTTGTCCTTAATAAAATATTAAGGACAAACGACATGAATCAATCTATCTTTCAATATAAATTGCTTGGCAAAACAATTCCTCTTCCAACGAATATGAAGAACTACCAAAAGTTCACATAAAAGAGCTGTGAAATAGTGAGCTAAAGACTACTAAAACATCATTATTTACCTTGAGATCAACATTTGAACGAAGATATAGTACACTGCTGAATTCAGGATCCTTAAGTATCGTTCGCCACTTTCCTGCTCCATGCTTAACAACTCCAGCCTTCAGGGCTGCTTCTTCTTCGTTAGTCCATTTCTGCTTCGGAGCACCCATCAAAAGTTGCAGAAAGAAGGATCACCCCCAAGGCCAGCTAGTTTCTTTCACATCAGAAAGGAACAGATTTATTTTCATACTCAAAGACAAACAGGGAGAAAGCTAAACTAAGTACTTCACATCAAAGTTGAATATAACACGAACTGAAACAAGAAACCATCCAAAATCTGACAAAAGTCTCAATTATAAACACAAAAAACTAAAAGATCGTTAGGAGTTGAAATCCCCGCCAGAGTAGAAAACTAAAAAGAAAAACAATGGAAAGAGATCTAGTTTAAGCCATTGAATGGTCAAATAACATAAGTCATAGCGAACAAAGACCACCACTTCCTTCGCAGCCAGGATAATCCAATCCGCCGGAACCCAAACTCTCCAATTCAATCTATTAGATAATTCCCAATGTCAAGTTCTAACTTCCGTCTTCAAGCATTACAATATCCAAATCAAAAAAGATAAAATCGAATTCGAAAAAGGTAAGTAAGGGCAAACCCTATTCTTCAAAGCAAACTCATTCGATCGGGTGAGAGGGTAATGCTAAATTTACCGAACCCTATTGTTTCCACTTCAACATGCTTGTAACGGTTACGGAAATTGGAAACGATAAAATAATAACAACAAAATTGAAATTCCAAGGAGAAAGATGAGATACCTCAGTAACGCAAAGGGAACAATAGCATGAGTTAGGTTTTCCAAGCCTCGAACATTCAAAATTCCATCCAAATTTGGCGCATAGGTAGAAAAAATCCGCCGTCTCTTCTTCTATCGCTCCTCGAGATTCATACAAATTTATATATTTTCCAGAGAGCCTCCTTAATATTCTTCCAGGAAAATCAATGTTATTAGACACGGATTCAGCTGCCGCCCGAAATGGTAATTTTATTCTTCAAACCCTATTCGTTTTTTTTTTTTTTTTTTTTTTTTTATAATCTTTGTAATTTAACAAATTATTGACAAATTTCTAAAAATAAAAAATAATAATAACAGATCAGATCTGATGTGGATTCTTAAAAAAGTTATTTAAATTCTTTTATCTATGTAATTAAATAGCTTTTAAAAAAATTAATCATAATAAGTTTATATTTATTAATTTAAAGATAAAATTAAATTAAATTAAACAATTAATTATATATTATTAAATATTTGTGTTCTATTTGATCTCTTAAAAATATTACCAGCATTCACAAACTTTAATCGAAAAATAAATTGTCTTAAATTATCTTTAATTTTAAATAATATTATAACTGTGTTGTTTAAACATAACATTAATGGAGCTAATAATCTCGTGTATATTAAATAAAATTTAATATTATTAAAAAAATTTACCAACTTTTAAAGTACGAAATATAGAATAATACAAATTAGAAATTTCAAAGACTATTATAAACTTTTTTGAACCACGAAATAGAATATTAATAATAAAATTTTAATAAAATTTTGATAAATTAACAAAAATAATAAACAAGTATAATTAATTAGAATATTAATAATTAGTAATAAATATATTAATTAGTCGGAAATTTAAATAATATATTATTATTTAATAATGTTATATTTTTACTGCCATAAATCACCCGTTTAATGATTCGTAGATAATAAAATTATTTTTTTAAAATGAAATATTGCGAAACAAATAAGAATATTAATATATGTGCTTGAAAATCCAACAAAATCTATAAAACAAACCGACCCTTTAGCAATTAAAAAAAAAAAAAATTAGAACAAATACTATTAATCAATTTTTTTTATTTCCAATTAAGGGTTACTTTTTAGTTTTACAAGAGAGAAAAAAAAAGAAAAAAAAAAAAAAAAAAAAAAAAAAAAAACACTAGAGAGAGATAAGGGTGTTATTTATATAAGAAAAATGGAGGGAACGAGGGAGGAACAAGCACTAGACTATTATAATCAATAAACGCAACAAATTAAAAACTTCACAAAATGAACGCCCAGTTTCAATCTTTTTTCTCTTAGGGAAAAGCTTTACTGTGAGAGAGAGAGAGAGAGATAGTTCTTGAATTTGAAGCCCGCCCTCCACACACTGCACATGGGGTCTCTTCAGAAGCAGGCGTCGAGCAGGCAGCAACAGCACAGCGCAGCCAAACTGCACACACAGTTCATATCATACTCAATTTTAGTATCAAACTCATCCCAAATTTATAACATTATATCTTCGCAAACACATGATATTATTCACTTTAAACATGAAATCTCGTATTACTGAAGATAATAGTAGTCCATATCGATGACTTGCAACTAACAAAATTGAAATTTGGAATAGTGTGATAGCTACTTGTAACGAAAATTGGGACTTAAAACACCATCGTAGATAGCTACGTGAAGTCTTAATCTAACAAAATTCTAAACAAATTTGAAAGAATTTGAATGTTTTAAAATAAATGACAAAAGATTAGATTTAAACTAATGATGATGGTCAATACATAGAAGAACAAATTACTCCAGAATGTTAGTTCGACAATTTGATTCATCAATTAAGATCCACCTCGAAAACCAACCAATTTTACAATTAAAACTAAATTCTTTAGGATAATTTATAAGTTTTATAAGTTTTCCTAAATTGAGAGGGCAGAGAGCTCAACATTGATCTGGAAACCCTTAGATATATTCCATAAATAATATATCTCAACACTCCCCCTCAAGTTGGAGGAGTGTATGTCAATCACATTATACTTGTTTTCAACTTGTCTTTACGAGTGTAGGTCAATAACACCCGAGTTGTCTTTGAGAAGAGAGTGTAGGTCAATAACACTTTTGTCTTCCCAGTAAAGAAAATATCCGTAAAAAATAGACCGCAATGATTGACTCGAGGATTAGTTGCTTGTCCCATTTAATTTGATTTGGAACAAGTGAATATCCTCCCTGATCACTTCTTAGTCCATGCATAAATGCTTTACTGGATAATAACACCAAGATCAGTGCTTTGGATCACTTGAGAGGTTGTGAATGAAAATACGAACATCTTGAATATGTCACCTTTGAGCTTGGTGAGAATTTGAAGATGCTTACATGATACTGGATGATTGGCAACTTTAAAGGCTTCACTGATTGAGTTAGGATTTGGCTTTAGGTTTAATACTCCCCTTGGACTTTGAGTCCAAGAGGGTATTAGGAATACCATGATCAGTGCTCTGATATTAAGAATATCAATATTGGTACTCTGATATTAGGAATACTAAGATGGGTGCTCTGATACCATATTAAGAATGAGATAGAAAATAGAATTGAAAATGTATATTAAGATATAATATCTAAGATATATTCCATAAATAATATATTTCTAACACTAATACCATTGCATTTTAAAATTTTGGATTAATTGCAATGATCTTATACAGTATGGTTTGTGCCGTTTGCAATAATTAAAATGATAAACATTATAATTTCTTAAGCTTCCCAGATTAAAATAAAATAAATATTAAAAAAGACTGCAATATAGAGGCTAACGGGGGGTCAATTTGGGGATTTCATTAGGGCGATGAAACCGAGGCTGAACGCATTACCAGACGATGCAATTGGCTCGTTCTCAATTCAGTTTCCGATACCATATCATCGGAATGATTCAGATCCGATTTCAACCGCCTTGAACAGGTAAAAATGGAGAAATCAAGAGAGAGCGACTTACCAGCCTTGCAAGCAACCAGAGCTGCTACTTTGCTGTTGAGGAGGAGGAGGCTGACCGTACTGAGGAGCGTAAGGCGGAGGATATCCCTGCGGCGGATAAGCACCGGGAGGAGGATAGCCCTGCGGCGGATATCCCGGGGGAGGATATCCCTGCGGCGGATATCCCGGCGGCGGATAAGCATCCTTCGGATAACCTTCCGGCGGATAACCTAAAACAACCATCAATACTCTTAATCAACACAAAACATACACAGATCTACAATCGCACACCACAATCCTCCGATCCAACAGTAAAAACACCAAAATCATAACAAAAAACAGCAAAATACCTTGAGGCGGAGGCACTCCAACCGGAGCCTGGCCTTGATTATAATAACTCATCTCTTCTACTTCCTCTTCAAATCAACAAGATATCTCCCTCTCAACACAATCAATCCCGACCGCCGAACAACGTCGACGAATCCGGCCGGAATTCACAAAAACAAAAACAAAAAAAAAGAAGGAAAAACTGAAGATAGATGGAGGAGTCAATGGAGACGCCAGCGAAGGTCTGCGAAGTACAGAGAAGAAGATTGGGATCTGAAAGATTTGTATATATAATCCGAAGACAGAGTTTGAGATTACCGACAAACAGAGAAGGTTATGTTTGTTTGCCGCTAATCCGGGAAGGCTTATTATCTAATCCGTTTTTCGTTTCTCGATTAGTTTTAATTAAGGAGTTTACCAGGGGCCCACGATTTTGACACGTAATAACATCAGTGGTGGACGATGATGACGATCGACGGTCGAGATTTTTTCTATTAATATTAAGTAAATGTATTTTATTTTATTTTAATTTTCAAAGAAAGTCATAAACTAAGAGCCGCGTGGGGAACGCTTACGAGGATATAGGATCTTGCACTCAGTCGTTTTGACCGATTATTATTTTTTCCTAAAAATATTATTCTAAATAAATATTTCATAAATTATCCATAAACTATAAAAGTTGTTACACTCTCCTTCTCTAATGAATGAACTTTATTGTATAATGATTTAGTAGAGGTGTACATTGAACCCGAGAACCCAAATCAACTCAACCCGAATTATAAGGATTGGGTAGGACTAGATTGAATTTTTGAGTTGGGTTGGATTAAGTTTTTAGGACCCGATCCAATTCGAGTTAGGTAAAAAAAATAACGAACGAGTTGTCAGGCTCAACCTGTGTTCTTCTTCCTCGACCCATTATCGAACAGTACAACACAATCTTCATGGGCCAACATGATTACTCCAATATCCTAGCTATCTGACATGATGATGGGTAGCTCAATACTTATTCGTCGCTCGCAATCCACACCAAAACTTATTCGTTCTTCCAGTTTTTACTCGAGTATACTCGACTCACCACTCGTGCTCAATTGTTCATCTTCTTCGTTCTTCCTTCCTTCCACAGTGCTCCTCCTTGCAGGTTTGCATACGGGAGACACATAGTCATAAACGCGCACTCCTTCTCATAGGCTCGCAAACGCACCCATTGCACAGTCGCACTCCTCGTCCTCGGTCACTCAGTTAATACCTTTACTTTGACATGTTCATGCCTATAAAAATTTAAGATTTGGATGCATACCTTTTAATTACTATTATTTGGTCAGTACTTTGTATATAATATTAATACGAAAAATATCAAATTAAAAAAAAAAAAAAAGGAATTAACTGTTGTGCCATTCAGAGAAAGGTAGCAGGAAAAAGGCCAAGAAGCTTCCGGGAAGGCAGGCTGCACGTGCGTACGCTTTTTCTTTTTGTCTATTTTATCCAAATAATTATCCATTACAAATTTGGTATTGAAAAACCAACCATACATTGCACATCTACTTACGTAAGGGATTGAATTGGTAATTTAGCATCACGATTTTAAAACGCGTCTATTAGGAAAAGTTTTCTATACCCGAATATTTCATTCTTCTTTCTAACCAATATGAGATCTCACAATCCACTCTATTGGAAGCTCATAGTTACACACCCCCGAGTGTATAGTCTTAAACAATTATAATGACTCACGCCCACCACTAACATTTGTTGTTCACTTTGAACTGTTATGTATCGCTAATAGCCTCTCGATTTTAAAACGCGTATACTAGGAAGAAGTTTTCACATGTACATGCTTTGCTCGAGAAGCTCTTATTGGGGTCAATGTATTTCCAACACATTTCTTTGTTCCTTAGTTAAAGGAGACCAGCTATATCTTGATGATGGATCTATCTTCCCCACGGCCCAAAGAGACGTTTTAAATTCAATTCTTCACTGGCATAGAACAAGCTACCATATTGATGCTATTTCTTTCCGCTGTTTGTAGTCTACAGGAACATTCATGGCAGCTGCAAGATATGGGAGTGATACCCACATCTGCACTCAGCCAGGGCATTCGTTGGCTGATGGTTAAGCCTGAGATCCTACGTCAATTGGAGAGAAGAACGAAACATTCTTTATACGGGCGTAGAAACCTCTCCTAGCCGATGCGTTTTACAAACTTTGAGGGAAAGCTCGAGAGGAAAAACACAAAGAGAATAATATCTGTTAGCGGTAGGCTTAGACTGTTACAAATGGTATAAAAACTAAAAACCGGGCGATGTGCCAGCAAGAAGGTTGAGCCTTGAAGGGCGTGGACACAAGGCAATGTACAGGAAGGACACTGGACAACAAAGAGGTGGATTGGGGGTCCTACATCGATTGGAGAAAGGAACAGTGGTAGAGAGAACGCTGAGACTCGAAGGGGTGGATTGGAGAGAATAACGAAACATTCTCTATAAAAGTGTGGAAACCTCTCCCTAGTAGACGTATTTTAAAAATATTGAGAAGAAGCTCGAAAGGGAAAGCCCAAATAAAACAATATCTGCCTGTGGTGGGTTTGAGCTGTTACAAATGATATCAGAAGCGAGTTTTTGTAGTCAAACCCAAGACCAGCTGGTATAGCCATTAAAACTGCCCTTTACTTATGGTGGTGAAATAGAATAGTGAATAACTTCATGCTGCACACACTGCCATTATCTACTACCAGCTGTTGATGCTTATTGCAAATTATATATAGCAGTTGACTATAAATTCTGAGCTACTCCAACAACTGTAGAATGTGAGCTACCATCAAAGTTCAAATAATTGCATGGGACCATCTTTTATGTTATCCATCATTGCTTTATAAAGAGCTCCTAATGGATTCACTTTGAGTGAAATATTTGCAAGAAAACCAAACACGACAAGAGCCCAACATTAAGAATATGAACCAATTTTCAATGACAGTTCAATAAGAAACTTGCTAAGGATGAGGATTTGGAAGCTTTTTGAGCCCTAGAGTGGTTGGATACAAGACAGTGTGCCATCAAAGATACTGTGTCTCGAAAGGGGTGGATTGGAGATTCCACATCGATTGGAGAAGAGAACGAGTGCCAGCAATGACTCTAGCCCTGAAGGGGGTGGCTCCCTAGGGAGTAGAACGAAACATTATTTATAAGGGTTTATAAGGGTGTGTAGAAACTTTTCCCTAAGCGTTTTAAAAACCAAACATTAGGGAAATCTCAAAAGAGAAAGTCTAAAAAGGACAATATCTGTTAGCGGTGGGCTTGGGTCGTTACAAATGATATCAGAGCTAGACACTGGGCAATGTGTCAATGAGGAGTCTGAGCCCCGAAAGGGGTGGACACGAGGCAGTGTGTCAGCAAGGACGCTTGATCCCACATCGATTGAAGAAGGGAATGAATATCAGGGAGAACGCTTGGGCCTGAAAAGGGTGTCGATTGTGAAATTCCACATCGATTGCAGAGGAGATCGAAGCATTGTTTATAAGGGTGTGAAAACCTATTCTTAAAATAAGCATTTTAAAGTAAAAAAAACCCGACGGTTATGTTATAAATGGAAGTCAGAGGTGGGGGCAAAATGTTGCATGACATTGTCAGTCCCTGTTCATCTCATCCTACAGAGAATTAAACTCTAGGCTTCTGCTGGTCTTGGGTTGCTTCAGTTCTGCAGCCTCAACAGCTTTCGGTCAAAGATCGTACACGGATTTTCTCTGCTCCTGGGCCCTGTTTGTGCCCCCACTTCTTCAATGAGTATCTTATCATTTCTGCTCATGCTCCACACTAAACCTGTCGTTAATGCCTGATTAGCAGATGACCATGTTGTCTGAATTTCTTACATCAAAAGTCTTTTATTTGTCATTGCAGCTCAACAACATTGTGGCTGCTGTGATTGCTTTCTTCCTAGACATCACATTGATGAAGAACCATACTCAACTGGTCGAGTCAGCAGGCGGCATTCGTGAGAGAAGTTTTTGTCGTTCAATCTCGATACGAGAAGCAGAGAATTCTACTCCCTTCTTTAGTATGTCATATTAATCTCATTCGACATGTCCGGACATTCTAACTATCGTTAGTCCACCATCAACCGATATTGTTTGTTTTTGTCCGTTATATATCATCGTCAGCCTCACGATTTTAAAACGTAATTATCCCCTCTCCAACAAATGATTTTCACACATTATAAGAAATATTTGAGAATGCTTAGTTACTCTCTCCAACTAATTGTTGGGGAGAGGTTCCCCCACACGTTTAAAACTAATGTTTGTTTCTCTCTCCAATTGATATGTGGCCTATAAGTGCAAGCATTTTACTTACTAAGAAAATTTTGTTCTACAATTGACTCACATAAATGAACGTGCATTTTATTGTAATACATAGTAACTATCAATTATTTCATGCTTTCGTGTACAATTCATTTACATGAACAACACACCTAAAACGAGGTTATAAACAAAAACAAAAATTGAAATAGAAATATATAAAGCCAACAAAAATCTAAAATTAAAAAAGAAAAAAGAAAAAAAAGAAGGGCTATTTACCAATTTGGCCTCAAAACATAATGTCTCCAAAAATTTTTGAAGTCATCAACCAAACATGGATATTTCCTATTTTCCTATAATGCCCATAAATCATTTCCAATGGTTTACCCATTTCAAATCATTTTCATTCTCTTTTGCATTAAATTTCACCTTTAAAATACGTTTTTCATTAATTTTTTAATTCCCTATATTATTTTAATTTTGTCCCCAATAGCATTTTTTTAAAAAAATCAAACTAATTTAAATCTTGAATTTTTATAAGTGAATAATTTAATCATATTATTTAAGTATTTTTTAGTTGATAATGGCTATAAAATCACTAATAAAATATATAAATTGATTTATTTCAACCTTTAATTGAAAATATAGTACAAAAATTAAAATTTCTAAATGGAAAGGTAAAATATAATAATAAGAATGGGTGGGTGAAATATAAAGAAATTTAAAATCCCACCAATGAGCAAGTGACAACTCAGCTACACAATCTACATTCACTCTGCAAAAATACCCCCCACAAATACTCTCATTTTCCAACTCACTATTTCATTAAAATTTAATAATAATAACACAAAATTAAATTAAATTAAATTAAACTAAGAGAGAGAAGCGACACACTCATTGAGTGCAGACTATTGACTAAGTTCCATCCAAACCCATAAAGCCATGGCCATCCCTCACAAAAATCCCACCGCCGTCTCCTTCCTCCTCCTCAATGCCGTCGCCACCGCCGTCCTTTCCTCTCCGCTGATCTCTCCAGTACACAATGTCTCTCTCTCCTGACCAATCACCCGCTTCTTCCTCCTCCTCTGGCCCCGCACGCCATGTCTCAGCCGACTTGCTCTGTTCCACCGCGGCGGACTCCCTGATCTCCGATGACTCCGCCATTTTCAGCCTTCTTCAATCGGAGCTCGACCATATGCCCCGCCGCGACTACGTTCGACGGTGCCGTGACCGGTCGATCGACGTTATTGCTCGCCAAGACTCCATTAACTGGATCTTGAAGGTACTGGTCACTCCTCTTTTACATCGCTGTTCTTTGCATTGATGTTCTTGTTTTCATCGATCGTCTAGGGTTTTGTAGGTCCACGCGCACTACAATTTCAAACCAGTCACTGCGATTCTCTCCGTTAATTACTTCGATCGCTTCCTCTCCGCCAATTTCCTTCCAGTTAAGAATCTTTTTCGATTTTCCCCTTGTTAATGTCGTCGATTGTTCAAGAATCTGATCGGAATTTTGAGGCGGATGGTTTAGGGATTTTATTTTTCTTGCTATTGCAGCGGCGGAATGGATGGCTGTTTCAGCTTCTAGCGGTGGCGTGTTTGTCTTTAGCGGCGAAAATGGAGGAGCCTCTGGTCCCACTGCTTTTGGACCTCCAAATCTTTGAGCCTAAGTACGTCTTCGATCCCAAAACGGTTCAGAGAATGGAGCTTCGTGTCCTGTCTATTCTCAACTGGAGATTACGCGCCGTCACGCCTTTCGATTTTCTCCACCATTTCATCTCCGATCTTCTTCCTTCTTCCGCCGCATACGGCGGCGAAGTCGACGGTGACGGCTCTCGTTGCCTCCTCTTCTCTACTTCTTCCGATCTCATTCTCAGCACTACACGCGGTACATTCGATAAAAATCTGAAACAGATTCTGTTATCATATTCAATTACTTTTGTCGTCTTCTTCGATTTTGTTTTCTTAAAAAATGAATTTGGATTGATTTTCAGTGATCGATTTCTTGGGGTTTCCGCCGTGTACCATAGCTGCCGCCGCCGTTCTCACCGCCGTTGGTGAGAGGGTTGATTCTCCGGCGGTTTGTACCCATTTCCTTGCGGCAAACAGAATCGTAAGTATTAATTCAATTCTGTGTGTTGGAAAAGGGATTTCATAATTCTGCAGGGGTTAATGTATAAATACAGAAAAACCCTTTTTTGGAACTTTATTTTAATTAAATTTCAGATTTTTTCTCGAGGTATTCTTTATCATTTTCTTTTTCTTTTTTTTATTCACCAACATGTTGGATTTTCAGTTTGTTTTATTTAAATTAATTAGGCTAAACTTCACAACTTAATTTCAAATTAAATTTAATCCTTATTTAGATTAATAGAATACAGATTATTTAAAAAATATTAATACTCATTTTAAAGCTGAAATATTAACTTTGATCTTTTTTTAATTTTTATTAAAATGGTTAATTGTCCTCCAAAATTCTAATAAAAATTTAAAATATTTTAATTTTTTAAAACATTAATGGAAATTTGAAAGGATATTTTTATAATTTATCTTTTAAGAACATGAATTTTTCTTTTTCTTTTTTTTATAATTATTGATGTTTGTCCGTTTGTAAAAGCATAATTTAGAAGGATAATGATTTAATTAATATAGCTCAACAATAATTAACCTCTTACGTTTAAATTTTTATACCACCCTTTATTTATTTTACCTCGAATTATAGTAACTTATTTAAAAGAAATTACTATTTATTTATTTACTTTGGTGTGGAAATTGGAAAGCGTGAGAAATAAAAAGGAAGGAACGTAGGGTTTGGAGTCAAAATATTTTGCTGTCATTTTAATTTTAAAACAAATTTATTGGGAAAGGAAATGGTGAGAAGCTGTTACCAACTAATGGAGGAGTACATAATCGACACGTGTCCAGCAGACCTCCCAAAACAGCGGAGTCGAGGAGTCGAGCAACCGGCGCCAACTAGTCCAGTCGGCGTGCTAGAAGCGGCTGCATGCGGTAGCTGTGATACAGAAGCAGCAGTGGAGCCGCCGACAAAGAGGCTTCGTTCCTCTGCACCGGATGTACAGGAGCAGTAGATAAACCCTATTTCGTGTAATTTTGTAAGAGGGAGAAAGATCCTTTTTATTTCCCTCTCTCATTCCCTTGTCGTTGACCATTGAAATTGAACGGTTGAGATTGCACAGACGATGATCTCAACAAGGGAAAGGGAATTTTTTTTGTTGTTTTCTTTTTGTTACTTATTTATTAGAAAAAAAAAAGTTATAAAAAATACCATATTTCTGATTTTTGGGTTTTCTGGGGGTAAAATGGGAAATTATCGGTGAAGTCTAAAAAGTCAATAATTTATCAATTATTCGCTTCTCCAATTTCATGATCCCCATGCAAGAACAACCTTTGGATTAGATTCTCATGAGAGACCCATTGGCCTTTGGGAGCTATCATTACTTTTTGTATTTACAGTTTTACCCTCCTCTTTCCTTATTGGTCCACGTGGAATCTGTATTAGTTATCCCATTTTATTTATATTTATTCCCGATTTTTTTCAAAATATAGTAATAATAATAAAAGTATTTTTTTTAGTGATTAAACTATAATAATTAAAAATTAGTCGATAGAAAAGAAACTCATTTACCCAAAAAAAAAAAAAAAATCAACATTGAGTCTATAAAATAATTTCATGAAATTTAATCAAGCACAATTAAATTAATTTTTAATATATTTTTTTCATGACGTTTAAAATTAATTTAAAAAATTCAGTTTATAAATATTTGAAATTAATTAACTAAATAAGAGGAGGGAGTGACGTAGGCATGAGGTGGGATGCCACGTAAGCAGTAAGTTGAAATTATTTTTGGAGGGAAAGAAAGGGAGTGGAGGGGGTGTGGGAGACAGATAGACTGGCCCAATGATAAATGTACACGTGTAAGGTACTGTCAATAACAATAAACAAATAAAGAAATTTAAAAAAAAAAAAAGAAAAAAAAAAAGGAAAAAGGAAGAGAGGTGGCTTTTGAGGCAAAGATTTGATTTGATTTGATGGGGTAAAAAAGTAAGGAGGAGAAAGAAGAGTCATATCAATTCGTAGCTCTAAGGGAACGACAACAATTAGAACCTTATTTTATGTTTCTCCTTTCATTTTTACCCCAACATTTGAATTTATTATCCAAATTCTTTTTTTTTTTTTTTTTTT
>NW_019272024.1:1437266-1443842 GCF_002738345.1 Cucurbita maxima | reverse complement strand
TTTTTTTTTTTTTTTTTTTTTTAATGTTGATCCAATTAATTTAATTACATTTTTACGAACATAATTAATCGTTCGTTGATTAATAAAGAAATTATATGGTGCTGATGTGTCACCGTAAGTTAATTTTCTCTATTTTGCCATATCACCACCACACCATTTTCTATTAGTCAGGTTTTATTAACGATCTTATATTCATAAATTGTTAAATTACTAATTTAACCTTTGAACTATGTAAGTTAACATATCGTCTAATTTTAAATGTGGTATGCTAAATCGTCATCTAAATTAAAAATTAAAAATATTAATTGAATAATTTTGAATGTAATTGAAATAATTATTAAATTTTACCATTTAATCATACTTTATAATTAAATATATATATATATAGTAGACAAACTTGGATTTTATTTTGAAAGATAATTGAAAAGGACAAAAAGTGTCTACAATAAAAAAGAAGATTTTCTTCTCTTTCATGTTGAGTCATTTGTAGTCTTTATATAATATGTTAATATATTTTTTATTATATGAATTGACATTGACACCCACTAAAAGAAAACCTAAGTTGAAGCTCAATATATAAGATATTGTATACAATATCAAATTTTTTTTTTCATTTAATTTAGACGAATATTATATTTTTGTTCGAACAATATTCAATTAGAGATATCTATTTATTCTGTGAAGTTGACCTCGAACCTAAAAAGAATTCACTGTTCAGAGCGGAATGGAGATGGAGTAAAAAGCATTTTTTTATCATTAAATAAATGGAGTTTAGGACGAGATTGTACTTCCCAACCCGCCTGCATAACAAAAAAATATATATTAGCAATATGTATGTATTTTTTTTGTAATTATTAATGTGATTGTCCAAAATAATTAATTTTATTTAAAAAAAAAGATTTCAAAAAGATGCAGATATTTTAAGAAAACATTATTTACTTATTTAATAGAAAAAGATATTTCGTGTATTGTAATTATTAATGTGATTGGTAAGTTTATAATAATTTATTAAATTATTTTATTATATTAAAAGAATGGGTGCAATGTTTGGTAGAAACCTGTTCATTAATGGTTTATTTGTATAGTTTTTAAAATTAAAAAAATTGATTTTCCAAGTCAAATTAGGTAAATTTTATTTAATGAAAAAAAAAAGTTGGGCTAAGATTTTAAAAACATAAAAAATAAAAAATAGACCAAATTTAATTATAGTATGTCTAAGTAAACGAGAAGTACGCAAATGAATCGAGATCATATCTAAATGAGAGCAATCATTAAAAAAAAATTATAATTCTTTACAAAAATATTAATTAAGTGCATATTTTTTCTAAATTATAAGAATTTTAAAATTAATTAATTTTATAATACATGACATCTATTATGCCTTTTATTTATTTTGAAACGGCCAATAATGAGAAGTTCACATCAAAAGGTCTAAAGATTTAATATATAATTGTATTTGGGCCTGGCCCATGAGAAACTCTTCCAATTTGGGCCCATAGCCTTAAATGTATGGTCCAACTTCTAGAATTTAAGCCCAACATTTGCGTTTAACTGGACATGGGCTGTAAATTAAAAGGTCCAATTCAAAATGGGCTCCGATCCACATTTAGCCTAATTTTATATTCCAAATGGGCCAAGAATTTCCCAATTCGCAAACAAAATAAAAATTATAATTTTTTAAATTTATAATAAATAATTAAAAGAAAAAAAAAAACACGTAAGGGAAGGCGATCATTTGATGAACCGTCGGTGCATGATGCCTTTGTACTCTCGTCCGTACAACGTACCGGTTACAGCCAGTTACACTACACGACAAAGATGACTAGGATTATTTCTTAATATTTTATTTTTTGCAAATTTTTGTGGTCCCCGCAGGTCGACCATTTAATATCGTGACAGGTGTCCACCACTCTTATCCTGCTGGCATTAGGTTCCCTGTATCCCTCGTTCAAAGATTTAACCTTTAAGGTATATATGGAAATTTCAATTATTACTCAAAATTTCAATTTCCCCTTTATTAATAAATTTATAAAAATTATTCAAATTAAACCTAAGATATCAATATTATTAGGTTATAATTAATTTATTTTTATGAAAAGATTTAAAAAAGTTACGCGCATTAAATAAGACTTTATAATAATTCAGATCAATTATACGTCATTACAATAAAAAGGTGTATTTTTTGAAATCGAGCTTTAAATTCAAGCGGGTTGCATGAGCTTGTTCGTGGGTCTATTAATAATAATGAGGGATCCAAGAGAGAGAGATTGCACGTGACCTCTATTTAAGGATCTTATGCTAAGTAATTATTTATAGCAATATGGTCTTAATCTATGGCTAAGCCCTCTTGAGTTGTTTTAACCCTAAATAGGCTTTGTTTTTAATATTATTAATGTAATGCATTGGTCCATGGATGAGTTTGGTGAGAGTGGTTGGCCACTTTTTCAATATCCCGAGCAAAAAAAAGAATAATATAATATAACGTTTAACCCATTTTTCACAAACTCAATTTTAAATATTAAATTATAGGACGAGTTGGGACGAAGAATTCATGTAACAGCTCGAACTCAAGTCTACTGCTAGCACATACTTTACTCTTTGAGTTTTTTCTTCTAGACTTTTTCTTAAAATTTTAAAACGTGTTTCTATACTAATAATGTTTTATTTTCGTGTTCGATGGAGGGAAACATTGGAAATAGGACCCATGTTCCACAAGTGTCTATTAATATATATTATTAAAAAAAAATATATATATATATATATAATAAGAGGATTTGGGAGGAAAAAAAAAAAAAAAAGGGGAAATAAGGTTGAAAACCGTGTGCACGTGGGAGCATGTGTGTGAATATTTGGGGAATTCAGAAATGCAAAAGAAATGCACACGTGCCCACATGTATGTGTGAGCGTATTTCTTGAAAAGGGTAGAGATGAGTGTGTGTGTGTGTTCTTTCATGTTTTAAATAGAGATGGAGAGAATGTGAGTGCATGTGATAGTCTTTTAATACTTAACCCTAATCGAGTTCTTTAGCCTCGTTAGTTTTGTGTTACCTCTCCACCATCCTTGTCCCTATGACTTAAGCGAGCTACTCTGTGACACATATTTGTGTCATAGTGACTCTCATAGTTGTGAGACGAGTGTTTCAGGCGACTTCTTTTGGAATTGGTTTTTTAAGAATAGTGTCATATGATATTGAGCCTAGCCCATGTGTCAGGAGGTTGAATCATACGATCGTCATTCAGTACGAAGTCCATAAATGATGTAGAATGGATATGGGAGGGTCCAATGCCTCGATATAACCTGAATGGATAGATGTTCGGGATGTCCTGGTATTATGAATGACACTTGGACTCTTTCTCGATGGCATGACCAAGTGAGCTATGATAGCCGATGACACCTCGCGACTTGAGATGATGTCAAGACATGTGAGACACTGGAAACCTAGATGATTTGAGATACGATGTTGTATTGAGAGACCTTAGTCCCGAATAGAGGAAACGTCAAGCTGGATGTAACAACCCATATCCACCGCTAGCAGATATTATCCTCTTTGAGCTTACAGCCCATATCCACCGCTAGCAGATATTGTCATCTTTGGGCTTTCCCTTTCGGGCTTCCCCTCAAGGCTTTAAAACGCATCCCAATGTGGGACATAACAATCCACCCCCCTTTGGGACCCAGCGTTCTCGCTGACACTCTTTCCTTCCTCCAATCGATGTGGGACCGCCCCCAAATCCACCCCCTTTGGGGCCCAACGTCCTTACTGGCACATCGCCTCGTGTCTACCCCCCTTCGGGGAGCAGCGAGAAGACTGACACATTGTGTGGTGTCTAGCTCTGATACCATTTGTAATAGCCCAGATCCACCGCTAGCAGATATTGTCCTCTTTGGGCTTCCCCTCATGGCTTTGAAACTCGTCTGCTAGAGAAGGTTTCCACCCCCTTATAAAGGGTGATTAGTTCTCCTCCCCAACATATGTGGAACATCACACTAGATGACTTGGCTTAGTGTAGAGCCAACTCGAGTTGGGTTGCAGAAGATGGAACATACACGTGCAGGCGGCATATGTGATCAAACAAACTTAGATTCTGTACAAGTTGTGTTCCATTGATGAAGACAAACCTCGCATGAAGTTCGACGAAACCACAATGCTGAGCAAAAAATATATATGGTTAGGGTTCCCTACAAGGCTAGTCCTGAGCGTGTCAAGATCACGACACCATATGATTATAAAAGTACGACCATGACACTAAACATATGGGGTCAGGATATCCTCCTCCACTTAAATTCATTGTCATTTCATTCATTTGCACCGTAAACTTCATCGGGATGTTTTAGTCGGTAGATGACTAAGGGACTTGAAATTTTCCCTATTGCAATGAGATCTCCAACATCTTCAAATGATGTTGAAGAAATTAGGCATTCCGTTCGATTCTACGACGAGAACAAAAGAAGTGCAAAAAAGAAAACAAAATCCCAAACCCTTCTATTTCTGTACACTAAAACCAAAATAATCCCTTCTCTCATACAATTTTGAGGCGAGGAGCACATGTTTCCAGGTATCTTTCTAACTCAACCAACTTCATTACACCAAACAGTATCACCATTGTACTGTGGAAGGAGATATGGACGTGTTCTTGGTTTTGGTTTAAGAGGGTACCAATGCCTCGCTGTCTTGCATGTGAACAAGGCCTTCTGGCTTTCTCTCTGCTACATGCGATCATCTAACGCTATAAACCCACCACACCCATCTGCCACTTTTCATTTTGATTCATTCATTTCACTTCCCCACACACATTCAACGAGAAGGGTCTGGACATAACCCAGTTTTTCGTTCTAGGATTTGAGTTCAATTTTACACAACTTTGGCGAAAATCTTGAGAGATGTAAATAGATCATTGGTTGCTTGTTGAAATCGTCTGTGGAAAGTTCGTATTCTCTGTTTTTTTTGGGTTCCCATTCTGATCTGGGCTCTGTTTTCTTCTTGAATTTGCATTGCACACAACCTGTTTGATAATTTGCCCGAGAGAAAAAAAGGGTTGGGGAATATGGATTTGTTGGGTTCTGAGTGCAGCAGTGGGTGTGAGTCTGGCTGGACTTTGTATTTGGAGCAGTCTTTTCGTTCACAAGGCTGCTTAGATCACATTGTTGGCGGAGAGGAATATTGGAAAGCTAAAGGTTCTGAAGAAGAGGAAGAGGAAGAGGAAGAGGATCTTTCCATGGTTTCTGATGCATCTTCTGGGCCTCCACATTTCATAGAAGACGAAGCTTGCTCCCAAGATGCATCAAAATCAGCCACATTGGGGAAGAGAAAGGGCAAAAAACAGAGAATTCAAGAACATCAATGCCAGGGGGAGCCTTCTTCTTCGTTCCTAGACGACACTGCTAGCTCTCCTGCTCTCAACTACACTGCTGTAAGTCTCCAAAACAATCTCTTTTAGCCCATTTTTAGCTTTGTTCTACAACGATTATACATTTTGGCCAATTGGGTACTCATCAAAGTTAGCTTCTTTCAAATCTTCAGAATAAGTTCACCAATCAAGCCTCAATGAAAAGCTTCTTGGGCTTCTCTCAAACTAGCCACTTCGAGGTACTTGACTATTTTACACTCTGGTTATCTTCACTCTGAGCATAAACTCTCTTAGCCTTTGCTTTGGGTTTCTCTAAAAACCGATGTATTCCTTACTTATAAATCCATAGTCATCCCTAAACAGCCATCACCAAGACAAATGTCAACAGCAAAGATCGGCCTGTACAGACCATTTTGGGTTCCTTCAAGCTTCTCTATCAGGAAATAGATTGCAGAAGAACCAGTTAAGCTACTTCCTCTGTTTTTGGCTAATCACTGGGCTTGTTTTTGAGCATTTTTGAACTGGATTGTTCTTATTCTGGTTCTTTAACAGGTGGTTTGAAGGCGAAGGAGGAGGGATAAGTGGCTTTATTTTTGCATCACTTTCTTCTTAAAAATGCGTGGGAAATGGATCTGCTGAAGAGATGGGCTTTGTTTCCCTGTTTTTTTTGTTCTTTTCCATCTTCATTTCTTTCCCTTTTTGTAACGATCAATGCAATGGGAACCATTTATGGTAAGAGATTTGTGAATTGGAAACAAATCTGAGTAATGTTTAGAACAAGATCACAAGACCCACTAACTTTCATCCAAATAATGCCTAAAACTTTAGATTTTATTAGGTGGGATTTTATCAAATCCACACCAAAACTCCAAACAAAAAATTTAAATTGAAAATTTTGGTTCACCCAAAACTGTCTGCCATCATTTGCTTATATTGATTTTGTGATGTGATTTGTTTAAGTGATTCAGCAGACAAAAAAAATGGAAGTTGGTCTGATTTGTTCTATAAAAAAAGTGCTCAATAAATTAATAAAAAAAAAATAGCAATTTGGGAATTTAGGATGTCAAATTCTAATACTGACCACATGTCTCTCTCTCCATTTTTTTTTTTTTTTAATAACATTATGTATATTTTATATTTTATTGAGATTCAGTTCTTCCAAGAGAGAGAACTAATTATTATTTTTTAATTGATTCCATTCATTTTTTTTTTTTTTTTTTTTTTTTT
>NW_019272024.1:1284462-1437256 GCF_002738345.1 Cucurbita maxima | reverse complement strand
TTTTTTTTTTTTTTTTTTTTTTTTTTTGGATAGAAGTGATTTTAAGAGGGTATGGGAAAACCAGGCAACTCAAAGCCCTTAGGCCCAATGGGCTACTCATTCATTTATATTGGGCTCTTCATGTTGGGCCCATTTGATTTTGGTCAACTTTGACTTTATATTTTTCTTAAAGCTTAAATGAGAAGTTTTTAATTTTAGGATTTTGTCATTTAATACACTTCTAATTAATCTTAAAGTGTAATAAAATATTAACTTTCAACTTTTTTTGCCCAATAAATCTTCCAATTATTTATTTATTATTATTTTTTTTTTTTATAAAATTTACATACCCATTTAACATAAAATTTAAGTTTACTTGTATTATTAGTGCATTAAATTCACATTTTAAGAATTTAGTAAGACACAAATAAACTTGTAATTTATTTATTTTTATGAGTTTTTTTTTTTTATGTCAACTTAATGATATATATATATTATTTATTTCGCAATTTCTCATCTTCAACCCATATAATGAGGGTCCAAATTCCAAGTCAAATATAACCTAATCAAATTCTTCATATTTTATTTTCTAATAAAAAAAGAAAAAAAAAATTGAAATATTTGATATGCAATATTTAGACTATTGACAAATTAAATATGAATAATCAAAACTTAGCTTTCAACCGTCGCAATTTAAATTTAATTTTTTCTTCACCTTTTAAATGATCTTAGTTTCGGTTCAAACTAAAATCTGCACTTTATTTTTATTCATTTTATTTATTTGAGATCAATAAATAAGGTCCATGTCTTTTTTAAAAAGAACATAGCTTTTCGTTATTTTCAAATATTTTCTTTTTGGGTTTTACATTGAAATTTGAGTTTTGACTTGAATTTCGTTGTTTTTGTAAAATTGTAAATTATTATTTAAAAACAAATTTTCAAATATAGTTAAATGATTAAAATCACAAATATAAATTACTATCCCATGAATTGTTACTTGAGCGAAAATTGGAACTCGAACACTATGAAAGGATTCAAAGGTAAGTTGAAATATATTTTAAACATAGAACAAAGTTGGGAGGGGCATAGCCTATTTTAAAATACAGGTCTGTTCTTGATGCACATGATAGAAGCATCACTCAATTTCAATTTCAATAACCGACAGAATCACATACTTTTTTGTAAGTTATCAATTAAAATAGTAATTGAAAATTGAATAGGATTCAATTGACTTTTAACATCCATGAATAATGCACAATACAATAATCTGTATCAATTTCAGATGAGGAAGAATTGACAATGGCGGAGTAGGGTGGGCCGTTCAATCAATGATCACAATCTCTTGCCGTCCTAAGCGTAGGCACGCAATTCCATATCAGTCTTTATTGCGCTTCAATTATGTGGTCCGTTTCCCGTCGAGATTTGTTTTTCCCCAGCGACTCAAAACTGATTTGATTCCTTTTTCATGTAGTTTTCAATCAAATCAATCTATTTCAAAGAGTTGAAACTAATCGCAAACAGAGAAGACGTCTGCTGCGTGATTAGGAATTCGAAAAGGAAGATCGAGAAAAATCGAAGAAAGAAACTCAGAAACTCAGAAATTCATAATTTCATCGATTCGTAATTAGTTACAAGTTTAGTTTCGGAGCTATTAATCCGAAACGGTTCCATGTCTGAATCTATGAGAGAAACACAGAATCGGTAGCTACACGATCAAACCAAAACTAAATCATCAAAAAAAAGAACATTCCGCGATTGCAACTACGCGAAGATCACAGAGAAAAATAGCGAGAGAGCATAAAAAAAACCTGGTGTCGGTAAGAAACCGAGATGATAATCAAGACTAAGAAACAGTGCGCTTGCCAGGACGATCGGCGACCTTCATAGTTTTATCGATCAACAATCGAGATTTTCGGCTACGGATCTCAACCTTGACGCTGGAGCTTTTGTCCATCTTTATATACGGCTTCTTCGACTTCTTCAGCGCCTTCACCTTGGATTTTATGGATTCCACTAAACTGCCGAACTGATTCGCCATTGAAGCCACTCAAAATGGAGGACTCGAAGCAGAAATTTGATAGAATTAGGGTTTGGAAGAGGGAAAAAGAAGGAGATGGAATTCAGTTGAGGGAGATGTGAGATTCAGAGGTTTCCAACTCTCCTTCCAGTGGCAAAGAAGTTCCATATATAGAAGAAGAAGCACGCATGCCGTGTGGCATATTATGAACGCAAATAAGTGACCTCATTTTTACTTCTAAATTACACTTTTGCCACTCTCTTAACCTCGCTTTTCATTTCCTACTTCATTGGAAACGTTGAATTTGGGACCAACGTGGATCATATTAATCCTTATCAAATTATAACAAACCTTTGGAGAATTTGGAAAGTCAATTACTAATTCATTTCATCTAAACCCTAAACTTTAATTTTGTCTTAAATAAATATTACCTCATTAAACATTAAATATAAAATACAAATTTAAATAGACACAAATTTAAAAGATTACGGTATAATTTAATTTAATATACAAACTTTCAAGTACAATTAATTTCGACATAAAAATATTAAATCATTATTATTGTTTATTTTAATATAATAAATGTAAAAATGGAGATTTTAAACCATCATCCTCGAATAAAAATATTTATGTAAATTACGTTAATTTAATTTATTAAATTAAACATGTGAATTAGTAGTGTGAAATAGAAAGAAGGTATAATTTTTTAAATGAATAATAAATGGAGAATTTTGTAGGGATAAGAAATGAAATAGGTGGCGGGATGGAGACAGAAAAAGTTTCCCGATCACCGCCCTGCCATGAATAACTCTAATCATAACATATATCGATTGAAAAATAAAATAAAATAAAAGATATATATATATATAGTAGGAGAATTGAATTGCAATCTCTTAATAAAATAATAATAATAATAAATAATAAAAATAATTCCGACCTAATGAAATCAAATATTTAAAGCGAGAAGACTTTAACTTCAAATTTAATGTGCTTGACTATTTTAAACAAATCAATAAAACCCTAAGCCCTTTGTTCACATTTCACACTCAAACTGATCTCAAATTTAATTTAATGTCTTTTAAATTTCATTTCATAAACGCTATTTATTGAGAACATTCCATAAGAATTAATTATAAATTTCTCTAAATCATATTACCAAAATTCTCTTAGGCATAATTACAAACACCTTGCCTGCATTCAAATTCAAGCTCTATCCCGAATCTCCTCCACAACACAACTGACAGTTTTTGCTGCAGTCGACTGCCGAGACGGCGGGCTGTTGCGCCGGGGTATCAGAAGAAACAGAGGTCGCCGAGTTTTCATGGATTTGAGATGCTTCTGAGTTTGCTTCTACTTGACGCCATCCCACTTTGTTCGTCCGTCGTAGGCGGCTTGCTCCGCCGACGACCTCTCTGCCGGTTCCGTCTTCAGAAACCAGTACTCGCCTGCGGCGGCGTTTGCCACTGTTTTCTCCGAGCGAATAACTTGGAGCAGTTGACAATTGTATACTTTTTCTTTTTGGAACAATTTGAAATATAACCTAATGAAATTCAAAGTCTCTATTTTCCATTTTGTTTTATTTTAATTTTATTTCATTTTGGTATACTTTTTAGTGTAGCATTGATTTTTTTTTTTTTTTTTAATAATGGCAAAATTGAATTGAATGATCGATTTTAATGATAATTAATGTCGTGTCTATTAAGTTCCAAAATTAAAAGTATATATATATATATATTCTAACTAATAAATAAGAAATAACAATGGAATACAATTTTTTGAAAAATGAAAAAAAGAGAATAGCTTTTAAATGCAACAACTTCCAAACTACCTATTTATTTCTTACACCAAAAAGAGGTAAACAGAAGAACAAAGAGAGTTACCCCTCTCGTTCACGAGCGATATACATCTGATTATACGATCAAATATTAATGTCCTCTCGACATACCGAAAGATTTTCAATCCATGATAGGTAATGTGAATACTTAGAAATGATTACTTTAGGCTAATCAAATTATGATACATAATTATGATATCGTGACCCGAAGAAACTTAGTAAATCTAGTTCCTTTAACCTGGATTATATAAAAGTTAACAATTAGTCAAAAATTAAACATAATTACACTAATATAATTTCCCAAACTTACAGAAGAATCTCTTCCTTTTGTCACTAATTCTATGTAAATAATCTCATGGCTTCCTCTGGCTATCTGTGTAGATATAATCAGCATGGGCTGCAAGAGTTTTCCTCATCAAGCAATATTCTTCTCCAATTTCTTCACAACTCTCCTCCTCCAAAGCATCATCCCCAGCCTTCAACTTCCCAAAAAGAATGAAAAGAACACACAATATTACTACAACTTCCTTTCTTTCTAGAAACAGATATTAACAAGAGAAATTGCTGATAAATTTACGTACCTCGTCTCGAGAAGTCCCGGGAAAAGCGTTTGAAAAGCCAGGCACAGGCACAGGCCGAGCGCCAATGGTGGTTACCGAGGAGACAAAGGAGAAGAAAAGGAAGAGAAATGTGAAGATGGAGGTTAAGAGTTTGGGAGCCATATGAGAGAAATGGGGAAGAAGAAGGACTGGAAATGAATATAAAGGGATTGTGGAAGGGCAAAATTGGAACTTCAAGCCAAAAGTAACCAGCATGGATTTTATACTCATGAGTTTTTTCCCCTCATAAAAAAAGTTATCATCATTGAATATCTATGCTTAAAGTTAAATATAAACCTGTCCAAAGAAATAATTAGGAGAGGTTTAAAAGAATGCGTTTATAACTATTCTCGTGACTATGTGTCGGACCACGCTTGGCTATACTATTCCATTGGAACGATTTAGATTTGACAGGAACATAAAGAATAAATTAATTTTTAAAAATAATTTATCAAGTACATTTGATAAACTTAGAACGATACAAAGAAGATTAGCATAATCGAGAAATTGACTGAATCCTAAACCTGAGGCATTATAAAAAGTATCTACTTGATTAGAGTTAGAGCGGGACCTCAAAGCTTAAGAGTGTAAAGAATATAATGAAATAATTCATAAGTACATTACTTGTACCCCATGTTATCAAAGTAATGTGTGCTCGAAATATATTGAAGAATTAATAGTTCTAATCTATTAGCTCAAATGTTTTTGGACCTTGAATGACGAAAATAAATTATTCATACTCCTCAAACGGTTGAAGATTCAAATTTCTACCTCTCGTCTCTTTAAAACTAAGCTACGTGTTTCCTTTTGTGGTGGGGAGTTGGGTTGGAAAGGGAATCCTAGCATAACAAGTTGCATCAAATGTAGGAAAAAAACTAAGAAAGCACAATGATAATGATTACAAATAAGCATGCCTCACTTATAGGCATCCAAAAGTTGCAAACCATAGTGGTGTCTCAATGATTCTTACGTGGGTAGGTCCTCTAAAAATGATTTGGATTTCCCTAATAATGATTTCTCTTCTTGAGGATGTAGTGGAGGAGGTCAAGAACATAGCCATCACTTACTATTATAATCATACAAACCTTGCAAGTTTCTTTATCATACCGAATTCATTAGAGGTAAATGAAATCCAAACATCCTGTCTTTAAGAAGATAAGTAATGTCTTGATTCGGTAAGCTCTGTGACATCAACAAAACCTTACAATCTAAATCACCATCACCCAGAAACAGTTTAATTCAAACCACCAAATCTAGTTGACTCAGTGTTCTTCCATATCCTAATTAAAAATAACTCGATTTTAGACTAGTTCTTGTAGATATTTCTCGTAAAACTACAATGACTTGCACAATAGAAACGAAGGCAGCGTGCATTAGCCCTTTCTAAACCAACTTTGTAAACTATTCTATTCAATAGCCAGGTCAAAAATTTCAAGAATTGAAGTTTCATAATAAATGTGTGTGGGAGAGAGCTATGGACCATTACTTTGTTTGAATGACATAATAAAATCTTGTGGGAAAGGATGAGAGAGAGAAAAAGTAGAAGCAATAAGAGGCACTAAAGGGGGAGATATGAAAGGATCATATGTGGTCAACTCTCTATGATATCTGCCTCTTTGCCAATGTGCAAAAGTCAGCCGTTCATATTAAATCTTCACGGGCTTTTCTACTCATTTCCCACCGTTGCAAATACAGTTAGATCTCTACAGTGTTTATACCACATAAGATTTTGTGGCTGATATTTCTAAAACATCTAAAAGTTTGCATTTCTGGTAATGAGTAAAGCTCAAATTTGTTCTGTTTTTGGAAAAAGCACGTACGGGTAGACACGCCTCCATGCTGTTTTGGGAAAGGGTACACCAACTTGGAGAGAAAGTGTAACGGCCCAGGCCCACCGCTAGCGGCTTTCCCTTTCGGGCTTCCCTTCAAGACTTTAAAACGTGTCTACTAGAGAAAAGTTTTCACACCCTTACTAAAGGTGTTTCGTTCTCCTCTCCAACTAATGTGGGATTGTGGAATCCAACTATCATGAGAGTTAATGGCCCTAGTAAAGAGAAGGGGTTTAGTAACGGCTGAATGATTAAGACTTTTGAGAAAGGATTTGGCAGAGGAAAAAAAAAACCTCGTTGGCCTCATGAGGCCAAACCCGAATGGCTAGTCGGACGTCTAAAGGAATATTTGATAATAGGAGTTTTAATTCAGCTAATTTAGATACTTCATCGTCTTTCAAGAATCGGTTGTAGCTCCATTTCCCACTATGTTAGAAACAGAACCATGAAATAAGGCTCGGTGATTCAATGTATTCTTTCATAGGTATTACCTACTCAAGCCCAAGTCCAAGCTCACCGCTAGCATGTGTTGTTCTTTTTGGGCTTCCTCTCAAGGTTTTAAAACTCGTCTATTAGGGATAGGTTTCAACACCCTTATAAGGAATGCTTCGTTCTCCCCTCTAACCGATGTGAGACCTCACAGTCCAACCCCCTTGGGGACCCAGCGTCCTCACTTGCACACCGCCCAGTGTTTGACTTTAATAGCATTTGTAACAGTTTAAGTCCACCGCTAGCAAATATTGTCCTCTTTGGACTTTCCCTTCTAAGCTTCCTTTCAAGGTTTTAAAACGCATTATACTAGGGAGAAGTTTCCACACCCTATTAAACAATGTTTCGTTTCCCTCTCCAACCGATGTGGGACCTCACGCTGGAAGTTCTGGAAATGTTTTTCAATCTTCTCAGCACCCTTTGTTGGCATTTGAAGGAGTAAGTAGGATAGGAAGGTTGGATAGTGTTGCTTGGAGAGGAGATAATCTTCCACCTCCAGATATTGAGAATTTTCCAGTCATTCTGTTTTTTTTTCCTTCAATATCCCAACGATTGGGGCCCAAAAGGAGAGGTTTTTGGGGTTGCCATTTCAAGTAACACCTTGTAAGTGTTTGACCACCCCCTCCCCCTTAGTTTTCAGAAACTAATACACAAAATATACGATAAACTCAATGGAATTGTGCATAAACTAAAAGATTCTAATAGAAAGTACCTGACTACCTTTTCCTCCTTTCGCTTAGTTTCGGTTTCTTTTGTGCGTTCTTTCAGTTGTGCAATGTACTCCTCAAATATTTCCCTACAAAGATAAACTCAAAAGATAAATTCAAACACAACTCGAGTAAAATAAAGGGACAGGACAGTTTGTCAAGGCAAGAGATACAAGCTAACAAATAGGGGTAAAATTATGTCACTAAGATATGAACTGACACTGAGTGAACAACATAACAAACCTTAAATGAACATAAAAGATTAAAAAAAAATCATCTCCAACACGTTTACTATAACAGCCCAAGCTCACTGCTAGCAGATATTTTCCTCTTTTGATTTTCCATTACGGGCTTCCCCTCAAAATTTTAAATACGTGTCTGCTAGGGAGAGGTTTCCACACCCTTAAAAAAAATGATTTGTTCCCCTCTCAAATCAATATGGGATCTCACAATCCACTCCTTTATAGCTCATCGTCCTCCGTTACTCTCTTCAATCGATGTGGGATTCACAATTGTGTGATCCACATCGGTTGGAGAGAGGAACAAAGTATTCTTTATAAGAGTGTGGAAACTTCTCCCTAGCAGATATTGTAATGGCCCAATATAAAAGAGGGGTTTCCACACCCTTATAAAGAATGTTTCGTTCCCCTCCCCAAACAATATGGAATCTCACAATCCACCCCTTAGAGGACCTAGCATCCTCGTTGGCAGACTCCCTAGGGCTGGCTCTATACCATTTGTAACAGCCCAAGCCCACCACTAGCCAATATTGTCCGTGAACCAATCAAAAAATGGATCCAATCCAAAAGAACAAACACGACGGATAATTGCACAAATCCTTGGAGAGTGAAGTCCACATAGAGGCATTGAATCTAGCAAGAGACTAAAACTCTTACAAAAAGCATCCATGAATACATAATTTAAGGTTATCACGTTTTCAATAAGAGAAGAACCCAAGCCCTTGGAAGGTATCGTCCAAGAGACATGCCTACGAGTACTACCACAACCAAGGCACCCTTGGTTGTTACAATATAGAATCAGAAACCCCAAAAATTCCAAAACCTCTTCCCTGCTCCAATATGAAACAGTTTCGCTACCAATTATACAAATATTTCCTAATGCGCGACGGAAGTGCCAAGAAGGAAAATCCGCGGAAACAAACAGCAATCAAGCAATCCACATGGGGGAAAAATGAACAATCAATTAGACAGTAATGCAGCAATACCAGGAGGAGACCAGGATTAAAGTAGCGCCGTAGAAGTAAACAACCGATTGATGAATAGGGTTTAACAAGCAAAAACAGAATAAAAAAAAAAAAAAATACCCGAGCGAAGAAAGTACGAATGGAGAATGATACAGCGCCGTGAATCAGGATTGAAGGAAGTGCGCGAATAAATTGGAGATTTAAACCTCCGGGCAGAGAATTTGGTGCCATGGGCGAAGTTTCCTAGAGAGATGAGCTCGTGGAGCTGCCCAGCGGCTGGGCTGCTATGGATTTGGAAGCTCTAGGCGCGCGCTCTTATAAACGGTCTTTCTATTTTTAGAATGAATCTACCATTTCGAGGTAAGATACATAACGTGACTAAACTCTCAATTGACACTCAGTTTGGATACCTCTCGGTAGTATCATGATGTGATGCGAACAAAATGGTACTATCATCACACCAAGAAAAGTGTATATTAAAGTCAATTTAAAGCATAAGTAATGTTAGAGAAAACAAGGTAACACAAGCGTATAAAACAAGTTCGAGGAAGGTCGAGTAAAACCCTGGTCATATTCTCAGAAGTTTTAGTTTCTATATGAGTTTTGACATATGACTCTGGAGTTAAAGTCTATCTATATGAAAAAATGAAATTTTGCCAAATTTGATATTAATCGAACACTCAAAAGACGCTCCACGGAAGTACATGACTGTTTGCCAAAATCATATCTACTCTATAATGATAAAAAATGCCTAAAAATGTATTATACGAGGAGGCATAATGTCAGCTCTCTACCATTCCTAGATCTTGTGACCTAAATGTGTCATAGTGAGGGCGAGGGGTGCAAGAGGAGTATCTCAAGCGACTTTCTTTGAAATGAGTTTTTCAAAGATAGTATTGGACGACATGGGGTGAATCGACATTGCACCTTTGTCATGTGTCGAAGGGTTGACGTGTGTGGCTTAGTGTAGAGACAAGTCGGCTAGAGTTGCAAATGATTGATTATGCACATACGGAACGACTAGTGTCATAGTGAACATATTAATCGATAGTTTGTACTTATTAATATTTCTTTTACACTCCAATATTGAAGGATAATTAAATAAATATATTTTTACAATTTTTTTTTTTTTTTTTCATATGTGGCCTTAAAAATAAGAAAGCTTCAAAATAACAATTTTTATAAATATACGTTTGAAATAAATAAATAAAAAAAAGGAAGAAAATTGCTAAAATGGCAACTTCAAATTTCCTTGAATTATGGAAATAAAAATGGGAGAGAAAAAGTAATAAATACCCTAAAATAAATCGGAGAAAAACATATTTCCAACACGAGCGTCCTTAAATTCCTCGAAACAAACGGTCGCAAGGGAAAAAAAGACCCTAAAATAAAGGGGAAATAAAATTATTTAAAAAATAAAATGGAAATATCGCAAATTACACCGTCTTAGAGGCTCCGCAGAATTTATATCCCCCACCCAAATCGACGGGTGTCTTCATTTCTTCCTTCGCAAGTTCGAACCCTAATTGTCAAAATCTGAGGAGAAAGGGCCGAATTCAACCATGAAATTGAGGCTGAGATCCGTAGAGTCCAAGGAGACTCTCAGAATTGAAGTTCCTGATCAATCTACCATCGAGCACCTGAAACAGACGCTCCTCCAGGCACTGTCTTCTTCCTTTTCCGCTGATTCTCTTCACCTCTCTCTCAATCGGAAGGACGAGCTTCAAGGATCGTCGCCGGAGGATTCGCTGCACTCCACTGGTATCACTTCAGGTGACCTTGTTTTCTTCACTTTTAAACCTTCCGGGTTTTCTTCTCGAGGAGGTACGTCGATTCAAGCTTCTTCACAAGATTCATCTTCGTCGCGACCAGCAAAACAAATTCAAGGTATCTATTGTGATATTAAAAAACCTAGGTTGGAGAATTCGATGCCTGAATCCATAGAATCCAAGTCCTTGGATGCAGAAATGACTATAGGCAGCATGGTCGAGGACGGGGAGAAATTTTTGGAGTCGGATTGTGAAGAAATGGACGTTGAGGAAGATCCAGTCGTTGATGTAGTGAAGAAATGTTCGAGGCCGATCTTTTTGAGGAGAGTGCTGAAGGAGGAGCTAGGTTATGATCGTAATGCTCACAAGCTTTTGGTAACTGCCGTTCACGCAGTACTTCTGGAGTCTGGATTTGTGCTGATTGATCCTAATTTAGGTTCTGAGGATAATCCTTTCCGTATGCCTGAAGATTGGCCTTCCCCATCGTTTACGATGTCGCTTTGGTACACCCTACCTAAACTTTTGGCCAAGGAGGACAAGAGTTATACCATGACTGAAGTAGTTTTATTGAAGTTTCAGAGTTTGGGGCACTTTGTTAATGTTTATGGGTCTCTTAACTGCAGTAGAGGATCTAGTGTTTATCGTATATCTTTGGATGAGAGAAAATTTGCACCAAATCTTGATCTGATTTGGGTGGATTCGGTATCCAGCTACATAATGGATGAAAAAGAAGGGGATCCAGATAAACAAGTTTTTGAACTCTGGAAGCTAGTGAAGGATGCTCTTGCATTGCCACTCTTGATTGATCTCTGTGAAAAAACTGGTTTACCAACTCCTGCAAGCTTTATGCTACTCCCAGCTGATCTGAAGATGAAGATCTTAGAGGCTCTTCCTGGTGTTGATATTGCAAGAGTTGAATGTGTGTGTACTGAATTGCTTTACTTGGCCTCCAGCAATGAGCTGTGGAAGATGAAGTTCACTGAAGAGTTCGGTTTCGAGGACAGCGTTTCAGGAAAAAGGCTATGGAAGTCACGATTTGTTGCATATTACGAAAATGAAAAGCTGAGAAGCAGGAGAACTAACCATGTGAGGGATTTTCTTAGTTTAGGGTGGCCGGTGCATCAACCCCCTTATCCGTTCCCAGCTCCTCATGTTATTGGGGGAGATTATGATATTGTGCCTAGTATCAGGCTCCCTACACATGGAATTCCTGGACAATCGTTACGGTGGACGCCGAGGCGTCGACAAGTTTTCATTCCACATTACGATTTGATAGGACGATGAGGACTGAATCTGAGCTCCATCTAGGCAGTTTTTATTATAGTTTTGTGTGCTTTGTTATGTAAAGGAATAAGGTGTGGGAAATCTTGCCAGAATGGAGATATCAGGTTAGGCCATGGATCTTTGTAAATATTGCTTGCCTCAAAGCTCTTCTTGTTGCTTGAATAGAGATGTTTCTTTCTGAAGTTTGCTACCTCAACTGTAGACTGGAATATTATCAGTTCTTTTGTTTAAGCAGAAAAGTTCTATATTTGTTGATTGTGCTTCGGTTGAAGGATTTTTATTAGTTGGGATCAAATATAAAGTGGAATATTGTGTAGGTTTTGCTTATAACTGATAACATGTTGCTGTGATTATTATGTTCAAATTATTAATAATTATTATATGCAAAAAGTTAAATTATAATTTTAGTCTCACTTCTTCCATGGTATTTTTGTAACATGTCACAATTTGTAGCTGGTAGTCTATGTGTCATTTGTTTGAGTTAATTAAAAGAACGAAAAAAGAAATATGCATCCGCTTTTATATATCTAGGCGCGACATTTAACTAATGTTTTGTGGGTTAATGTTGTGGTTAAAGGTCGAGTAATTTTGTTTAAAAAGACGTTTAACTAATGTTTTGTGGTTTAAAAATTAGGTTTTAAAAAGATCAATTATATATCTACGTCCATTTCATTAATGTTTTGTGGGTTAATGTTGTGGTTAAAGGTCGAATAATTTTATTTAAAAAGACGTTCAACTAATATTTTGTGGGTTATGTTAAATGTTCACAGTAATTTGGTTTAAAAAGTAAGTAGGTTTTAATTTTTGTATTAAATAGATGTATGATGTTGGAAAGAAAATGTCTAATAAATTTCTAAATCTAAATTTTTAATTTTGTGCATAATAAATCTAAAATTTTTTAATTTTATATTTAATTTTTTTTTTTTTTTTTAAGTTTTACAAAAAGTTTATAATTTTATTAGAACTAAAATTAAAATGCTCAAAATTTTTTCTCATATAATAAACTTTTTTCATTCATGCATAAAGAAAAACATTTTTCATTGAAATTTATTTGTAATTATCCTAAAAGATCAATTAATTAATTCCTACAACTATAGGTGGGCGGAGATCAATTATTATTTAAAGTTTTATCATATTTAAAAAAGATTAAAAAAAAAATGATAGTTGAGATAAATTTGAATTTCACAAAAAAAAAAAAAAAAAAAAAAAAAGACCACAAATTGGAAAGATGAAAAATTAAACTTAAAATTTAACCAAAATGAGAGGGAAAAAAGTCGACAAGAGTACAAAGTGCCAACCGGATCCAAGCCCAAAGCCCAAAAGCCCAGCCCACGATTTCAGCCCATTACCCGCCAATATCTCGGATTCAAATTTGAAAAATGAAACCGACGATAAAAAAGCGAATCCCTAACCATGGTTAACTCTCAATCAACCAGAGTAAACCAATTCTGGCTTAGCTACCGTTCAATTTTCCACCAACGGTTAAAAAAAGACCACTCCTTACGCTGGCTTCGGCTCCCACTATAAATACATCTCTTCCGTCTTCTCCCTAAATCTATCCATCCAAAAAAAGGGTTTCAAAGGGGAAGGCGTCTTTACAAACGTCTTTCTTCCTCGTGAGAGTTTTTCTCTCCATTTCCTGCTCAGATCTCTTCTTCGTTCTTCCATTTCTAAGCCATAATGAGAGAGTGCATCTCAATTCACATCGGTCAGGCCGGTATCCAGGTTGGCAATGCCTGCTGGGAGCTCTACTGCCTCGAGCATGGTATTCAGGTATTCTACTGTTCCTTTCTTTTTTTGTTTTTTGCTTTTGTTCGCTCGATCTGATGGATTTATTGACATTTCTGCATCTAGCGCTTGATTTTTGGTAGATTTCTAAGAGTTCTGTTGTTTTCATCTTATATCCACTCGATCTGCAAGGAATTGTGACATTTCTGTATCTAGCATTGTTGTAGCTCGAGTTTTGTTGTTTTTAGTTCGTTTTTTTTTTTAAAGATATTTGTTGTTGTCCTTTTGTTCACTCGATCTGTAACGAATTGTCGGCATTTCTTCATCTAGCATTGTTATGGACTACGCTTTGGTGTTTTGTTCGATTCACGAGTCTTTTTTCGCTCGCATCCAGTGGTTCATGTGGATCTTTACTGGTTGTTTGATTTACTTCGTGTTTTCCCCATAGCACGATGTGTACTTGAGATCTTTCGCTGTGTTTACGGATCTTCGTTAATATGTGTTTTGGTGTTCGTAAGTTTGCTAAATCTGCGTTGAATACCATCGTTACTCCCTGTCGTTTAACAGAAGTGTAACATGTGCTGATGTATACATCGGGATCTTGAAATAGAAAATTATTCTTGCCGAATCTGTGAACTATTTATTTATTTTTTTTTCATTTTCCATTGGATCAACGCTGTCTGAATTTCATATAAGCTGGCTTTGGATCTTTGATTTTGTAATATGCGAAGATAATTTGGTGCTTATTTCGTTGTGTTTACTGACATCTTCGTTGATCTGTGTTTTGGTATTCGTAAGCTTGCTAAATATGCGTTTAATACCATCGGTACTCCCTGTCGTTTAACAGAAGTGTAACATGTGCTGATGTATACATCGGGATCTTGAAATAGAAAATGATTCTTGCCGAATCTGTGTACTATTTTTTTTTTTTCATTTTTCATTGTTCAAAGCTGTCTGAATTTCTTATAAGCTGGCTTTGGATCTTTGATTTTGTAATATGCGAAGATAATTTGTTGCTTGCTTTAGTCGTCGTTTATTCGTATCTCTGTTGTATTAGTCTTCTTGTTGTTACGTATCAAAACCGAAGTTTAAGAAGCGCTTTCGTACGTCAGAATAAACAGAATTCTCTAATTCTTGTCTGTAAAATCTGTACAGCCCGATGGCCAAATGCCAGGCGACAGTACTCACGGTGGAGGGGACGATGCTTTCAACACCTTTTTCAGTGAAACAGGTGCAGGGAAGCACGTTCCTCGTGCGGTTTTTGTTGATCTTGAACCTACTGTTATTGATGAGGTGAGGACTGGAACTTACCGCCAACTCTTCCATCCTGAACAGCTGATCAGCGGCAAGGAAGATGCCGCCAATAATTTTGCCCGTGGTCACTACACCGGTAATTTCTCGATCTTGACGTCAATGGATATATATTCAATGTCTTTGTATTCACCTATTATTCCTTTATTTCTCTTCAGTCGGAAAGGAAATTGTTGATCTCTGCTTGGACCGAATCCGAAAGCTGGCTGACAACTGCACCGGTCTTCAAGGATTCCTTGTGTTCAACGCTGTTGGTGGTGGCACTGGCTCTGGTCTTGGCTCCCTCCTTTTGGAGCGATTATCGGTTGACTATGGAAAGAAATCCAAGCTTGGGTTCACTGTTTACCCCTCTCCACAAGTCTCAACTTCTGTTGTTGAGCCATACAACAGTGTCCTCTCAACCCATTCTCTCCTGGAACATACTGATGTTGCCGTTCTCCTTGACAACGAGGCCATTTATGATATCTGCAGGCGCTCCCTTGACATCGAGCGTCCCAACTACTCTAACCTCAATCGTCTAGTCTCCCAGGTAATTAGTCTAAGAATTTTTGGATCAGATCTGATATGGTTCCATTAAAATCAACTATTAACACGTTCGGTATAATTTCAGGTTATTTCGTCCTTAACAGCCAGTTTGAGGTTCGATGGTGCATTGAACGTGGATGTGAACGAATTTCAGACCAACTTGGTCCCGTACCCCAGAATCCACTTCATGCTTTCCTCATATGCACCAGTGATCTCAGCCGAGAAGGCCTACCATGAGCAACTCTCAGTAGCTGAAATCACCAACAGTGCCTTCGAGCCCTCATCCATGATGGTCAAGTGTGATCCCCGACACGGAAAGTACATGGCATGCTGCCTTATGTACCGTGGTGATGTTGTACCAAAGGATGTGAATGCGGCTGTTGCCACCATCAAGACCAAACGTACCATTCAGTTTGTTGACTGGTGCCCCACTGGATTCAAATGTGGTATCAACTACCAGCCACCTACTGTTGTCCCTGGAGGTGATCTTGCTCGTGTCCAGAGGGCTGTCTGCAAGATCTCTAACTCTACCAGTGTTGCTGAGGTCTTCTCTCGTATCGATCACAAGTTTGATCTCATGTATGCCAAGCGTGCCTTCGTGCATTGGTACGTTGGTGAGGGTATGGAGGAAGGTGAGTTCTCTGAAGCTCGAGAGGATCTTGCTGCCCTCGAGAAGGATTACGAAGAGGTCGGTGCTGAGTCGGCTGAGGGTGAAGATGATGAAGGAGAGGATTACTAAGCAGCATGTTGCCACATCCCGCCTTGTTAGGGGTGGGCGCTCTCATTGTTGGTGTCTGTCAGTCCCGTTCCGTTTTCTTTTCATTATATGAATTGTTATCGTCGCGACACTTCTGGTTTGCAAAGCATTATGTGAATCAATTTATGTTTTAAATCAAATTTGCCATTATTTGAATGGAGTGTTTCTCAATAGTAGTCATGGATTTTATTTTTTATTTTTAAATGTGCTAAAAAATTAGTAGATATTTTTCATCGTTTATTATTTAGAAAACTGGTAATAAAATTTCCCAAAGCAATTCCGAAGCTAACGGAAAATTCTAGCATGAGGATTTATTTAAAAACATTTATGTAAATTTAAATGTCATTGAAAATACGAATAATTGGCGCATAATTTGACCTCTTTATTCTAGCTCTTTATAAAAAAAAAAAAAAAAACTTTCTATATATGCTTCCTTTTAAAAGAAAAAAATATATAGTCATGTGGTGAACAATGATGCTAAAATTTGCCTAAAAAGACGGGCCCACAAGAGCTCAAATTTCACAATTTAAAAACACTTTATTATTATAAAACTTCAAACCCTCCCCCAAAATTTAATAAATTAAAACTGCAACACAAAACTAAAAAAAGAATAAAAAAGAAATTTTTTAGCTAATAATCATTTTAAAATGTGTAAATCCTAGCCCAAAAAGAAAAAGCAGCAGGAGAATGAGTCTAGAAAACGTAAATTAAACCAGAAAATTCTAGCTAATAATCATTTAGATATATTAATAATAATAGTAAGGAACATCAATTAACATTGGGAAGGGAAAACAAAGTAGTAGAAAACCAACCAATTAGGAGATTATGCGTCCGTCAATTTACACGAGGAGCCATTTGTGAAATTCTTTCGTCTTCTAAAAGAGCATATGGATCAACGTACGGTGGAGGTGATATTGGCGTTTTGGTGCCATCGTGAACAAAAGATGGTCCAAGAAACTGCATAAAAATAGTATTAGAGTAAAAATGTTGGTTTCGACCTCCTCTTAAGTACTTGGATATCAAACAGAAATTGGAGCAGTAAATATAAGAGAAAGGAGCCTTACAAAGTAAAGAGCAAAAAAGAACGAAACAGTGACGACGATCAACGGCCAGAATCCTAAGAAGAACGTTCCTCCAATTGTTAGCAAAAGTTTAGCACGAGGGATCAACCCCTGAAAACCAAATGAAATGAATTAAAGCTGACATGCAGTTGAAATGATAGAAATGAAAGGGAATGGAATATAATCAATCTGTATTTATCTCATGGGAATCCTAAACAGTTTAATTTAGTTTAATTTTGCATTTAGTAGATTTGTCGATTATAAAAAATTATTAAAGTGCAGGAACTAAATTTGTAAATGTTAAAAGAGTTAGAAGACAAAATAGACACAACTAGGGCAATCCTATGCCAATAATATCAACCTAATATTAAGATCCAACTAATGGATCACTCAGAAAACATAAATGCACGATAAAGTTTATTCTGTTCCTTCCAGCACGAAATTAGAAAGAAACTTCAGTTTTCCCAGGACTTTGTTTGGAAAAATAGAATATAGTTCCAGTGCATGTAGAACTCAAATACTGCAGACTTCTATATTAAACCTTACGCTCAGATATATTGGTGTTTCTCTACTGATTGACCACTCCAAAACTGATGCTGCTGGCTAAGATTAACAGTATCATTGGTTCCAATTATGAGCTTTGGCTTGTCGAAGTTAGACTTTTAAAAGAATTACTAGTACACTTCATATACGAATTACTAAGACAAATGATGTATGAGAGAATAGCAGGCACATGATGCTGTTAACCTGCTATAAGTACAGAAAAAACGGGAGATTGTTGAATGACCGAATTGCTAATTAGGATCTGGAAAAGGGATCTGGTACTTTCTTCTTTGATTTGTCTTCATGTTTGATGGTGCTTTACAATAGAAAGCAAGTCTTTCTAATTGAGAATCACGGATGAAGGAAAGTTTGTGTTTGAGAAAGGAAAGTTTGGTGCTGCTGATTTACTCTGGGAGTTGGGAATTGTTACCTGGTTGATAGATTGCCTTCCACATTTTGGCGAAGGTTGGTGAAGGGTGCCTTTTTCAGGAAGAGAAGACTCTTCTTCCCTTATTTTGGTACTATATCAACGGTCTAATGGAAGAGGTTGGTTCAGCGTGTTCTATGTTAAGCCTTCATAAATAGTTGAATGCATTCAGTTAATATCTCTACCCTAATTGATTGTATACTCGAGGCTAAAATTTGGGGCTAGAAGAGATATTACAAAGAGGAAAACCACCTGTTATTATGGAAGAAGTTCTCTCCGAGGGTGGCAGACTTACTCTGATCTAGTTGGTTTTGAGTGGGATTCCTCTTAACTGAAATCTTCAAAGCTTGAACCACTGGTCATTAAACTCAATGACTTCATTTCTTTTTTCGCGGGGGTGTGGGGAAGGTCCTTATCTTGTTGAGTTGTTCTAAAAGAGGGTGGTTTGGGCATTGAAAATCTAGCTTTCACAACTATTGCTCTATTAACCATAGCCTGATATGTTGCAGTACAAGATCGATATCAGAAAATACAATCTACATATAGGAAGCACTGGAAATCTATTGTACCCATGCTAAATATTGTCTAATCTTTCATTTGGGAGTGGCTTCATTTTTACAATCTACATTTTTCCGCCGGCAGATTATGTTGTTATTTGGAGAATTTAGTAGAAAGCACGAGGACTTCTAGGACAGAGAGGTCATGGGAGGATTTTTAAAGCTTGGCCCGCTGTAATGCTTCCCTTTAGGCTTTTGCTTCAGAAAAGTTTTGGTCGTCCATTTGTTTTGGATGGTTCTCAATGTTTGGAGCTAATTTTTGTAATTTTTTCTTACAGATCCCTTATTTGGACGTCGGTTTTGTATGGCTGGCTAGTCTTTCGATATTCTTGGTGGGATAGTAATAATATTTTCCTCGACTGCTCACCAAATTCTGGTTATGTTGGTCATAACTCGTCAAGCATGGGAACAATAGAAAATGGTAACGAAAAGATAATATGAATTTAAATATTCGAATAGCATATTCAATATACTCCAATAAAATCATAAGGAAATTAACCTCAAGGCCTTCACTGTTCAATTGCATGGAACGCTCCCTTTGATTGGATAGGCTTTTGTCAACTTCAGTTGAAACAGCACTTCTGCGAGAAAAATCTCTGTTTTCTCCCTTCATCTCGCCACCAAGTCCAAAGTCAGTGTTGCTAGTATCCTCGAGCAAGGAAGTAGGAGTTATACCTCTCTTCTTCAGTTCCTTCATGAACAATGATTCTGGAGGTTCTTCACCTGAAGAAAGTAATGTAAAGTAACTTAAATCAACATAATCGAAGGTATCAAACACAAAAACATTCTTGAATACGTTCAACTCAAGTAATATACTACATACACACACGTCAGTGATGGTTTCTGAAGGTGTTGCAACTATTCTCAAACTAAATGAGAAAACTAATTATAATGGTTAGACTGATCCAGACTACGAAGGATGGGAAGCAGCGGACATAATCGAAGGTCACAGTATAGTGGGTCAACTTGATGACAAATAAGATCGACAAAAGATTTCTATCGTACCTGGCATCTAACTCTTGGGTGTAGTTAAAGCAACTTTCTCTAACCTTGGAAAACACACAGAATCCTTCAAAACTAACATCATTTTCCATAACCTACAACAGGGTGATTAATCAGTCCCTAACTAAAAATTACAGCCTTCTAGTAAGCTACTTGTGGCAGACTTGATTTATAGAAAATATATGCATGTGAACGTATGGCTCACATAACAAAGTATACGAAAATAGTTAAGAAAAGAGAATCCTAAGGTTCCTAATGAGGAATGTGAAAATTCCTACCACTAAGACCTACTATTAGAGATAACTGTGACGCAGATACAAACTTGGTTGGAACATCTAATCAGATGAACGCTAAAAGCTCTGCTCTAATAAGTAAAAGTTCTTCTATAATGGACCAAGAAAGGAAAGGCCAGATGTGAACGTAGTAGGAAGATGGTGCATACAAAAGCGACTGGCTAGGAAAATAAGCTTGAAGGCGTTCTGGGCCTTCATATTGGAGGGCCAAAGCTAACCACGCCATTGTTACACAAGCTGAAGAAAACTCAAACATCCGAAACTCTTCTTAAAGGAGAAATCGGCCCTATGCAAAAGCTGTTCAAACAATCTAAACAAGCATGGCCAGCCAATACTCCTGTTGGCTTGACACAGACTTGTAGCTTCTTCAAAGCTTCGACTATAAAAATTGGACCAATACAAATTTTCAAATTCCTATTTAATTTCATCTTCGTGGATATGCCTATATTGACTCAAGAATAGAGCTCTAAAAAGAATTGGACGGCCAACTAAGTGATCTTCATTTGCAGCCGCAAGCATTTTCCATCCCTTATTTACTCAAATAGCTTGATGGATACTGCACGATTTTGCTACATGATTTTCTACAGAGTAAGATAACCGAGGAATGACGGACCATCTCAACAACAAACTACAACATACAACTTCTGCCTCTTTTAAGCAAGAAGATGTCTACGATAGTGAACATCTACTATCTTACTCTGTTGACTGCAGCACAATCAACGAGTAAAATCATGCGAGTTTCATCCAAATATTCGTTCATCATTCCCGAATTATCTCTCTCGGTGAATTTGCGTCTCTATTTCTCGCTATGAAAATAACTAACAAACACGAACATCATTTCATCAAGACATCCGAACAAGGCAAATGCACTGAGTAAGAGAATTAAGGAATGAGGAACGAATAGCTGGATGAATCTCATCTCTCACGATTTTGCGACGTGATTGAGCTACTGTCAACAGAAGAAGATAATTCAGAAGCGACGGACCAACTGAGCTGCAAACTACACCATGCAACTTCGGCATCATCGAAGGATTAGGCTGCATACTGTCTCTCTATCTCGTTTAAGTCAATGATGACGAACATGAATTCATGAAGAAATCCGAGCGAGGCAAACACATTGAGAGAGATAAACCAGGAATGACGGGCGAATAGCCGGATGGATTCTCACACGATTGTCTACAAAGAGAGATAGTTTAGGACTAAGAATGACAGACTATCGGAATAAAACCACATCAGTAACTATTGCCTCATCTAAGCCAGTTAACTAGTTGCCTCTCTATCTCTCGCTTTCAATATTACAAGACGAGGTCTACAACAACGAACAACAAATCATCAAGAAAATGCGCTGAGAAAGAAAAACAAATGAGAAAAAGAAGACACCAAAAAGCAGAAGCAGAAACAAAAGAAGAAGAAGAAGAAGAAGAGCGGTCAAAACTTGCCGTTGCTTTCCTTATCAGAATCCTGAGCAGCACAACGGAAACTCAACCTTCTACGAACGCAGCCATATCGCAAACTCCTCCGACGGCCATGGAGCAGTACAAACCTCCGAGTGGAATCCAACTCCGAGAAGAACCGGCTTGATTGAGAGCCAAACTTCGGCTGAGAGATTGAAGGAGGAGAGACGGTTGATTTAAGAATTTGCAGAACAGCCATAGCTTGGGTAGCTAGAGCTTTCTTTCTCCCAGTGAATTCAAAGGGAGAAATAGCTTCATCTCAGTTTTCAGAAAACAACAAAATGAAATGAAATACAAGCGGAGGCGAGGAACAAAAGCGTATGCGCATCAGCTGGTGCGCACTTTAGTAAAATGTCAGTTTAAACACTAATTTGCGCATGTGGGACCCGAAATGGGATTTTGCTTGTGGCTCGGATTTTATATTATGTTATTAATAAATTAAATTAATTTTATTTGGAAAATAGAGTTGAAAGAGGAGTGAGAGAAGACAGGGATGTGTGGGGATAACAATGATTGAAAACACTTGGTGTAGAAAGTTACACAAGGGGCATTTCATTATTTAAGGGATTATTATTTCAACAAAAATATAAGACATTTAAGAATATAAATAAATAAATAAATAGTTTTGTTTGTTTCCTTTTGTCACTCCGCTTTAAAGCCTTCGTTATTTCATCATTAGCGACCTCCTCCTTATCGATCGTCAAAATCATATGCTCGATCAATTTCTCTAGTGGCATTGCCTTGTAACTATCCCACACATATCTTTATTAATTCCACCTGAACTTGAAGCTACGATCGATCCAATCAATTGGGTTTTCTTTAATTCTACCTGAACTTGAACTTGAAGCTACGATCGATCCAATCAATTGGGTCTTCTAAATTCCACCTGAACTTGAAGCTACGATTGATCCAATCAATTGGGTCTTCTCCTATCCAAATCAATCCCAAAATTTCATTAGTTGACTATCAATATTTCGAAAATTGACGAATCATATTTTAAAGACAATCTATAACATTATGGCTTATTATCCTTATAGTAGGACGGTAGCTTGAATGCGACTTCTACGACTACTCAATCGATTGGAATAAACTAAGGGAAGAAGATTTCTCTCAGTAACCTAACTCGCTACGTCTCCTGTTTCTACCAAATAAATCCAGAATACCCAATTTCAGTACAGTTATTCAAATGACCAAATACTAGCTACTAGTAGTACAAAACAACAAACGGCCTATCCAAGCTTCGAAGTAGTCTTTATAAACAGAGGGCCACAAATAATAAGTAGATAAATAACCTCCACATATGGTACATGCAATCATAAATCACTGAAGTTTCTTGTTGGATTGGTTGGTTCTCTTCTTCTCTTTCTCCTACGCGATGGTTTTCAGCTGGATTGATTGGGACGCCATTGATGCAGCTCGAGCTGGAGAGATTTCAGAGACCACCAACACAGAGTCCCCCTGTTTCACCAACCCCTTCGATTTCACAAGCTCGATGCCCCTCCAGATGTTTGCTTCAATGTCTTCTGAGAGCTCAATGCGCAGAGGAAACACTCCCCATTGCAGATTCAAAGCCATTCTTGTGCTATCATCATCGGTCAATGCAAATATAGGCGGCCTTGGGCGGTTGCGGGATAGAAGAGATGCCATGTGTCCTTGCGTTGTGAGCACAAATATGGCGTCTACTGAAAGCCTGTTAGCTGCCAAAAACAACATGGAGATGTTTGTTTTGGTGGAAACGTGGGCCAAATGCAATTAGCAACACTCAAACAAAACAGTAGTTTTCGTTCAAAGGTAAATTAATTTACTTCTTGACACCTAACTAAGTGCAAGGATCAGTTCTACAACAGCTTTATACCACAAAAACATTTGCCTAATTAATTCGTCGAACTTAAAAATATGCTACGACCTATTAAATACAAAATTAGAAAATTAAAAGATTTATCATACACAATTAAAAGATTTATCATACACATATTTGTTTTTAAAGTTAATGAACTTATCAAACATACAAAAGAAAGATTATGAATATATTACACACTTTTTAAAGTTCAAGATCTTATTGGATACATAATTGAAAGTTTAAGAACCTTTTAGACATTTTTTTGAAAGGCCCGCGACCAATAAATACAAACCTAAAAATTTAGGAACTAAACTAAATATCTCTAACGGCCTCCCATACGCAAGTTTCACACAGGTTCATGGACTTTTAGAAGCTATTCTTGTGCTTGTAAAAATTACTCTTCACTTTTACGAAGGTTTTAAGACTATTCTTGAAATATAAATATTTTAGAATTTAAGACAGGCCAATATATTCTATAAAGAATTATTGAATAAAAGCCAAAAACCAAACTGTTTTACCTAATTCAGAAGCAGAATTGCAAATTTCTTCTGCAATGCGATCGTGCAATGACACCCCAAGTTGATAGTGGGGAAGGAAGTTTTCCCTATTTTCTTCGCGACTCCATAACTCCATTCGGCAGCTGGCCATCTGTAGAACCGAAAGCGCTTTCTGTCCATATGATCCTATCGCAGACTCCCCAGATAACATTAATGCATCAGCATACTGTCGGACAGCCTCCGAAACATCTGCAACCTATTCAACACCCCACCAAAATGGATCATCATTATAGTCTTCAACATTTTGAAAATCATTCCAAACATGCCTGAAATTAGAAACCGAAGATAAATTTTTCATACCTCAGCTCGTGTTGGAGTAGGATATTCAACCATCGACTCTAGAAGTTGGGAAGCTATGATCACTGGTTTGTTCAGTTCCCTACAAACACTAGTTATTTCCTCTTGGATTGCTGGTATCTGCTCCAGCGGAATTTCAACCCCAAGATCTCCTCGAGCCACCATGATTCCATCAGAGGCCTCTATAATTTCTTCCAGATTCTGAAGAGACTCCAAGCTTTCAATCTTAGCCAATACCCTTACGGATCTGTGCATGAAAACAGATTTCCCCCTTCATCACTAAATTGAGTTATGAAATTACCCAAAATATCTGTTTCAGTAGCAATATTTTGCCGGAAATTTTTATGGAAAAGAATGTCTCTATAATTTATCGTTCATGCATAGTAGTGGTAGTGATAGTGATAGTGATAGTTCAACCCAATTCATGGTAAAAGTTGACTTCTTATGCTTACTTTGCTGATTTTGTTGATAGGTAGTTCTTTAGATGCTTGACAGGATCAGCACCGTTCACGAAGGAAAGGGCAATGAAGTTGACGCCTTCCGCAATGCCAAATTCAATGTCCGACCAATCCTGTAATACACCATGAAAAAACAGGGTTTAAACGCAGAGATCCGGCATCATCCAAGAAGACATGATTAATTGAATTCTTTTACTCATGTTTATGCATTAATATGAAAAGGCCAATCAATAAAATACATCATATCTTAAAGTTTCAACTTCATAAATGTAACACCCAAACCCACCGCTAGTAGATATTGTTCGCTTTGGCCCGTTATGTATCACTATCAGGCTCACGGTTCTAAAACGCGTCTACTAGAAAGAGGTTTCTACACCCTTACAAGGAATACTTTTGAGGTTTCTACACCCTTACAAGGAATACTTTGTTCCCCTCTCCAACCGATGTGGAATCTCACCATCCACTTCTTGGGGGCCAACGTCCTTGTTGGCACACCACCGGGTGTTTGGCTCTAATACCATTTGTAACAGTCCAAACCCACCGCTAGCAGATATTGTCCGCTTTTGCCCGTTCGTATCGCCGTCAACCTCATGGTTTTAAAATGTGTTTACTAGAGAGAGGTTTCCCTTCTCCAACTGATGTGGAATCTCACAATCCACTCCCATTGGTAGCCCAACGTCCTTGTTAGCACACCGCTCAGTATTTGGCTCTGATACCATTCGCAACAGCCCAAATCCACTGCTAGTAGATATTGTCTGCTTTAGCCCATTATATATCGTCATCAAATTCACGGTTTTAAAACGTGTCTACTAGGGAGAGATTTTCTCCCCTTATAAGAAATGTTTCGTTCTCATCGCCAAGATGAAATCTCACACTAAAATCAACTCACATATTTCATTACAACTAAATTTCTCAGAATGAGTATTGATATGCAGCAGAGACACGTTCCTACCTTACTCGACAGCGTTGGAGACTCGTGATTTCTCACAACAACCCTCCCATCTCTCCAAAAGCTGTACTTTGCTCGAGGAAGAAACAAACCAGGGTCTGTGCACTTGCAGCTTAAATCATTCCCAATCTTTTCAATAACCTCAAAGGTTGCCATTCCTCCATCAATTACAACTGAATCACCCACTTGAATACCTGCCCAAACTCGTAAAAGAAAGCTCATCAACATCAAACTCATATTCTAAGTAACTTGTGGGATTCAAATATTTCTTCTAATCACAATTCAGAAGACGAAGAAACAAGAGATTCAAGACACACCTTCAGAGAAACCTTCATAGCTCGCTTGAACAGTGAATGAACGATAGCCCTCAAATTTCTCAGCAGTAAACAACCAGATTGAACCATCCTGAACAATTATCGCCAGAAAATTTAGACTCAGTGTTCTTAATTTACAGAAGAAAACAGTGAACATAGTAACATATTTCAGTTAAATAGCAGCAAAAAATAACAGAGACATAACATTTACCTCTACTTTTATGGAGGAAGGAGCTCCATGATCAACCACATGAATCTGACTCCCTTCAGTATCGATCATCACCGAAATACAGAATCCTTTCCCCTCATTTAACTTCTTGATCTTCCTAATCACATCGCAATGCCACTCTCTCGAATTGTGGCACATATTCAATCTCGCAATGTTCATACCTTCCAATGCCAACTTCTCCAGATCCTCAATCGCACTACACGCAGGGCCAATAGTACATACAAGCTTCGTCTTCCTCATCCCTAAAAATCCTTTCTCCTTCAACTCCCTTTCCGCTACAACATCAAGCCCTAATGTCGCTTCTAAGCCCTCCAATCTTCTCAATCTCTCCGCATCCTCCAAATCCACTTGCATTACCGCTTTCACCCCATTTCCAACTCTCCCCGACGTCCTCCTTCGATTGCACCAAACTGTTCGACCGAAAACCGGTATGCCAAAACCCGAACGCTTCACATCTAATACAGGCTTTTTCGCAACAAAATTGCAACCAGCACGAATCATCATAGCATTTACCTCCGCCATTGACAAAGAGCAACAAAAGAAAAAAGCTCAGCAGCTATCTTCGTCCTTCTTTAGCAACAGGCCTTTGATAGCCTTCGAATAGTATTGTCCGCCGAGTTTGGACCAGCGGTAACGAACAGTGGTGGATTTGACAAGAAAAGCAGAAGAAGAATATTCGGCGAGAAGATTTATTGCGTAAAACCCTAATATAGTTGTAAATCTTGAAGACTTTTGGCGCTCTGTTAGGTGCTGATCAATATTAATTAATTTAAACTTACCGGTCAACTAACTTTCCCGGCGTTTTGTCTGATTCTGCCACGTGGCGGCCGGCCACTGTTGCCTGCAGTTTTGTCTTATGCCGTAACCTTCTTGCCTTTTCTTTTCTTTTTTGAAATTTTTTGAATTTTCGAAAATGTTAAACATGTTTTTCTTATTTAATTTTAATTATAATAATACCTTCATTTCTATTATGATTTTGCCACGCAATAATGTTTTCAAAATACATTAACGACTAATAAAATAGTTTTTAAAATGTTTTATTATTATTATTTTTTAATTCAAATGCTTTTATTCAGAGGAATAAAATTTAAAAAATAAATACAAAATTTTAGATAAAAAGTAATTATCAATAAAAACATATATGGGGAGTGGACAAAGATGTACGGAAGGCATATGCAAGACCCACCAATATAAATGCTTTGGTGGTAGACAGCTCACAGCTCGAGATGTCTCCTTTGATAACTTAATCAAAATTGTTTTTTATAAATTCGTGATTCGAATTGCTCTCCAAGATAGTTTGATCATAACTACTTAAAATATGATAGAATGGAAATCTAAACCTAAGAATTGCAAATGAATAAAGCTTAAGAACCATGATATGCAACTTTCATTTTAAAATCAACGAACTAAAGCAATTTAATTTTCCTGTTCAACACATTGTGAAAGATGGAGTTAATCCTGAGAAGTTATGTGGGTAATTTGTACTGCAGTATTATACAGAAAATATGAAAATTTGGTCAGACAACAAAAACAGGATTCTGTAGAGAAAAAACAAGATAGAGCAAGACTTAATAAGCTGTTTCCCGACTAGCCCTGTAATAGGATTCACCCAGCGGATGATACAGTAACCGAAGGAAGTTCCACTAAGCCTTCGGTATTGGTGCACAGTGGATGGTGCCTTACTCCTCTGATGTCTGAGAGGAGAGCAAAGTCAATCACATCAGAGTCTACACTTATCGAGCCTCAGATATTAAGTAAACCACTACGAAAACCTTCACATTTGAGGGTTGATAAGACGACAAGTGTCTTTCGTAAGTAGTAAGGGAAGAGCTTATTGAATGCTAAACGTCAAACCTCAGTATCTCTACCCCGCCCTGCATGAGGATTAATGCAGTAACCGAAGGAAATGCCACTACGCCTTCGGTGTTGGCGCACAGTGGAGGGTGCCTGCACTCTTAAATCAATAACCTATTCCTACCCAATTCAAATGTTGTAACTCTCCTGCTCATCAATACCACGATAATCTATAATTTTAAATTTTAAAATTAAAAAATAAATTAAAATTCTCTGTATCCAAATATATCTGGTATATTCTTATCGTCTACCATAGAGTCTGTGTGACATAATTATTTCATATAGAAATATAATAAAAAGTTGTTCAAATATTGAATCTCTGTATAAGCACAAAATACTCTCAAATTTCAGCAATTTGGTGTGCATTGCTTTCTAATTCTAACTACTATTGTCTTTGCTTTCGAGGAGTTTTATCATAACATTTGACTCGAGGTTAAATGTATGCACAAAAACACTCCAAATTTTAACATATAAGCACGTTTTTTCATTTAATACACGAATCAACTATTATTGTGTCGATTTCTAATCCTACTAGAGCGTCTGACCGGAGTCACGATCTCTTCGTCTCCATTTTTCTGCAAAAAAAAAAAAAAAAAAAAAAAACGAGGCAATTGCCACGCTGATTAGAAACAAAAATTCCAAAATTTCAAAATTTTCAAAAATTTTATTAGTTATTATTGTACTATTTAAATTTCAACCGTTATAAATATAGTTTCTATTTAAAAAATAAAATAAATTATTATAATTAAAAAAAGTACTCTATATCATTTTCATTTTCAAATCTAAAAACATTAAAATAATAATAATAATTTAAATCACTAATTTAAGGGAAAAAAGGAAAAAAAAAAAAAAGAAAAAAAAAAGGTAAGTTTTGAGATACTCACATGCTTGATTGGGATCTTCTCATAAGTTGTGAAACGCCCATAAGATGGAGAAGCCGAAGAGGACACTGAGTATTCATCCAAAGAAGAAGAAGCCATAGATTCTCTTCGTGAATTCTCCATTCTAATCTTCCTCCTCCCATGGCTATGGCTCTGAACTTCACTCGATCTCGTCGCTGCTTCAGCGATAGATTCTCTTCTTGAATTCTCCCTCCTCACATGGCTATGGCTTTGAAATTCACTCGATCTTTTCGCTGCTTCTGTTTCTCCTTCTCTCACGCTGCTGTACTGGAAAAAACTACTCGTTTCAGAAGAGCAAAATTCTCCAGCCATATCATCGTCATCATCATCCAGTGCATCTTCTTCTTCTTCCTCTTCCACCAGACTCTGGTTTGTCTTCTTATCTTTCAGCAATGGCTCCTCTTGCTGCTCTTCAGCAATGGCCGCTGTGGATGTTGTTCGTCTTGAGCCTGATTTTCTTGCATAAATCAGTCCTGCAGGTATAATAAGAAATAATCCTAGCAGTATTGCAGATATTATTGCAGCCGTGTTCTGTGTGAAATCACGAGAGATTCCGGTGGCTGTTCTGATGAGATCGACGATTTTGCCGCCATTTTCTTCTTCAACATCAGATTGATGTTCAGATGGAGGAGAAGAAACTGGAGGTGACTGGTATTGAAATTCTGTGTTCGTTTCTTCCTGTGTTTCCTCTGTTGCTGCTGCTTGTTCAATTTCATAATGTGTTTCCCCTGTTGCTGCTGCTTGTTCAATTTCATAATGTGTTTCCCCTGTTGCTGCTGCTTGTTCAATTTCATAATGTGTTTCCCCTGTTGCTGCTGCTTGTTCAATTTGACCATGTAATTTAAAATCAGACGATGAAGAAGCTTTGAAATTCTCTACGGTTTTCTCTTGAACGGATTCTTCTTCAACGATTTCTAGTAATGATTCTTCAGAAGCCTCGTCATTCTCTTCTTCTCTGTCTTTCTGATCATTGGCTTTGGCTTCAGTCTTTTGAAACGGTTCTTCTTCTACTTCTTCGTTCTGAGATTCTCTTTCAACTGTTTCGATTCCAATTTCTCTCTCCTTCATGGCTTCGGTATCTTGTGCTTCTTCTTGCTGTTCTTGTCCCTCTATATTCTGACCTTCTCCCTCAATATGTTCAATGATTTCTTGTAATGATTCTTCAGAAGCCTCGTCATTCTCTTTTTCACTGTTTTCTGAATCATTGGTTCTCGCCTCAATCTCTTGAAACGACTGTTCTTCTACTTCTTCATTCTGAGATTCTCTTTCAACAGTTTGGATGCCAATTTCTTTCACCTTTATGGCTTCCTCTTGTGCATCTTCTTCTTGTTCTTGTCCCTCTTTATTCTGACCTTCTCTGTCCTTCATGGCTTCCATTGCATTCATCAAATTGTTTTCTTCTTCCCACACGTTCTGATGAGACAATACAAGACACTGTTCATCCTTATTGACATCTCCGTAGAAAAACTCAGTTTGGTTCAGATGTATCAATGGCGGCCCTCCTCTGAAGTTGAAAACCACATCAGAAATAAAAGAGATGGAATTCGCATGCCAAATCTCAAGTTTCCCAACCAACACATTGAAATTCGTTTTAGCAGACGCGAAAATTTCAGACTGATCCCCCATTGTTAACAAGGTTGATCTTTCGAAGATAGTTGGATCATGGACATTCACAACACAAATCGACAAGCAAGCAGTAAACAAAATCAAAAGCAGAGAACTGATCTTGAATATCCTAGACAACAGAGGCTTCGACGACTTTTTAACTTCCGTGGGGCCTTGTTCAGAAACATCAACCTCTTCTTCTTTTTCTTCTTCTTTCATCTGCGATTCATTGGAAGAAACTTCATCAGATTCCTTCTGTGGATCTTCACAGTCAGTCTCCTCCGAAGTGGAAAAGAGTTCCTCAAATCTACCGTCTGGTCGATTGATTCTTCGGTTTGGGTTGTAATGGAGGAACTGTGGCCTTGGCGACAGATAATTAGTTTTAGGATCATAAGGAGTGATTATGGGATCAGCATCCATAGGTGCTATCATTGGAGAAGAAACTGGACTGATGTTAAAACTTGGGTCAAGATTAACACAATCCACTTCTTCAGTAAAATTACTGTTAACCGAAGACTCTAAAGCGTTGTTCGAGACAGCTTCCAAATCAGAAAATCTCATAATCTTTGAAGCTTCGGGAGTTACAGCTGCAATGTCGGAATCTGAAATCGGACCGATTTCAGGCTCTGCATCGGCCTCGACTGCCACTGTTACAGCTTCTGGGTTCGGATCGTGTCCATGTCGGTATGTGGATTCTGAATCGTCATAGGAATCAGAAATAACCTCAAAACCACCGAATGTCACAGTTTTAGAAGATTTGGAAGATGCTGCTGCAATGGCAGATTTAGCAATCGGAACAATTCCAGACTTCGAATCGGTTACAGCTGCTATTGTTACCAACTCCGGGTTCAAATTATATCGGTAAGCAGATTCTGAATCCTCGTACGAACCAGAAATGACCTCAACACCACCGAATCTCACTGTTTTTGTTGATTTAGGATTTGAAATTAGAGGCATTGGAGGGTTCGTATCGGATTCAAATGCCATTGACGCCTCAGGAGTTGGATTCACCGAGTTGAGTGAAGAGCTTTTCATGCCGGAAAATGAAAGAGACGACCGAACTGGCTCGTTCCGATCGCCCAGAATCTTCTTCTTCGGAGAGACGGCAATCTTGGAGGCAGCGGAAATTGTAGACGACATGAAATTCTTCATCGATTTTCCGACCGTCGGCGAACGGACTCGGGTGAGTTTTGGACTCTGATCTTTCCCATTTTCTTTATCCTCATTGTCTCGAGAAGTAAATAAAATTTCTCTGCTCACAGAATTCCTTTGTGGAGGATAATCTGCAACTTTTATTCAAAGAAACAAATAAGAACAAAGATCGCAGAAACGTTGGAGATGGAAATCATCATGTTTAGAAGAACAAAGAAGGAAGGGATTATATCGATGGAAGAATCGAAATGGCTATGCTAGTGAGCACCAGAGATTCTTTTATTCTGTAACCCTAACCCTAATAAATTTTCTCATCCAATTTCTCGGCAACCAAACAAATTTCCAGTTCTAAAGGAAGAAACCAAGCAAGGAGAGAGCAAAATCAGAGCAAAACATAAAGGAAAAGCAGATATTCTAAGCCACTTTCCCAGCAACCAAACAGAATTAAACCACTCTAAGATCACAGGAAAGAAACTAAGCATGAAGAAAACTCAAACAAACCGGATGGATTATTCGCCGGAGTGATCGGATTCAAGCTTTTCAAACTGGTGGCGATCGACGGCTTCGAAAACGGATTACTGGAGAAGCTCCGGTAGACAGGGTTGCTGATTTCGGAATTTCTAGAAATAGGGCTTGTTCTTCCGGTCACCATCGACGGTGAAGATGATCTGTTAGACGGCAGCGCCATTAAAATGGATTTGGGTGAAGATTTCAGATATAAAGGAAAAGAGAAATTTGAGAGATTCAAATTGGATCAGAAATGAAATGTCGGCGAAATTATTTAAGGGGAGAGAGAGGGGGTTTTGGTGAAGATGATTCCTTGGCTTCTTGGTTAGTAACGGCTAGTTTTCAAATTTAATGAAGGGATCTTCTGGAATTTTAAAAATAGAGGGTTTTGTATTGGACCGTTGGAGTTGCGAAGAATAGGTAAGCAAGCGTGCGAATTTGGGAAGGAATAGAAGCGTTTATAGCCGTTGGATCGATATCTACGGATTGAGTAGATCCATGCATGTAGCCGTTGACAGAATTTTCCTTCCGCCCATGTTTTTTTTTTAAAAAATAATTTCCCTTCCATGTTGATTATAATTTATTTCAAAAGGAAAAAAAAAATTAATTAATATACCACTATCGTTGATATACTTTTTATAAATCTTATAATTAATTATTTTAAGTTTAATTATACAAAAATAATAATTTCAATGCCCGAAAATAATGGTGCATGTCTTAAAAAAAAATGTACAAAGTGATGATAATATATATTTTTTAGTGAGTTTTTTTTGTGATTTTGTTTTTATTTTATTTATTCGTTGTTAGCAAATTTAGCTGAGAACAAGGTAGACTTATATTTGAGATTTAATTTACGCACAAATAATTTTGAATACATTTGACTTTATATTGCTGACGTAAAACCTACAAGTGCATTAAATTAAAAAATCGTTTAAAATCCTCTCGATAGAAATTATCAAATCATTACCAATAAGAATTCTTAGTAGAACTATCCTATATTAACTTTAATATTAATTTATTTTTATTCACTAGGTTTATGTTAAATTATAAAATTAATTTTGTGATTTAAAAAATGAAATAAATTATTTAGGCAAATTACCAAACCTAATAAAAAATTTATGATAAATTTTAATTTTCTCTAATAGGGATCAAATTTATAATTTAATCTTATTTTAATATCGTCGAACTCGATCCGTAGTGAACAACGTCATGATATTATCTTTGAGGGAAATTTATAAAAATGTTAAAATACTATTATAGTCCATGTCTAGTTCTATCCTAATTCAACAATATATATAAATATAAAAAGCGCCAAATCCCTTTAGTGTTTCATTTCATCCACTCGCAGTCTTTTTCACCTCGACCTTCCTCCCTCCATTTTTAGAATCCTTAATCCCTGCACAGCTCCGTTCATCGCCTCCACCAATCTTCCATTACATCACCTTACAACCCTCCGCCATGTCCCGTTCTCTCCTTCGAGCTTTTCCTTTCTCCACTCTTCGCCCCAAGCCTCCTCAATTTCTCCCCATCTTCCACCACATTTCCCATCTCCGCCTTGTCAAATCCATTTCCAGAACTCGGAGATCGGTTTCCTCATTGTCAGCTTCCGCCGCCGAAACGCTCGTTCCCAGTTCGAATTCTCAGTTGCCTCTTAAAGACTCTTCAGTGGATCAATCTTACTGCCTTCTGCGGTGAATTGTCGGTTGACGATGTTGGGAAACGGGTTCGGCTGTGTGGTTGGGTCTCCTTGCATAGGGTTCACGGTGGTCTAACGTCTCTCAATCTTCGAGACCACAGTGGTATTGTTCAAGTGCTTATTTTTATGTGTTTTTGTTACTTCTGTTTGAATTCTTGGGACTGGCAAGTTCTAATGTTGTGAATTGGTTTTTACTGCTTGAATTAGGTGACTACGCTCCCCAACGAGTTTCCAGATGCTCATTCGACTATTAATGACTTGTGGCTTGAGTATGTTGTTGCTGTAGAAGGCACTGTACGGTCTCGGCCTGGCGATTCAGTTAATGTAAAAATGAAAACAGGCTTGATAGAGGTATGTAATAACTTTGATTTTATTTTACTGTTCATGTAGCCTGCCATTAGATTGGAAATGTTTTCAGTTTTCTCACTCAATAAATTATGCTCATGCTTGCCCTCTGTAGATGAACACGAGTCTCCACAATGGTATGATATTGTACACTTTGAGCATAAGCTCTCGTGGCTTTGCTTTGGGCTTCCCCAAAAGGTCTCATACCAATGTAGGTAGTATTCATTGATTATAAACTCATGATCATTCCCTAAATTAGCCGATGTGGGACTTTCATCATCATGGTCCCATGGCCATCTCCGAATGAACAAGAATTTTAAGCTAGATTTTGAATTTTCAAGTATTTAATCTCAGGCTTGAACCTAGTATGTTGGAGGAATTTCCGAACATCACAAGCCTTTGCAAAATAAATCATTCATTCTTGCTAAGAAACAATTCTGAGAGTTTCTGGTCACGGTTGTTAAAGATAGATCAGTCGAAGTGTTTAGTTCTTTTGGGTGTCCTGGAGTCGCCACATAAATGCTGCTTCTAGCATGGAACACTTGTTTTGGTTGCATGGTATATTTATCTCAACTTGAAGGCAAGAATTCTAAGGTTGTAGCCATTAAAGCACCCTTTTTAAAGGGGAAACTTCAGAATTTTTGAAGGAGGGGATATAGATCGGGTTTGTGGGATTTAGTTTTATGTTGTGAAAGGAACAAGCGAATTTTCAATGATAAGGCATCTCATTTTGATAATTTTATGGAAATCGTTCTTTGTCACACTCTTTATTGGTGTAAATCCTCACATCTCTTTAAGGATTAAAGTCTTTCTACTTCACTCACTTGTTGGAAATCTTTTTTGTATCTACCTATGGTGGAGCGAGCCCTTTTGTACATTTCATTCATCAATGAAATCAACATCAGTTCATAAACTTGTAGAGCATAATATTCATTCCCTTTTAAGACATTTCGTGCCAAAAGTTCATAAATGGAAATGGAGGTGTTGAGGGAGTGCAGTTAGGTCCACATATTTTATGTTTTTCTGTATTCACAGAATGCCTATTCTTTGAGGTGGTGAAGTTTTCATGTAACTAATTAAATTACCTTTTCCTCAAAAAAACAAGAAAAAAAAAAAAAAAAAAAAAAAAAAAAAAAAAGAAGAAGAAGAAGAAAGAAAAGAAAAAAAAAACAAAACATAATTGTTATTTCCCGACAAAGAAGATATCAAATATAACATAATTTTTTTTTTCATACAAAACGTACTTCATAGTTGTGTTTCTTTACCTTTGTTTGTTATATGGATTGTGTTTTTTTCATGGCTTGCAGGTCTGATTCAGTTTAAATGTGTATTTTGAAGCCAGGAACATTTTTTGCTTTGCCTCAAAGTCCACAGCTGTTTAAGCAAATGTTGATGGTGTCTGGTTTCGATAAATACTATCAAATAGCAAGGTACTAATATTTGTATCATCAAGCACCATTTCCATCATGTTTATCGTCTCATTTTGTGTTGATTTATTCTCTTTTCTTTCCAAAAAAAACTATATATGTATATGGAAAATTTGCCTATAGATTTAATGACTAGTATGATTGTTTTCATCAAACTTAGGAGCTAAGTTCTTTCTGCTTTTCCCTTTTGAGTTGTGAGAATCAGATGGCTGTTTTAAGTATGTAGCAGACATCATATTTTCACCTTCAGTTTCATATCCCTTCTTTGTAGGTGTTTCCGAGATGAAGACCTAAGAGCTGACCGACAACCTGAGTTTACACAACTTGATATGGAATTAGCATTTACAACTTTGGAAGACATGCTGAAGCTCAACGAAGATTTGATTAGAAAGGTAGACTCTGATGAGAATTGACTTGATGATTGAATGTTAGAATGCTTGTATCCATTATTATAGGTTGCACTGTTAAAATATTTTAAGAGAGGCAGAGGTAATTGCCACAAACTTTTGCTATCACCACCAAACTTTTAATAACTTATTGTCTGTAAGAGGTAGTAACTACATCCAAGAAGAGGAGAAAAGTTCAACTCCGTCGGGAGATTCAGGCATTCTAAGGGTCCAAGGCCTAAAATACCACTTTATTCATCTTTTGCCCTCCTATTTTTTGGCTGCTGATGGTAAAGAAAAAAAATTATATTTGTAGGTTTTTTGGGAAGTAAAAGGTGTTCAGCTGCCAAATCCTTTCCCGAAGCTTACTTATTCTGAAGCGATGAGTCGATATGGATCAGATAGGCCAGATACAAGATTTGATCTTCAATTGAAAGATGTAAACTTCTCTCCTTTCTACTTCTGGATCTAATTCTGACTTTCAAGATTAAGTTTTCAAATGAAGTTGTTTTTTTTATTGTGTAACGTATGTCTTGAACCAATGAGTGTGCATTGGAAGATGAAACCTTCTAGCTTTTGTTGTGCCTTAAAAGCAGTTTCCTATTGGTCCGACTTGTCAAAATTTTAATTATTTTGCATTACTTTGGAGAATATTCAGTACTTTTTTATCTGTTGAATCTCTTATCTTCTTTGCCGTTTTCTTCTTGTTTCATTGTTCATACAAGTCCGAATGACTTAAGGATTTATTAATATCTTCATTCAATTAAGTCTAATCGGATTGGCCTTTTCATAATATGGCTTTTTGGGTACTGTTTTTGGCATTTGGGCAGATTTGATTGGAAAAACTTTCATCATTCAACTGAACCACGTTGAGGCCTGAATCCATGAATTAAAAATTAAAAGAGATTTAGTCATTTGTATGAATTAAAGATTCCTTTGAATTAGCTAGTAATAGATTTTCTCTTTGGAGCTGCAGGTGTCTGATATTTTTGCAGATTCTTCATTTAAGGTTTTTGCAGACGCCTTGTCTAATGGCGGAATCATCTAAGTGCTGTGTGTGCCCTCCGGTGCCAAAAGGTATTCAAACACAGCTCTTAAAAGATTACCTTTTTTGAAAATTTTAGACGATGGTACTATTTCTTTTCTCTTCAAGATTTCCAATATGCCTAAAAGGTCGATCTTTGAGATCGAATCTGGGTCTTGTTCTTCGGGGAAATCTTTCAGGTGGCATTGAAGGGATTCCTTCCCTAGTATCAAGTTTGGATCCTGCAGGTAGAGAGGAGTTTCTAAGTAGATGCTCTGCTGGACCTGGTGATCTAGTCTTGTTTGCCGTGGGCCATCAAGTATCGGTTAATAAAACTCTCGATAGGCTTAGACTATACGTAGCTAATGAGTTGGGCTTGGTCGACCATGTAAGTTTGTGCCTTCTATATTTTGATTAGTTTTATGCTAAATGTTACTTTCCATTCTCACTTATTTATCGTTTCTGTCCATTTAGTCTAGGCATTCAATTTTGTGGATGACTGATTTCCCAATGTTTGAATGGAACGATCTAGAGCAACGACTTGAGGTTCGACTCGTATACCTACAGTGTATCTTGTGTAGCCTCACATTTTTGCCCTAGTTCGACTCATATACCTACAATGCAATTTTCTCTTTGGCAGGCTTTGCACCACCCTTTTACAGCTCCAAACCCTGAAGACATCGATGATTTACCCTCGGCTCGTGCCTTAGCATATGATATGGTTTACAATGGAGTAGAGGTAGCTACTATTACCCAGATTTTTTTAACTAAAAAACATGAGTATTCAAGCTTCCACTGTAATGGAAACATAAAATGGCCAAAATAAAAATAAAAAAACAAAAGGAGTCTATCTCTACTACAGCTTACTCTCCTCTCGACATTAGTACACTCTTCTCGAGTCGTACACCAAAAAACGTGCTCTCTTCTCGAGTTAAAATTGTGTTCATTGCTTTTGTTGCTGTAGATTGGTGGAGGGAGTTTGAGAATTCACAAACGTGAAGTTCAAGAGAAGGTTCTGGAGATTGTGGGAATCTCTCATGAACAGGTAAAAGATAAAAGGGTTTCATGGTTCATTAATTTGGTTTGGTCCCATTAATTTATGAGGCCGAACTGATTGGTTTGGTTCAGCTGGTCCAGGGAAGATATTATCATCTCCTTCAATATTATTAGTTTTTCTTGTTCTTTTCTGGCTTGGCAGGCAGAAGCGAAGTTTGGTTATTTATTGGAGGCACTAGACATGGGTGCACCCCCTCGTGGTATTAACTTTAAGTCATCCTTATTGTTTAAATGCATTTCAATCATGCCAGTACTAATAATATATTGAAATTTTTAATATTGGGTTGCCTATTTTGATACTAAATCTGGTTCTTTATTTATTTTTATAAGTTCTTTTAGGGGAGACTTGGAAAACTTTCTTAGGTTTTTTTTATTTTTGCATCTGATCTGACTTATGAGAGAATAAGATGAGGAAAGAACTTTCTTTTCAAGTGATTATGGCGAGTTTCTACTTGGTGTTTATGTTAGATTTATAGATTATTTGTCCAATTACGAAGTAGTTTACAATATTTATTCAACCTCTAGGAGACTAGGATTGGAAAATCAGCCAGGCGTGGGCCTTTCAGTAGGGCTTGAAATGACCATAGATATCTTTGAAGACCCCATGTGGAAGATTTAATGATCTAAATTGTTTGTTTGTCGAAAATTAGTGTAACAATCCAAGTCCACTATTAGCAGATATTGTCCGCTTTAGCTTGTTATGCGTTTTCTATGGAGAGGGTCTAGCCCTACTTCGACTGGTGCCTCACACCGGCTAGTGACTGGCTCTGATACCATTTGTAATTGTTCAAGCCCACTGCTAGCAGATATTGTTCTCTTTGGGCTTTCCCTCAAGGTTTTTAAAACGCGTCTACTAGGGAGAGGTTTTCAAACCTTTATAAAGAATGTTTCGTTTCCTTCTCCAACCGATGTGAGATCTCTCACTTAGTGGGTTGTAAGCATAATACAAAGTGGGTCCTCAAATACTTGGTTACCAAAAGAAAGAACGAAACAGAAAAAAGAAGTGCAAAATGAACCGACTAAATAGATGAACGGTGTATTTTATTCGGGATGATAATTGGTGCTTTTATCTCTACTATGACTTCTATTTCATATACATGACTAGTGGTCCTCATAGCCATTAATAATGTCTATTTCTTTTGTTTTAACCCTTTTTCCCCTTGGTGCAGGGGGCATTGCTTATGGGTTGGACAGATTAGTCATGTTATAGGCAGAGGCAAATTCCATTAGGGATGCCATAGCTTTCCCAAAGACAACAACAGCACAATGTGCCCTCACAAAAGCTCCTTCAGAAATAGATCCCCAACAACTCAAGGATTTATCATATCAGAACCAATAAGTTTACATTCAGGTGCTCGTCCAGTTTGGTTCGGTTCAACTTTTAAATTCTATATTCACCTCGCTCACCCGTAATTTTTCGACTCAATGGCCTTGCATATTTTGAATCCGTGTTAGAATGTGATGAACAATGAACACAAAATTTTTATAAGTTAACAAAGTCCATCAAATCCCGTTAACAGGATCGGAGTTCTTTAGTTAACCTAATTTAGTGATGGGCGTTTTAGTTTGATGTCATATACAGTATAGGTATAGAGTGCTGTGTTTGGCTGTTCCTTAATGTCTTTTAATTTGGTTGGGCCGTTTTTGGTGCTTGTGATTTTGGTGCAGACAGGCGATTATCGGTTGTCAAGCAAAAGGTTGAAGCATGTGGATAAGAAGATGGGTGTGCAGATTGCTTGGATTCTCTTACCATAAAAAGGTAAACAATAAAGAGAAATATTGAGGAATTAATTGTCTTGTCAGGATTTTTTAAATTATTGATTAACTAATAAATTACTAACGATACTATGATTTTCATTGCATTTAATTCCTCTTAAATCACTCTTCTTTTGTTCATTAATCTTTAAATTAAATTTGTTAAATTTTCAGTGAATTATAAGGTTTATATATATATATATATATATATATATATATATATATATGTATGTATGTATTCTAAAGTAGGTTAAATTTAGAAAATAATTAGATTAAATTACAAGTTTAGTGGATAAATTTTAAATTTTGAAATTTTAGAGTCTAAACTTTTAATTTTATGTCTAATAAATTTTGAACAAATTTAAAAAATTTAAGAATTAATTGATCTATTTATATATGTTTAATAGAATTCTAAAATGTCAATTTTGTATCTTGATAGTTAAATTTTATAAAATTATAAAATTTAAAAATTAAATAGACAAAAACTCTCTTTAAAGATTAAATTATTAATTTAACAAAATAATTAAGTCCAAACATTAAGAAAATATATGGGTCTCGCGAGTCATTTGTAGGTTTGAATTTGATGTAATATTCTACATAAAAAATAATTGTAGGTTTATATTTTTTTTAATCCTTTATTTTTCTTTTTTCTAATTTTTTTTAACAAAATATTTTGAACCCGTAAAATATAAAAAGAAAAATAAAGGATTAAAAGCTATTGCTAAAATTATTAAAAAAAAAATACCAACAAAAAGAAACCAAAGCATTAAAAATAGTAGTAAATAATTTACAATTATTGTAATTCAAAAAAAGGAAAAAATAAAATATTTAAAACATTATTTATTTATTTATTGGAGTTGATCTGACAGCTTGAGCTGTGCAAAAATAGTGTCGTACAAAATAAATTAATTAATTCTGGACGTGTCGTTCTGATCCTTAACGCAATCAGCGGGAGGGGCACTCAGAAGAACAGAACTCGCGACTTCAGAAAACGACACAACACATCCACAGACGACATGTCGACCTGAGTTGGGTGTCAGAGATCAAATCCCTCAACCCCCCCCCACCCCCCACCTTGAAGTGGGTCCCTGATACGTTGGATACTGACATGTGTGGGCCCCTTCCATACGTGGCAATAGTGAAAACGACAACATTTCTTGGTCGGATATGACGTGGTCGTATGGCAGCGTACGTGCGGAAGTCTTTAGCTAATGGCTTTTCCAGCTCATTTTCTTTTCAATTTATTTATTTATTTATTTATTTATTATAAATGTAATGTATATTCATTTTGCTTTAGAATCTCCCACCATATATTGTCCTTATTCATCCTCAGCTGCCAGGTCAAATCGCCTGATTTCTTCCCTCTGTGAGCTTGCTTCCTTCTTCCGCCACGTGTCCAACCATTTATTTTTTAATCATTATTTTATTAACATATTTAAATATATGGACATTAATTTTTTTTAATGCATAAAACCTAACCATCCTAATAATAATTAATACATATTGAAAATAACCAGAATAAAAAAAAATTAAAATTTGAAAATGATATTCCTTCCATTTAAAGAATATATATTTTATAAAGATAATTTTGTCATCAGGATCATATCATTCAATTCATATTAAAATTAACAGAGAGATGACCTTATTTGACGATATCCTTTTAATCATCGAGGCGGGGCTACACCCATATGGATTGAAATCATCTGATTCTCTATGAACTCTTTATGGAGCTTGAAAACGAGTTGCATTCCTTCGTTAATGACATACCTGATAAAAAACGTGAAAACTTCTAATAATATTATGTAAAAGGAAGACCCACTAATATACAACCTTTTAAACTATTTTTTTACCATATGGATATTGTATTATAAAAAAAATAAAAAATAAAAAAATATTTAGTCTTAATTAAATATTGAAGCTAGAAGAATTGGAAAAGAATAATTGACCCATTTTCCAAATATGGAGACTATTAAGATCATATAATTTAAACCTTTTCCTTAAATATTTATTTAAATAATGTTTTTGGAAAGAAAAAAAAAAGGGGGGGATTTTAGTGGGCTTGTGGGACCGACCTCACAGTAGCTCTGCTGTATCCGAAAACAGCCAGCTATGGCTTCCAGCCTGTTTCATCTTCACATCCTCAATACTCCCTTATTATCTTCAATCCCCTTCTTCTCTCTTCCCATTCACTTCTCGCCGGAGAACTCTCTCTCTTCACTCTAGCTTCTCCTCTTCTCCCGGCGTTCTCCGCCGGCACTGCCTAAATCGACTTCCTCATGGATCCCTGCCCTTTTCTTCGGGTTCTAGTCGGAAACTTAGCCCTCAAGTTTCCGGTCGCCGCCAAACCGTCTTTCTCCGGCGTGCATCCATCGAGTTCTCCGTGCTTTTGTAAAATTAAACTGAGCGATTTTCCGACGCAGTTCGCTACTGTTCCTCTCGTCGTCGACGGCGAAACTTCCGGCGCGAATAGTTCTTCTTCTGTACTTGCGGCCTGCTTCAGCCTCAATAAATCTCAGATTGAGAAGCTTGTTTCTAAGCGGAAAGATTTGTTAGTGAAGATTGAAGTCTACACCGGCCGCCTTGGTCCGGTTACTTGCGGCGGCGACCTCTTCGGAAGCTCCGCTAAGTTACTCGGCCGAATCGTTGTGCCGGTGACTGGTTCGAGTTTGTCAGAAACTAAACCGTGCGTGTTCCACAACGGATGGACCGGAATCCGTGGAGGCACAAAAGGTTACTCATCGGCTCAATTGCACTTGACGGTTCGCGCCGAGCAGGACCCGAGGTTCGTGTTTCGGTTCGACGGTGAACCGGAGTGCAGTCCTCAGGTTTTTCAGGTGCAAGGAAGTGTACAGCAACCGGTTTTTACTTGCAAATTCGGTTTTAGAAACGAACGTGATTGGGATCGTTCAAGGTGCGTTCACGAATCTTTCGTGATCTTCTGTTTGTTTCCCGAGAAAATGCAAGAAACGTGCGAAGAAAATTGACGAACAGAGAGAGAAAATTAATTCGTTCGTTTTTCTCTTACTGAATCTCGATTCGCTAAATCTTAATTGCAGGTCGTCAATTACTGAGCAAAGTAGCACCTCGAGGAGTTGGTTACCGAAGATCGGATCCGAGAGGGACCAATCGGCGAAAGAACGAAAAGGATGGTCCATAACGATCCACGATCTTTCCGGATCGCCGGTCGCCGCCGCGTCCATGGTGACACCATTCGTACCGTCGCCAGGTTCGCACCGTGTAAGCCGTTCAAATCCCGGCGCCTGGCTAATTCTCCGCCCGGTCGACGGTAGCTGGCACCCGTGGGGCCGCCTCGAGGCATGGCGGGAGAGCGGCGGCTCAGATTCAATCGGCTACCGATTCGAGCTCCTCCCGGCGACCTCCGCCGCCGCTACGTTAGCGAACTCCACCATAAGCTCGAGCAGCGGCGGGAAGTTCACGATCGATAAGACCGGCAGCGCGTCGCCAGTGATCAGCCCTAACGAAAGCTTCGACCTCGGGTCTGGATCAGGATCTCGACCCGGATCCGGGGATTTCGGGTACTTGACGGCGTATCAGTACAAAGGATTTGTGATGTCGACGAAGGTGGAAGGGATGAAGAAGAAGAATAGGAGGGCAGAGGTGGAAGTGGCGGTACAGCACGTGACTTGCACGGAGGACGCAGCGGTGTTTGTGGCGTTGGCGGCGGCGGTGGACCTGAGTATGGACGCCTGCAGGCTGTTCTCTCAGAAGCTAAGGAAGGAGCTGAGGCAATGAAAGGGCTTATTGTCGTTTCGCGTGAATGAGCTTGTCGTTTTGGAATTTCAGACATTTTTGAATTTTTATATATTCATTTTATTTTTCAATAGTTGAGTTGTATTTCTTGTACAGAGGGAGAGATCAATAGATGCACGATTCTTTTTCCACTTTTTGTAGTATTATATTATATTATATTATATTATTTATTTTATTTATTTTTGTAATATTATATAGCAAACCCATGAGAAGAATTGGAGGATTAAGAATCCTATGCATAAAAATAATCCATAAAAATGTCATGTTCATATCAAGATAATATATATAATAATAGATAATATAATATAGTTTCTAATCATAACTATCAAAGTATTAAACTTTATATTATAAAATATAATATAAAGTCTAATGCTTTAAAATATTTAGAAAGGTTTGAGAAACGTATTTACTATGCTGCAAAATAAAAAATCTTGACGTTCATTCGTGTTAACTGAGACTCGAACATATCCACACTGGTCCAGTTCATCCATCGTGTACGTTTCAATTTTCATTCAAAATTCTAAAACGTTTCTACGAGCCACCCACGTGCACATCCCTTCCTCCTATGGCTCATCTTCTGAGTATAAATTATCAAATTCTAAATTACAAGACAAACACTCAGCTTAATCATGGGCTCTCCTCTATAATTCAAATCCTCATTCTGCTGCAGTCTCTTCACTATTGTCATTCTCGATGTCTGGAAGCGTACCTAGATCCACCCGTTCGGTTACATGGGAGTCGTTACGAATCAAAACGATCGTCTTGAACTGGGTCCTCAATGTGGTTTGTCGAGTTGGAGGTATCATCGTTGGACTCGCCATTGTCTTCCGACTTGTTGTTATGAGTAGCTTCACTATTCTCCTCGGGTATCATGGTCGGTAAGACATTCTCTGGTTCGTTTGTTTTGTCATCTTTCTTCGTTTCGGATGTCTCGTCATCTGAAACAGTAAGATCTGGCTTACTCGTGATGTTTCGGGTCTCGCCTTCAACCTCATTTGGCTGAGATTCAGAGGTGCTGTTCTCCAAAACCTTGTCATTCATATCTGTGAGTATAGACTGAAGAGATGTTTCATTCTTAGCAGCCAAATTGTCTATGATTTCACTTTGAGTATGATTCAAATCAATTTCTGTTCCCTTCTGCTGAGAAGAATCTGCATTCTCTACATTACTTGTATCAGTAGTTGCAGAGGATGTATTATTGCTTGATTCAGGTTGATCATCGGATTGAGCGCTCGGGATGTTTTCGCTGAGCTTCACATCACTGAAATTCTCGTTCGTTGAAGTTTCATTGTTAGCCATTTCATCTACTTCCTCGGTTAACCGTGAACGAATCGCTTCGGTTTCATTTGATTCACTGTTCTGTTCTTTGTTATTCAGTTCTGCGTTCTCACTTGAACTTTCTAAACTCACGTCGTCTGTCGAGGTGGTAGAGTGGTCGTCATGGGCTACGGCACTAGATGCATCGTCCCCCTTGTAGTTTTCCTCCCGCGCCTCATGAGTGATCCGATCACCATTGTCGTTCTCCTGCTCATCAGAAGAATCCTCATCTCCTCCTGCCTCCTCATCACCATCTTCTTTCAATCTCTCATCGTCCGCATTCTCACCTTCATGATTGGATTCATTATCGGACTTCTCTCGATCATTCTCATTCATATCGTCATCGCCATCTCCTCTCCCATCATCATCCGTCTCCTCTTCATCTTCATGCTTGCTTCCTTCATCCTCCTCATCGACTGACTCGTTTTTCAGTTCTTCACGTCCCTCTTCTACCTCATGCTTCGAGTCTTCCTCCTCATCAACTGCCTCGTTTTTCAGTTCTTCACGTCCCTCTTCTACCTCATGCTTCGAGTCTTCCTCCTCATCGACTGCCTCGTTTTTCAATTCTTCATGTCCCTCTTCAACCTCATGCTTCGAGTCTTCCTCCTCATCGTCCTCTTGCTTCGAGTCGGGATGAACTTCCTCAACATGTGGATGAAGCTCTTTCCTTCCAAATTTCAAAACATCCCCCCCATCCCGAGTTCTTATCGCTATTTCATTATCTTTCTGGTCGAATCCTTTCTTCTTGTCATGGGAACGCTTCACCTGATAAACTAACCAAAAGCAAACACCAACCAACAGAACAATCTGCAGAATATGCTTTAATTTGATGCCTTTCGACCTGCTCCGACCCGGTAATTTCTTCAACATGATGAATTTCCCGAGTCGAAACCCTTATATTTTTACTTCTTTCGACAAAATAATCAAACGTCAGAAGCCTAGAAACATTCTTCTTTGAACAAGACTACACCAATAACAGAGGAGACAAAGAAAACAATGTGAGTGTTGCTAATTACATATCCAAAGGAATCTGATTCTGATTTGGCCCCTGCAACTAAGCTCAACTGAAGTAAAAGATTATCAATTTTAACTTATGAAATAAAGCAGAAAAGGAACACCAATTTTATAGCAAAGTCGTTTTTCTTCCACGAAAAATGTCTCTTGCATCTCTTCAACTCCCCTTTGAAACGAGAAACGAGACACTCGACACACTTCAGACTCTTTTCTTCTTTTAGATTTCTCAATAATCGAAAAAACGAGCAAAGAGTATCTGTGAGATCTCACATCGGTTGGAGGGGGAAACGAAGCATTTCTTATAAGAGTGTGAAAACCTCTCCCTAGCAGATACGTTTTAAAATTGTGAGGTTGACGACAATACGTAACGGGCCAAAGCGATGATATTTGTTAACGGTGGGCTTGAGCTGTTACAAATGATATTGGGCTCCCAAGAGATGGTGGATTGTGAAATCCCACATCGGTTGAAAAGGGAAACAAAAAATTCCTTATAAGAGTATGAAAATTGTGAGGTTGACGACGATACGTAACGAGCCAAAGTGGACAATATTCGCTAGCCGTGGGCTTGAGCTGTGTCACAATAGGCAACCAAGCTTTCTACATGCTTTATAGCTAAGCCATTGCAGTCAAAACTGCAATCTAACCATCCAAACTAAAGACTCTTTACTTCAACTGGAAAAGCAATTTTTGACCACCCCCCCCCCCCCCCCCCCCCCCCCCCCCCCCCCCCCCCCCCCCCCCCCCCCCCCCCCCCCCCCCCCCCCCCCCCNCCCCGCCCCGCCCCGCCCCGCCCCGCCCTGCCCAGCCCAGCCCAGCCTCACCCCGGCATCCAAGAAAACCATAGCCTTGCTTCCTCTTGGGTGCAAGCCAACGCCAAGGCTACAGTGGCAAGAGGCAAGAAACTTGTTGGATATTTACATCTAAGCAAGAAGACACAGAGTTTCAAAAGACATCTGAATTCACAACTTTCCAGTTTTACAGATTTTATAGGCTATCACAATCATGAGAGACTAACAATTACAATATGTAAAGTGCCTAATAAACCCTTACAACCACAATCCAATCTCTAAAGAAAACTTAACAATAATTCCTACATAAACCCTAACCGAAGGAGATAAGCAAAACACCAAAATCAGCCCCAAAACTCTTCCATCCACAAAGAAATGAAGCAAATAGAAGCAAAATTAAAAAATCTGAAACGAAATCAGTTCCAAGAAGAATCGAAAACTCGAAGGCTAAATAGTTCAGTAGGAAATTTGACGAGAACAGTAAAGCGTAAATAGTGAAGAACAGGGGGGCTGAAGCCAGAAGTACCTGGAAGAAGATGAATCAGAGCTAGCAATAATGGCGAGGAAGATGCGGCAATCAGAGCATCTTCACCGTTTCAACCATGGCGGGAGTCGGAGAGACTACGAAAGTTGGTGCAGTGGGAGAGAGATCGGACCCAATACCAAGAAACCGCAATTTTCTTCTTTAAAAAATTGAGGAAAAAGGATCAAATATTGTGAGGATGGAATTGCAATTTGCCTGACCTTCAAAAGCAAAACAACCGTGACCCATTACCCCATCCGCCATTAATTGGAGTTGTTGGCTGATTTAACTAAGAAAAAAGATGCATCAAAATGGAAATGTTCTAATTTTTATTTATTTATTATTATTATTATTATTATTATTATTTTTTGTGGAGTTTAATGAGAAGTAAGTATCCCATGTTCATGGATTTATGTTGGTGTTCAAATTTTCACCCTTTTTTTACTTTCCAGTTCCATTTCTTTTCATAGATGGCAAAAGTTTGTAATTAAGATTTACATTATCTGGAAAGAGTCTAATCCTACCGCTAACAGATATTATATTTTTTTAATTTTTCGTTCAAAGGATTTCTCTCAATATTTTAAAACGCGTTTGCTAGCTGGGTTTTGTGAATGGTTGGCTCGTTTCGAGATTTGTGCTCTATGAAGAGGGTGGTTGGTCGTGTGGTTTAGGTAGATGTACATGAACCCCATATTTGTATTTAAATATATTGAGTCATGAGCTTTGCAAATTATATCAGAGCCAATCATGGTGTGACAGTGAGGTCCCACATTAAATGAAAAATGAAACAAAACATGTCTTATAAAGGGCGAAAACTTCTTACAAGTAGACATGTGAGATTGACGGTGACATATAATGAACTAAAAGTTGACGATGATACATAACAGACTAAAGCAGACAATATCTACTAGATGTGACATCAAAATGTGATATGTTTGAATACTTATTTTGAGTTAGCGTAGACCGGGCAAATAACCTCCTCAAGCTCTATTGGGCTTATGGGACTTACTTAGTGGGCTAATCCAATCGACCCACTTGGTTCCACGATTATCTGGCCGAGTTTCAATTATTTGTCGAATTTATTTCTATTATATGAATGAATTATTAAATATTATTTGCCTTAAGTTTTGTTTTTAGTTAAAATCATTAAATCAAAGCTTAATTTGGAAGATACTCAAACTTTCTAACTCCTACACTAATTAATTACTCTTATTAAGCAATTAAATTACCATATACCTTTTCTTATTTATTTATTATTCTAGTTATACCCGACTCTTCAACAACCTTATCTATAACGCTCATGTCTACTCATTACTCCTATCTTACTTATGTCTCGTTTCCTCTTCAATGTACACATTATATGTGCTGGACGATGCACCGTTCTCTTCATTGGTCAAATGGGCGTCTCTTAAGTGTTACTGCTTTGCTTGACTCAACATGAGGGTCACAACCTACTCTCTTTATAATATGGTTGTGACATTCGATGACTATATATAATACTCGGGAGCTAACCCCAACCGCGCAACCGAAAAAACTATAAAATAAGAACAAAAAAACGGAAATACTCATAATAACAAAAGGAGGGAAGGAATCAATTAAAAACTTTAAAAAAGAAAGAAAAGAAAGACAACACATCTTACAAGGATTCTAACAACCAGCATTTTTGTTTGCTTTTCTCTAAAGATATTCTTTCTTAACAAAAACTTCTTTTCTTAGGCTTCTCAATGTTTTGTTTTACCATGTGGGCTTTACAAATCTTATATATATATCAATAGCTTCTTCATCTTTTTGTTATTAAGCAACCAAGCCATTGATCATTAGAGGAGAAAACAAAGCAATGTTTGAATGTGTTCAAACCATCATCTTTTTTGGAGTTTTCTTTGCATATTTGCTTCAATTTTCTTCTGCTTCTGTTGTTTCAACTGGGGACTATAATAAGGATTTCTTCGTTACGTGGTCTCCTTCCCACGTAAACACTTCGGTCGATGGCCGAGCAAGAAACTTGAAGCTTGATAATTATTCAGGTAAGGGCGTTCGAGAAACTTAATGACTTCAAAATTTTGTTCTAACTTTCTTTTTTCTTCCCTCGTTCTCTATTGTTATTGATCCTCCAAGTATACTTCGAGCAAATATTGTCCTCTTTTGGTTTTTCCTTTCGGGTTTTGGGCTTCCCTTCAAGGCTTTAAAACGCGCTAAGGAAGGTGGAAGCACTCTTATAAAGGATGTTTCACCCCCTTTGGGGCCTAGTGTCTTTATTGGCACATTGCCTCGTGTCTACCCCTCTTCGAGAGACAGCCTCCTCACTGACACATCGTCCGGTGTCTGGTTCTGATACCATTTGTAACGATCCAAGCCCACTGATAGCAGTTATTGTCCTCTTTGGACTTTCCTTTTCGGGCTTTCTCTCAAAGCTTCAAAACGTGTCTGCTAGGGAAAAGTTTTCATACCTTTACTAGAAGTGTTTCGTTCTCCTTCCCAACCAATGTGGGATTTTCACAGCTAGATATTAGGTTAAAATATCATTTGGATCTCTATGCTCGGAATAAAACGAGTTCTTATCGCACATGTGAAATTATTTTGATCTCAGTTAGACAAAGACGTAATAGTTTAAGATACTTTTGTGTGATTCATAGGAGCTGGTTTTGCATCAAATGAGATGTTCTTATTTGGTCAAATGGACATGAAGATCAAGCTAGTTCCAGGCCATTCTGCTGGCATAGTTGTGGCCTATTATGTAAGTGGTCTTGTTTTCATGTCTTTACATGATTTCTTTTTTTGATGTTTATGTGCAACATTATTTGATGAATTGTGTATATATACATAGCTGACGTCCGATCAACCAAACCACGACGAAATCGACTTCGAGTTCCTTGGTAATGTGGAAGGGCAGCCAATTATTCTTCAAACTAATATCTTTGCTGATGGGTTTGATGATAGGGAAGAAAGGATTAATTTGTGGTTTGATCCAACAAAAGACTTCCACACATACTCAATTCTGTGGAACCTTTACCAAATTGTGTAAGAAAATCACTCGGTTTCTCCATCTTAATTTTTTCTTCGTCTAAATTCATTACTAGCCGTCTCTTTTTTGCTTTCCTTCAAACTTTTTAAAATGAATCGGCTAGTGAGAAGTTTTCACACCCTTCTAAACAAATGTTTTGTTCTCCGCCCAACCAACGAAGGGTCTCACAATCCACCCCTCCTTCAAGGTTTAGCATCCTCGTTGACCCTTATACCCTTCTCCAATCGATATGGGACCCCCCAATCCATTACCCTTTGGGGCCAAGCGTCCTTGCTGGCATGCAACCTTGTGTCTTCTCTCCTTCGGGGCTCAGTCTCTTCGCTAGCACATCGTCTGGTATCTAGCTCTTATACCATTTGTAACAGCTTAAGCCCATCGCTAACAAATATTGTCTTATTTGGATTTTCCTTTCGAGTTTCCCTCCAGATTTTTAAAATCCGTGCTTGGATAATATAATTATTTCGCCGTCGAGAAGAAACATATCATAAATAAGACGATAGATTGACTTTTTTTTTTTTCTTTTTTTTTTGACAGGTTCATGGTGGATTGGGTGCCAATCAGGGTATACAGAAACCATGCAGACAAAGGGGTGGGGTACCCAAGGTGGCAACCAATGAGCCTAAAAGTGAGCCTATGGGACGGTAGCAGCTGGGCAACAAGGGGTGGAAAGGACAAAATTAATTGGTCAAAAGGGCCTTTTATTGCTTCTTTTGGGGACTATAAGCTTGATGCTTGTACTTGGAGAGGCAATGCAAGGTTTTGCAGAGGAGAAATTTCAAGCAAAAATTGGTGGAATTTGCCCAAATACAACACTTTATCATCTTCTCAAAGAAGGCTCTTCAAATGGGTCAGAAAGAACCATTTGGTTTATGATTATTGCCAAGACAATTCGAGGTTCCATAACCAACTTCCTAAGGAATGTTCTCTTCCGAAATACTAAATCAGTCCGATCAAACCCCACACCATTTTTCTTCCTTTTTTTTTTTTTTTTGTTCCGATCGAGTTTTTTATAGCCTGAAGCCAACAAATTTCTTATGAATGGACAAAATACTATGCATTAAACTATTTATTAAAATCTTAATGTTTAATATAGTTTCTTGATCTAGATGAGTCCAGACGAGACAAGCTTGGCCGATGGCTAAAGGAAAGTACTTTTTTTATTTTTTTATTTTATTTATTATTGATTTAGTTATAAAAAAACAGAGTTTGCATTTTTTTTTTTTTTTATTTGAACTTTTGATGAAATCACAAATCATTTACACCTCAATGGAAATAAATTATTGTGTTCAAAGAGCCTGCGGCTATGTTTTCACCATATGGGCCGCCTGAGTAAACCATGGCGCAGTCGTTCTTCCTTTGGTTGGCATAGGCGAGAGGTAGGCGGCAAGGGTGTCATTCCATGTCACGGGGCCCGACCTCCGCGCGAGCACGGTTGTGTAATGCAAGGTAGTCTTGGGGCGAGTTTTGAGCTTGGGTTTGGCTTAGGATTAAGAGCATGGCAGTGGCTAAGAAGATGGCCATGAGAAGGTTTTGAGTCCACATTTTGATGAAGATAGGGAGCGAAGGGAATGGTTTGAAGTAAATGTCAACAAAATTATATTCTAAACTATATACAACATGATTGTTTTATATAATTTAGAATATTTAAAACCTTATAACCAAAGTTGAGAATATAATTTGCAAAACAGGAAGAACGCTTCTCTTCAATCCTACCAAGTTTCAATAAATATGATCCAAGAGCACTTCTAACAGATCAAAAAAAAAAAAAAAAAAAAAAAAAAAATTTCAGGGTGTTAAGGAAAAATTATACTAACTTCTTATATCGTATAGATGCTGTATGAACATGTCGTTCCATGTGTCGGTGAGTCCCGGCAAGCACCAATGCATACAATCGTCGTGCTTCTTTCCACCAGCCGAGGCAGGATGTGCATCTGCCCTCAACTCACTCATGGGAGTTATGTTCAAAATATGGAAACTAGTTTCATTGAGGGCCTTGACGAGGTGCTTGTTTACGAGACGAACCTCGACATTGGTTCTGTTATTCCTCGGTGCGAACAGATCCTCAGCCTGCAAACAAAAACTACCTTTGATATGGGTTCTCATTTCTTTCAGGAGAATTCATGGAAGAGGCTCAAAATAATAAATTTAAGTCTAGCAGAGATTTTGTTAGAATATAGAAAAAAATGTCGATTCGCCACCTGTTGCGGAGATAGAGGTTGCTGCCGCTGGCAAGAACCACCTTGGTACCAATTACCTCCTTCAAAATGCCTAGGTGATTGCGTACGAAAGAATTTGATTGCACTGGGTGGCATTCTTTTCTCCACGTATGATATCTATAATGAAGAACAGATTATTCACCAAATGGTAAAGTAAAAATGAGATAAAGCACAATTCTTCCTCGTATGTTGTAGAATGTCAGTTCCTCGACAGAATACATTTCTACAGTAAAGATTGTTCATAATCAACACGTGAACAATGTCTCAAGTTTAGAATGAATGGTTGACAGATCGAAATGAAATCCAAGAGAAGAAATGAAAAAAATTATGTACCATATGTTTCAAAACCATGTCTAAGCCAATATCAGGAGGTACCGGAGGGATGACAGGCAGACCTTTCTCGAAAAACAACATGGGTGATTTTACAGGGTCAAATTTTGAAGGCGCCCACCACCTATTTGAAGCAAGCAAAGAAGTTCAAATTATCTATCAACAAAATGAAGGAAAACTTGATAGTTGATGAATTTGGATGGGAATGTTTATAAAAAACGAAGATTAAGAAAAAGGTGAACATAGTTTTTAACTACTAATACAAAATACCAACAGCACCCTGTTAGAATCAAATCTTCTTAATCAAAATATCCAACTATCCATATGGATAAAAACTCACTATGTGATATGAATCCAACCACTAATCAATTACATGTACCCGAAGGAGCAATTACAAGAAACAAGTCAAAAAAGATTTAAGTATCCAATCAAGAAAAGAATGGAGTGACAATAAATATCACTTGACATGGAAAAGTGATTCGAGGACTTTTTGTCTTTGGTAGTTGAACTACCATTTAAGACTATTTATGTCATGTCTTATTTTTTTCAATTTTAATCTAATAGTTTTATTGGTAGTTGGTAGTCGGTAGTTGAATTACCATTATGTTTGGATTATTTTTTTGGCCTATTTCAAGACATGTAATATTCAAGTTTGGAAATCATGGTAGAATATAAAAACCTTGTGTTTTCTTGAAATCCTACAAGTGTTATCCTTCTTTTTCAATCTTTGTTTTAGGTTTGAAGTAAAATCGATTAATTGGATTAGTGTTCATCAAGCTAATTCCTAATTCTTAGGAGTGAATCAATTTCAATTACAAAATTCTTGAGATTACCAGAATTTAGTCCTGTCACGATGCGGTTCTCATACACTATCAGACTTCTTCGTTATGCGAAGTTCCATGAAGTCCCCAATTTTAAATTGTATAATAAATAAACCATCGTTGTCATTCATAACATGATAACTGAAATGAATTGAAAAAACAAATGTACGTACCAATGTCCTGTGTTAAAGATCAAGATGTCATGAAAATTTGGAGCCTCTATCCATGAACTTTCTGGAATGTCAACATCAACTCTGTATCCTTCTTTATATCCCAGAGATTCCAATTTACCACCGTCAGCATTATCTGACCACCTGACTCAAATAGAAGCAGGAACAGATAATGTTAATTATTAACTGCCAGGATACTACTAAAAGACGGAAGTGCAGAGTACAATGCAAATGTGAGAAGTGAGAACCTAGCAAATTAACCAATCAGTGGCCTCAAATATAATTTTTCTTTTTCTTTTTCTTTTGTTAATGAACAAAGTTTTTCATAAAAGAATGACAGTGCAAAAGAAAGAGGGAGAGTCATTAACCCACTTCAGATCAAACTCAACTAAGACATTCTCCCAACATTTTTGAGCGAAAGAGCAAATTGAGAAAAATGGTAATCCTGACTTTCCTCATTTTCTTTGCTTCATTAAATTGAACCTACAAAATCCACTCTCTGAAAAAAGTGAAGATTTGATGATACCCCGAAATAGTTAATCCAAATTTGCAACTCCTACACATAACAATATTCTGTTCAAGAGCAATCCTAAGACCATTCAATCCCATCAGCTCTTCTCATCTCTACAGTTTTGGTTCTCTGTTGATGAACAATGAGATTGCCAATCCCAAAATGATGGAAAAAGGATAGACAATTTCGTGTAGATGCAACAGAGACAAGCTTGGCATTATGCATAGTATGGAAGGACCTAACAATTGCTAGGGGTGGATAATATCTTAATTCCTAAAAGATGAAAGGTGATGAAGTAACAGAGAAATTTGATGGTTACAATATGAGAATTGATGTTAAACGATAAATCAAAGTTTGATTGCTACTTACTTACCAAGCATATCGTGCCAGAATATTTGTTCTATGATATGCAATAGTAAGATTGTACTTCAGAAATGAGAATCCGCGATCTGCACCAGCTGGGCGCCACTTTTTCACTTCACCCGTCACATGTTTCAGAGAACAAAAGAGTGAAACAAACATGTTCCTATTTAAGGAGTCGCCAACAAACCCTGCACTGCATAACATTCATAAAGTTCATATCTATCATCTAGCACAATCATAGATACAAACTTATCAAATATAAAAGCATTCAATATGTCAAGAATATAGATAAAAGATCAAATATACCATAATATATTAACATGGTAATAAAGTAAGAGTAGAAGGTCCTGAATTTGAATTTCTACCTACTTTTCAAGCTCACCAATGGAAGTATTAAAAGTACGTATAAGAGTTTGAATATATCATGACCCGTCAGTTTCACCAGATACATTTTACTTTCCCCACTCGACCCATAGACCAATTCCATGTTAACTGTGAACTGAAATTATGATAAGAAATGTTTGTCGCTTCTACTACGAAAAGAGAATTTGGCAGTTTCAACTAGGCAACGCTCATGAACTTGTTACTATAAGCCTAGCACTTCGATTTCATGACAGTTAAACATAAACACAAAGCAAAACGCGGAAATAAGTTGCAGAATGGATAAAAGAGAGACCAAGCGAGTACCGATGTTAGTATTTCTAAACTTCTCAAGAAAGGAAACCGGATCAAAATGCGGAAGATCACATTGCTTCGGCTTCCAATGCCAATGAATGATTTTGAGAGCATTGGATTTGTTCGCCACATAGCAGTTCCAGCCTTTGAAAATCTCTTTGCAGGTGGGATTGTACCTGGAGGTTCTCAAATTCGGGTCGTGTAACCAACTTCCATCAGAATAATCGCACGAGCTGCCCCCAGCCGCGTCCGATATCCCGGATCTAACGCCATTGATGAATTGGAAGCTCTGATGCGGTTGTGGTGTCACGGAGGTTCTGCGGAATACCGAGAGAGCAAGAAAAATGGAAACGAAGCAGATAAGAGAGAGTAAGGGGGAAAGAGGAACTTGCTTCGCTTGGTGATGATGATGGTGGCTCTCCCTTCCCGCCATGGCCAGAGCCGGAGAATTCCATCTCTATTCACTAGCATTTTTATATATTTCTCATCGCAATTTTGAAATATTTATGAAAATTGAAAAAAAAAAAAAAAAATTATACTCTTTTTTTTATTTTATTTGGAGAACTTTTATTTTATTTTTCCCTTTCCCAATCTTATGTTTTTTTTTTTTTAACTTGAAATTATTCTCTAAGGTTGTTTTTGTCTAACATTTTATTTTTAATGAAAATTGCCCGTGAATTTTATTATTATTTTTTAGATCCACATACAAAACAATAAAAAGCATAATATTTAAATATGACGTTAATTATAATGGTCAAAATCGAGATACAATTAAATGATTCTGTCAGACATAATTGTTTAGGTAATATTTGAATATAATAATGTACCACAAATTAAACTAGAAAATAAAAATTGGATAATACCCTCGTGTTGAATAATCTTTACCATCAAACATCACAATCATAATGATATCTATATTTGAATATAATATGCGACTAGTTGTCAATTCTTACTACCAAATTTAGATACTATCAATCATTTTCTTTTTCTATTAATTGCTAGCTTATAACATTACTATCTCAAAATTGCTCTTTAAACGATTTTTAAAACTTTCTCCGACTCAATTTTCTAAAACTATTTTTAAAGAACGGGACAAGAGGCTTGAGCATAGGTTCACCAAAACATCGTGGATGAGGAATCCCCAAAGACAAACACATACATACATAATAATCTGAGATCTCAAATATCTGATTAAGAAAAATAATCCGTGGACATATCACATCTCAATTCATCTAATGATCCCAGCATGTGTAAAGAGAAACAGAGAGGAATTTCTGTCATTCAATCTATCTACCCCAAGAGAGGAATTGCTGCTCCTATAACTATCTATAATTCATCATACTGAAAAAGGCTACTTTTTTTCTAACAAAGTGAAATTCAGTGTGAGAGAGAAAAAAGAGAGCTGTTGAGCTATGACTCTATGAGCTTGTCCTGGGTTATATACAGAGCCTATAAATGTAACTTAAATATAGTTTGAAGTGAGATGCACCTTCTTCATTAAATAGCTCGACTTATGCAGAATTCAAACCGTTCTTCATGGAGCCCTGTAACCAACAAAACAGATGCATTGGAGAAATCCAACCCAGTAAGAATTCCCTAATCTCATACTTGCAGTAATCTATAATTATGATGCAATAGCTGCAGTTTGTGGTACCTTTAGGCATGGAGTAAAGCTGCAAGTAACGATCGTGGAGGCTCTTATTTGCGGCGTTTGCTTTTCTTTGATTCTTTCCTCCTTTTCTCAGATTTGTGTTTTGACTTATGGTCCTTGCTATGCTGCTTGTGTGAACTTCTTTTCGACCGTTTTCGCCGATCACTGTCTGAGTCCTCTTCAGAAGAGCCATCTGACCTCAGAGAATTAGGCTTCTCTGGCCCATATACAACATGTTTATCTGTAACATTGGAGCTTGTTGGCCAACTCAAATGTGTTTCATTACAAGGGGCAAGGTATGGACCAGTTTCATCCATTCGTGACCCAACTGCGCCTCTCCCACGCTTAGTCCTGCCACAAAATGAGAAAACTGATGTCAAGGTCAAGCCACTAAAAGCGTTCTAGAGTAATTGTAATCCCAGTCGCATTTTAATTGAAGCATCTCGCTGACGAACAAACAATCATGTATTTCCTAGAAGAACACACAGAGAGAGATACCTTGAGTGTAAAAATTCCTCAAGTTCTTCATCTTTTAATCCTTGATTCTCCCTCAAGTCGCAATCCTCATAATCTCTTTTACTAGATGGGCTTGAACTACTGGGAATGTCATGACTGAAATCTGTGGATGGTTTGAAGCCCCTGCGGCTCCCAGAGCCATTGTTCCCCTCTCTTGACTTGCCTCTAAGCCTGTCATCCAGTTCGAGCTCCTTTTGACGAACTCTCCACATTTCATTCACTTCGACAGCCTTGTTTGCTGTAATAAAAAAAACATATATATCAGCTTGAAGCAACAAAAAGGCAACTATTCAAATAGAATGCACTCCTCAAACCCCAAACAAAAGTACAGAAAAGGCCAGTCATTGTTTGATTGCAATATTCGAAGAAAACCATAAAACGCCAGGAGAGTATATAGCAATAGGGTTCGTATCATCAAACATAAAGAAACGAAAATGTTAGAACATGAATTGAACAAATGACCTTGTTGTACGCCAAGAACAGTTGCAGTCAGGAAACGAGAATTAGGACGACCCCTGACTTTAGGATGCCGTAGATAGGCATCCACACCATCTTTCTCAGCTTGGCGACGCAATTCTGACGCCTCTCTCATTAGAATAGCAGCTACTCTATTTTCTGTCTCAAGATCCATTTTAGTCACCTGAGCATGTTCGTTAAAAATGTAAGTATCTTCACCATTCAAACCAACGAATATAATAACATGGTCAAAGCAAAAAAAAAAAGATAAATTTCACAATGTAGCCAGGTGTCTTACATAACAACTAGACATGACATACAAATATACAATCAGTTTTCAGACCAAAACCTACGTCTTCAAGATCTACGATGACCAATTTAATTGCCAACCGCTTGGAACTTCACACTGTTCGCAGTATGAAAATGAAAATGTTCGTTCTTCCACCTCGTTTTTCTATAGTCAGCTACCCACTAATCCGTTGGAACAGTGTTTTTCGCGTGGTTGAATCGGAGAAAGAAGAAAACATAACGAAAGAAGAAAAAAGAAATTGACCGGATCAGACTTCCATGGCAAGCAATCGAGAATAGAGGGGCTGCGGCCGAAAACACGGTTGGCGTGAGGGGAGATCAGAAGAGAAGAAATAAGAAGTGCCGTGGGTGAGGGAGCGTGCTGGCGACCAGCGGAAGATAGCGATAAAGAGAAAAGAAGATATCAGAGATCGATGAGTACATGCTGCTGCTAGGGAGCGAGAGAGATAGAGGAGAGAATAAAAATTCATGAGTTCCAAACAAAATTAAGAAATTTCAAATAATTTCCTTCACATTCTAGAGATGCCAAACAAAGCATTAGTAACACTGATTCTACTGCTGAAATTAATGCTATCGTTAACAGTCGATCAAAGACCCAACAGAAAATCTCAAAATTGCAACTCAGAATCAGGGTTTAGAAGCCAAACTTTACCGCTGCAGCACTCTTCAGCAGAGTCTTCTGATTGTTAGTCCTCAAACCAATGAATCAAAGAACCGCAATCAGCTTTCTTCTGTGGAAGAAGCCCTCGATATCAAAGAAGAACCGAAACAGACGACGGTTGCAGGTGAGGAAGAACAAATGAAATTGAAGTGGCAGAAATCGAACTCGATCTAGACGGTGAGGATGGCGAAGATTTGCCCTCGCGCGTCGTCCGACTGGCAATTGAACGAACTCAGAAACCCTAGAGAATCGATCAAGCCGATCTCTGAGATTGAAAAGCGGAGAGGGGTTTCGATGCTAGATTCCTGCGGGCCTGGCCTCTTTTCACGAATCCGACGTGTTCGTTTCCGCCTCGCGTTAGAAAGAACATAATAGGATTTTACAATTTAAAAAAAAAATATAACAAATTTTATAAATTTTTATTAAAAAAATACTTTTAAACTTTTTAAAATAAAAATATATATATACATTTAAACTTTTTTTTAAGTAAAAAAATCCTTTTATATTCTTTTTTAAATAAAATAATCTTCAAAGAAGTTCAAAATGCATAAACTCCTTTCATAATTAATATATATATATATACATTTAAACTTTTTTTTTAGTAAAAAAAAAAATTCTTTTAAAAAGTAAAAAAAAAAATATATTTAATAAGAAGTCTAAACCTATGTATAAAGGTATTATTGAAAGTTTTGAACATCTTAATCTTATAATATGTCCATAGCTAGCAGATATTGTTCTCTTTGTCTTATTACGTATCGCCATTAGACTCACGGTTTTAAAACACGTGTTCTAATAAGAGGTTTTCACACCCTTATAAGTAATGTTTTGTTATTCTCTCAAACCAATGTAGGATCTCACAATCCACTTCCTTTGGGTTCAATGTCTTTACTGACACACCATTAGATATCTAGCTTTAATATCATTTGTAACAACCCAAGTCCTACCCCGACTAATGCTCACAATCCACCCCTTTTGGGGGTCTAGCATCCTCGCTAGCATATCATCCGATGTTTAGGTCTAATATCATTTGTAACAGCTCAAGCCCTACTTCGACTAGTGCCTCACACCATCCCGGTGACTAGCTCTAATACCATTTGTAATAGCCCAAGCTCACTAATAGTAGATATTGTTTGCTTTGACCCATTACTTATGACTGTCAGTCTCACGGTTTTAAAACATGCCTACTAACGAGATGTTTCCGCAACATTTTAAAGAATGTTTTGTTTCCCTCCCTAATTACTTTACGTTTTAACACACTAAGTACAAAATTTAAATCGGTGAGATAAAACTATTTGGCAATGTTTTAAATTACTTCATATATTTATTATCCATATAATATACTATGAATTTTATCATTTAAATTATTGAAATTAATTTTAATTAAAAATATTCAATGGTATTATTTGCTCCTTAATAATATTAACTAAAAAAAAAGACAAATTTACTTATATTTTAGTAATTAATTAAAGTAATTCTAATTAGTTTACTTTAATTTTATTAGGATAATTTGAAAAAGTATAGGGTTTGTGCGCTTAAAAAGCCGGCAACTTCGAAGAGTTCCTCATATTACTCAACCGAACACATTTCTTGTACGAGAAAAAATGGCAGCTATGCAGAATTTGTCTTCATCTCCACTTTCATCGTCTTCATCTGATTTCTTTCGCGTTTCAACTTCGATGTCAAGTACTTCTTCTTTAATCTCTGTTTCGTTTTGTTCTTGTTTTACATCAATCCTGACACTTCACTGTTTGTCATGTTTCATTGCTTAGATTTATCGTGCAAACTGTCTCGTTTATGCTACAGGAATCCGACGGTATCGTTGCCGAGAACAAGTTCCGGCGTTTGCAAGTGTGTTGCGACGTCTCAAGATTCCAAAACCGGTATTGTAGAAATGGCAGATTGTTTGTGCATGTATAGATAGATATATGAAACTTCAATTTAAAACTTATCTTGCAATGCCAGTTGATGAAAGAAATGATCTCCATGTTTTGATAACTGTAACAAGAATGAAAACTTAGCTGCTTCTATTTCATCTCCTTATTGGCGTTCTGTTGTTTTTTCTGTTCTTAAGATTACAAAACAGCTGTCTCTAGAAATGCGAACATGGCCAAACTTCAAGCTGGCTATCTATTTCCTGAGGTGCGTGTTGCATTTTGCTCAAGGTTTAGCACTTTGTTATTGATGAATTCGATGCTCCAGATTTTTTGTTTTCTTTTCATCTGCTAATTTCGATGTCATCGCTGTGCATTGGTTGTAGCGGTAATAGCTTATGTGTATATCCAATAATAGATTGCAAGGAGAAGGAATGCGCACTTGCTAAAGTATCCTGATGCGAAAGTAATTAGCCTTGGAATTGGTGACACCACTGAGCCTATTCCCGAGGTAATTACGTCGGCCATGGCAAAGGTACGAATCGCAACTCTCAAATCCCTGATTATGGTTAACGCAACTCTCAAATCAGACGAAATGTTAGAATGATTGGCCAATCTGTTGAACGGTAGTTTTAGGTTTAGGGATTATGTAATTTGTATGAGAAGAAAGGTTGGTCATAATCTTTATAATATTTAACTTAAACATCATGATGGAAATATGGACCTTGCCTGTGATCGGTCTTGTCTTTCGTTTGGTCCGATCATTTTTACTTGGAACAGACTCGTCTCTTCTATTATCGGCTCACTAAAGTAGTAACACTGCATTGCCATCTCATTCGCATTGAAATTAGTATGTTTTTTCTTACGCATATGCATGTAAAGTTTGGTCTCATTCAATTGAATTTTATGCGATTTTCAGAAACTCTTTACAAAGGTTTATGTTCTATGAAAAAAAACTATTCTATGGTGTCCAATTTACACATTAAATTTGTCTTCAACTGCATGCATTGAATTGGTGGGCTGCTCTGGAGTTGTTTTCATGCCAGAAGATAAGAGCCTCCTTGCGACCATACACCTTATATTATTATGCATTTTGGGCCAAACAACTGTTACTAACCCATTTTTTACTATCCTGTTCCTTTCTTTGGCAGAGATCACATGCACTGTCTACACTGGAGGGTTACAGTGGCTACGGAGCTGAGCAGGGCGAAAAGGTATACTACAATTCAGTTCCTGAAAAACTATTACTCGTGCTGCCTTTTTAAGTGAAGTTGTGCATTTGACATCTTATGCTGAAGTTTCTCGTATTTGGAAAAACTTCTGAAGTTCAACACCTCCCACACACAAACTAACAAAATAGAAGAAAGATTATCTAACAAAAAGAGAACCGAGGAGAAGAAATAAGAGACGTCCGAAAGTTTGTCAGCGGAGGTGGAGAGCTTATATTCTATCCAGAATCTGCCTTAAAGTTTCCTGGATTTGTGTAACTTAACATTCAGGTTTTGTAGTTAGTGATCTTCCCTGATCAGTGAAATTTGGGTATAAATTGTGAGAAAATCCAAGCCACTCTTTTGCTCACTTTGTTTTGGTTTAGGTCCGGCAATGGTTTTCTCGATATGACATGCCTCTTTCATCAAGCTGTGCTCTCTGGCAATGATTTCTTTCAGAAATTTTTGCCACCTTAATGCTCGTTTAATTTCAAATTAAGTGCTGTCAGTAACTTGTTCATACTTAGTGAAGTATAGTAGTAATAGCTGCCTTATTGTGTTAACAAGTGTTCCACATCATTTTCGAATTGACTTGATGATTTGACTTTTCTTGGATCATATCTTCCCATGATTGAAATTTCTAATTTACTTGTTCATTTGTATAGCCAGTGCGAGCTTTAATTAGCAAAACATTTTATAGCGACCTTGGCATAGGAGAAGAAGATATCTTTGTTTCTGATGGTGCAAAATGTGACATAACACGCCTTCAGGTATAGTTTCAAACTTTTTTATTCAATTTTTTTATGTTAGTCATTCAACTTAGTTAAATATATAAAACACCTTCGGCAATCATTTATGCCTGTCATCTTGTTACTATTGAACTTTTCTTCCCACTTTTGGCAGCTTGTTTTTGGATCCAATGTGTCGATGGCAGTGCAAGACCCATCATACCCGGTGAGTTGCTCTTCACGTTAGTGAAAAATGTAGTTATTGCTTTTTTTTTTTTTAAGTCGCTTTAGCCCATGGATAAGTTCACTTCAGCTCAAACAATAAATAATACTTCAATTTGGTTATTGCTTCTTTTTTTTTTTCTTTTTTTTTTTTTTTTTTTTTTTTTTTTTTTTTTTTTTTGAAAAAAAGAATTTAGAGAATATATTTGAGACCATTACTTTTGTTACTCTAGGTAATTATGTGGTAACATCGAAAGGCATGCGTTGTTTAGGCTGTAAAACTTCATACCAACCTCTGCCGGTTTGAATTCTAATCATGAATTTGTGGAAATGTAGGCTTATGTGGACTCGAGTGTCATCTTGGGGCAGACTGGACTGTACCAAAAGGATATTGAAAAGTACGGCAATATTGAATACATGAGGTGTACTCCAGAAAATGGATTTTTCCCTGATTTATCCAAGGTTTCCCGGACAGATATCATATTTTTCTGTTCACCAAACAATCCTACCGGCTCTTCTGCAACTAGGGAACAATTGACCCAACTGGTGGAGTTTGCTAAAAAGAATGGGTCAATTATAGTCTATGATTCTGCATATGCAATGTATATATCAGACGATAATCCAAAATCTATCTTCGAAATTCCTGGAGCCAAGGAGGTAAATTTCATTAAGATTACTTTTTCGATTCTGAACTTAATACTATTAGATTTACATTTTTTGGTCATTTTATTCTAATTCCATCGCTATACATTTGTGTCAGTTTTTAGTATTTCAAAGTTCAAATATGCATCTCTGGTTACCCTATTGTTATGTATAGCTCCACTATATTGCTTGGATTCTCTTGTTTATGTCCTGTGACGGTCTGGTCTCATCATTAGATTCCAATTTTATCATTCAGAAAGCCTAATAAGAGCTTGCGTACATGTGTTATTTAATGCAAGAAAAATCAAATAACGGCAATTCTCTTGCTAAATATGAAATTGCGTTACTATTCTTGAAAATCAAAATGTTATTGGATCCAACCATCCACGAATCTGCAGACTGGAGTAAATTCACAATGCTTGATGAGAACATGTAGACTTACTAGGTCATTAGCTAAATGTAGGAATAGCTGGCAGAAGACTTTTCTCTCAAGATACTTTTGCTAGAATGTCCCCGAAATTGGAACATTAATGTCCGAAGCATTAGTAAGGAACGGGGGTGACATAGAGTAGGAAATCAGTTATGTCCTTAGGGAGGCTTGACATTATGTATCATAAGAGATCTTGTATAACAGCCCAAGACCACCGCTAGTAGATATTGTCTGCTTTGGTCCGCTACGTATTGCCGTTAGCCTCACAGTTTTAAAATGCGTATGCTAGGAAGAGGTTTCCAAATCCTTATAAGGAATGCTTTGTTCCTCTCTCCAACCGATGTGAGATCTCATAATCCACCCCCCTTGGGGGCTCAGCGTCCTCACTGACACACCGTCCGGTGTTTGGCTCTGATACTATTTGTAACAACCCAAGCCCACCGCTAGCAGATATTGTTCGTGCAGATATTGTTCGCTTTGGCCCATTACGTATCGCCGTCAGCCTCATGGTTTTAAAACGCGTACTAGGAAGAGGTTTCCACATCCTTATAAGGAATACTTTGTTCCCTTTTCCAACCGACGTGAGATCTCACATTTAGCTTATAGTTTATCTTAAATATTAAAGATAGAAATTTGGTTGTTTAATTGGCTGATCTGTTCGTTATTTACTTTTGCATTAGTTGAGAAATGATAGCCAACTCATGCCCTATTTTTCATTTCATGGTCTATTTTTCCATTGTGCAGGTTGCAATTGAGACATCATCATTTAGCAAATACGCTGGATTTACTGGAGTTCGTCTTGGTTGGACTGTTGTTCCCAAGGAACTCTTGTTTTCTGATGGATTTCCAGTTGCTAAAGATTTCAACCGCATTGTTTCTACTTGCTTCAACGGTGCATCCAACATTGCTCAAGCTGGAGGCCTGGCTTGTCTTTCACCAGAAGGGCTTGAGGTCGGTCTGCTAGTTATAGTTTCTTATGCTCTTCTACCATGTTTAATTTTCTTAAAATAGATTTAAATATATATAATAAAACTACACTTTCATTAAGAGAAATGAAAGAATATACAAAGGCTTACTAGAAAACCAAGACCCCCTCCCAAAAAAAAAAAAAAAGTCTAATACTAACCTACCGAATCGTTCGCCCCAATCCAAAAGAACCCGATTTAAGCTCGTAATTACAAAAAGACCGAGTAATTTAGCCATCTCCCATACATCCTCTCAAGATCTCTCGACTTCTGGAAAAATTCTATTATTCCTCTCACTCCAAATGCTCCACAAATTTACAAAGAAACTAGCATGTCATGAAAATGTGCACTTCTCGGTAAAGGGAGAATTCAAGAGCACCTTCTTTGCAAAACATAAGACAAGTAAGCTTCCCCACACCATACAAGTGCACGGCAAGCCCATACAGAGGTTTAGTTAAGATATGCCGAATTTCTATTTGATGTATGCACAACAAATTACCCTGGAAATCATGAAATTGATTGAATTTCTACTTGCAGGCTATGCGTGGGGTTATCGGGTTTTACAAAGAAAATACTAGTATCATAATGGACACATTTAACTCGCTTGGATATAATGTGTATGGAGGGAAGAATGCACCATATGTGTGGGTTAATTTCCCCGGCCGGAGTTCGTGGGATGTATTTGCTGAGATACTGGAGAAAACACACGTCGTGACAACACCCGGAAGTGGTTTCGGACCCGGTGGTGAAGGATTTATCAGGGTAAGTGCTTTTGGTCACAGGGAAAATGTTTTGGAAGCCTGCAGAAGATTCAAGCAGCTATACAAGTGAAAGAAAGAAGGGAAAAAGTGATGCTGGGGAATGAATGAAAGATTGAAGTTTACAGGTAATCATCCTTCTGTTCTTTAACTCTTATCATTCTGCATTTGAAATGAACAAAGCATTGCCGTTTTTGTTGGAGGGGTTTCTTTGCATGGGGAGCAAATGTGACGCCTATTGCATTGAGGCCTGTATGAAGTACTGGGGTAATAAAATTTCCTTGTTTATTAAGGTTGATGGCTAAATTCAAGATATTGAGAATATGAACGGATTAAACTTACTATCATCCATCAGCTTAAGCTTTTGATAATTAACATTCGAGACTTCGTTGTAACATGTTAAAGTTTACGTCGTCGAAAGTCAAGCTTTCATGAACATCTAAGCAATTTTTTTTCAAGTAGTTATTTTGAATATGATAACAACTAAAGAGATGCTCGTTTTGAATTATATCATTAAAGTTTCATGGATTAATTCAAATAATACTAAAACTCTAAATTTTTTTGTTTTTGTAATTATTTCTTATATCAAATAATTTGAGAAATACTATTATCTCGTAGACCAATCTTTGCGAGTTCCCCATATATAGACAAGGTCAATGAATATAGAAAATGGAAATTTTCTTTTTATACTAAAAAATGGAGTTTTTTCTTTCTTTTATTTGGTATATTTTATTTTAGGGTTTGTAACGAATTTTACAACGTCAACTGCAAATGGACGGTACAGAATTAACCAAATTTGCCTGATGTAGAGGCAATCAAGAAAGCCGAATAACTAAATATATAACCTACAGAAAAGTGGGCTAATCCAACTAATCTTGCTTGCACAATGGAAAGAGCCACTGGTTTATCTCTCCATCGAATCAAATTAGCCAAAGGTATGCGTTCGTGAGCCCACGCTAAAGTTTTTGAAAATTAAGAAAGAAGCATTAATTTTGAACCATACAAAAACTAATTTCTAATTTCATGAAAATTTCGTATAGATATTATTGAATGGACTGAAAATTTAAACACTTTTTGCGGACATCATTTTTGAGACTCCATTGCAAATGGGTTTGGCAAATACACATCAACAGGAATTAACTTATCGACTCCCCATACAGTATTATAAGAATCGGTACTGAACATCCCTTCTATAATTGTACATGCTCTCATAGCAATAACGTATTTTGATTCTGCCTGTCTAGGACTAGATCTTGGTACCAGTCCATAACGATCAAAGTCAGTCCATAACGATCAAAGTCGAATCGTGAACCTATTAATGAAGCGAATTCAATGAAGCAACAACGTTCAATGAATATATAATCCTTGATTTGAAAGCGAATTCAATGATTCAGCTCGAACGACTCTCTTCAAAGGCATTGGAGCCACAAATCAAGGGAGGGCAAATACCTAATTGCTTGTAGCTAGAAAATGATGACCTCTTACTAATGGGGAGAGATCTTTCACGAGTTTCATCCAGATGTACCTACGACCCCGGTAGAAAGCGAACAAAGGAAGGTACAACTAGTGACTTGAATCCCCTGATATTGCAGCATACTTAATCATCCTCACAGAGAGAGTCAGTCTACATATACATCAGAGATTGGGGATTTTCCCTATTCTACACATATCTAAAAACCAAAGCCAACTGCTACCCAGAAACTAAATATTGTACACTTGACAAAATGAGGCATGTACAATATAGATTTCTAGAACTGTTCAATGCCCTTCATGAGCTCTGCCTTGCAGGTAGTCTTGTAGTGTCCTGTTTGATTACATCGACTACAATGCACGGTATGTTTTTCACGATTCAGTTCCTCTACACAAATTCTCTTTTTTTCGGGTCGTCCTGGTGGTCGACGAAACTTGGGTGGTCGCACAATCTGCGTATCATCATCCATCGCAGTTTCGTCGAGATTTTTCCATTCAAGTCTTCTGGGAATCGGGTATATACCTTTTGCATATGCTTCCCTGTAACCAGAAACCATAAAACACTTCTCTGTAAAGGCATAGACATCTTTCCTACATGAGGCAATGGCTGCAACAGCATGAGAGCAAGGTATTCCGTAAAGCTGCCACTCACGACACGAGCAACATCGCTTTCCAATATTAACTATATATGATCTTTCAGCTGATACAACCTCGAACTCTACCTCATCTGATCGAAGAACTCGATACGACGATGCAATGGTAATTGCTTCCACTATTCGTCTCTCAGCTGATGGAGTCAGGAAAGAAAACCATGATGAACTCCTTGCACACCGCTCTTCAAACTCGACCATTAGTTTACTATGAATCCGCTCGATCACCTGGATGATTGGGAGCTCGCGTGCCTCGAGAATCCATTTAGCAAACTCCTCTAGATTTGATGAAAGATGACCATATCGGTTTCCTTCAAAATAAACTAATGCCCAATGAGATGGAGGAAATTGTTGTACCCACTTTGCAGCTTCAGGTGAAATCTCTTCTATCTCAGACATTCTCTCTTTGAAAGCAATTATAGTTGTAGCATACGCCGCTTTCCATAAAAGATGAACAAGCCTTGAGTTTTTGAACTCTTTTCCAATACTTTCACTCAAGTAGCGCATGCATAATGCATATGAAGAATTTGGGAATTTCCTTCTCAAGGCATCTAAAATTCCCTTTTGACCATTTGATAAAAATGTGAGGTGCAGTTTGTTCGGAGCGTTCATCTCGAGCGCCTTATGTAACTCCGACAAAAACCAAATCCAGCTTTCCTCATTTTCAGCATCAACTACACCAAAAGCAAGTGGAAACATCCCACCATCAGCATCATAAGAAGTGGCTGATAGTAAAGTACCTAAGTACTTGCTTTTAAGCTGGATTCCGCCAAGACTAATCACAGGGAAGCAACCATTAAGAAACCCGTAAATCGATGCATAAAACGAAACAAAGAGTCTTTGAAAGTGGTTAACTGAACCAGTAGTGAACACTTCTGCAACACTCCCAGGATTGGCTTTCCTTATTTGTTCACAGTACAATGGAAGAAGACCATAACCTTCTTCAGAAGAACCAAAGATTGTGGCAAGACCTCGTTCCTTCGCACGCCAGGCCTGCTTATAAGGTATAGTGATGCCATATTGCTTATGGATATCGTGCAATATATCCTTCGGTTTGTAATTAATGTTGTTCCGCAACCGTTCCTCTATGAAACTCACTATCCAATCTATGGAGGCCTGATGGTGTCCATTTTGGGCGTTTCGTCCACAGGTATGTGCCCCTTCAAGGCTTCTAATTGTGAAGATTGGAGAATTAGGAAGCTTAACAGCACGAATTCGCCATGGACAACCCTCTTCAGCACATTTTGCAAAATAACGTATCAAGTCACTCTTAATAATTCGTAGCTCGAAGTGCTGAGCTATAGCAGCTTCTTTAATGGCATTTCGAAATGCCTTGACATCAGGAAACTCTTGACCTACAACAAATGTATGATCCTCCATGTGAACCACTTGCTCAGCATAAGAACCAATTCATTGAAGTTTCCCTTTCCATTGGTGCAATGAAGTCACTCAGGGCATTGCTTCCACGCAACGTTTATTAAACTCGTGGGATGTTCACAAATCAGCTCTCATAAGCAGGCAAATGGTCTGAAAGAGCCATTTTCAAAACATGGTTTTACTTAACTTGATAAAATTAGGGGGAAAAAAGATTACAAGAAAGCATATTGGAGCAAAAACAGAAATCTCCACCTAGCTAACAGATCAAATGTAAAGAATATTGAAAATAAACATGGAGTTTCTGAAGGAAAACGAGCACGTACAAGCATGTAGAAGTACCTGAGCTTAAAGATTAACCAACAAGTAATGCTCTCAAATGTAAACAGAAGTTCTTTCGTTCACAACATGCTAAAACAGAGTTGATTCTTCCTATTATGATTTCTTCTGATTGAGCTATGATCAACGCGGCTACAAAACTAAAAGAAACGGAACTTACGAACCACCAAGCAGCTTCCGAACATGATTCTAAAATCTAAATCGAGCTTGAATTATATAAATTAGGGTTCTAGCGAAGAACAGGAAAAAAAAAGAAAGAGAGAGAGAGAGATAAGAGCCTACATGCAATGCATTGCCTGAATCGATATGCAAATACAAAAATACATATCTAAACATCATACAAACCTAGAAATTGAAGCGGAACATGCAGATCGGAGCTTCAGAGAGCTGAAAATGGAGGCAGCAGAGAGAGAGAGAGAGAGAGAGAGTCAATCGCGCCGCCATGTGCGCGCCTCGGCGTTCCGGCGAAGTTTGAGGTCTAGTAAGTCACATCATACATACATCATACATCATACATCAGGCTGATGGATAGGTGTCTCGGTCACAGATGAGGGTATTTCCGTAATTTAGACTAAAAGTAATGTTTTGAATTTTTGGGGTAAAATTACAAGTACCTGTGTCGGATTTTAACCCGAATATTTATTAAATTATCAACTCAATCTTCTTATTTATTCAAAATTTTATTTTTAATAAAAATAGAATATTAATTTATAAACATTTATGTATTTATTTACAAACATTCAATTATAACTCAATTTTAATATATAATATTTAAACCATATAATAAACACAAAATTGGTACCCCACTCTCTGCTTTGTTCCTAATGTACCCTTCCTCCGACTCTCGCCTCTATCTTATTCCTACGGCAACAAGGAGTGTAGTTATTTCTTGTTCTAGATGCCGAGTGAATCAAGTGTAGAGGAAGTCATTGATCTTAGAAAGGAGCCCTTCTGATTATATATGTTATTTCTTTGCCTGAAGATGAGAATAACCCTTGAAAGTAAGGTCGGCCACTTTGTAGAGCTTGTGAAAAGTCTACCGCGAACTCCACAGTTCGTTAATGAATGCAAGAGAGGAAATTACAAGGGAGCGAAGTAGTAAGACTACTATTCACTTTCTCATGTGAAGGAGTGTGAGAACCGTGAGCAAAAGTGGGTAAAAGCTAGAACGAGAGCAACCGTCGAGAAAGCAAAAAATCTAGAAGTTCAAATTTATATCTAATGGAAGGCAAAAGACAATAAAGTGACCAAAAAGAACCAATAAAATAACATTAAGAATGATGGACCGTTTGGAAATTCAACGCATAGGGATTAAACACTAAAATCTCCTTGGAAGTTCTCAAATTTTTGGCATTCAGAAATGACCCATGTTCAAGCATTAACACATGCCAATACACGATAATTTGGCATCCCCAATCTATTATTTCAGACATTGATTACTTATTTGATGAGTAAAATTGTGAGAAATATACTTGGGGGAGTCTCGTTATGGTCCATTCTTCTGCAGGATGTTCTTCAGCTTCTCGTTCGCAGCCACGAGCTCAGCAGCTACTCCAGGCTCATTAGCAGAATGACCTGCGTCAGGAATGATCTGCGTAGAGAGGTAATGAAATTCAGCAACTACTTTCTAATCGTAGATTTATATATATGCACAGGAACATGCATAGGAAATAGGCTCCACAGTGTTCGCTTCAAGAAGGTCCTGTAGCTATTTAAACTAAAGCCCTTTGTTTCTCTAATCATTTGAATTGAAAGTAAGAATATAAGCCTATACTCGTAAACTTTTCTTTGATCAACTGGAATAATTTTTTTGTATATACTTTTCCTCCCTGCTTTTGAAACTAATGGTATAACTCAAGTCCACCATTGACACATAATGTCCTCTTTGGACTTTCCCTTACAGGTTTCCTCTCAAGATTTTAAAATGTGTTTGTTAGGGAGAGGTTTCCACAACCTTATAAGCAATGTTTCGTTCCCTTCTCCAACCGATGTGAGATCTCATAATCCACCCCCCTTTGGGGCCCAACGGTCTTGCTGGCACACTGCTCGATATCTAATCCTGATACCATTTGTAACAACCCAAGCCCACGGCTAGCAGATATTATCTTCTTTGGACTTCCTCTCAAGGTTTTAAAATGTGTCCTACCAGGGAGAGGTTTCCACAACCTTATAAGCAATGTTTCATTCCCCTCTCCAACCGACGTAGGATCTCACACTAATTTCATATCTTCTGGGAAATTATTTCTTAACCGAGAGACAATCAGTTTGAGGGCAGTTAGAATACAGGCAACATCCATGTTATATTGAAATGTTGTGTATAATGAAAAAATACATAAATCCAAATTTCTCTCTTCGTCCTTGATGCAGAGTGAAATGATAACTCAAAAGTATGGAGATCAAGTTAAATAATAGTTCAAATATCATGCCGTAAATGCCTTGTTCCATGTTAATATTTAGAGGCTAATTCACATGTCAAGACCTCTCTACCTTCTTCAAAGCCACGTACATTTGGAGTGCATAGGGTAAAATATGAAACATTCAGTTGATATATTCGCATTCTATATCAATGAAAGGGAACTGTTAGGAAATAAACCCTAACCTATTTTAGACAAAGAAATAGAACGCAGCAGTTTCTTTTACCTTTAATTCAGCTTCGGGCCACGCTTTATGAAGATCCCAAGCCGACATCATTGGGCAGCAAACGTCGTATCTTCCCTGTAAAATGAAAGATAAGTAGTAGTTTCATATCTTGTTATCAAACTCGGATTCTACTCGATTCTCACGTGGTGTGATCAATAACGCTGTTAACTCAACAGATTAAAACGATTGCCTCAAATTCTCAAACTTTTTTCCTTTGTTAGGAAACAAAAAACCTTTCATTAGTAAAAGAAAAGATAGAATAACCCATACAATAAACCAAAATATGAAACGAAGGTACCCAAGACAATCAAATTTACCTGTACAATTATAGCATGGGTAAGATGGATAGGATAGGCAAATTTACCTGTACAATTACAGCATTGATATGTCGTATCTTGTCAATATTATCTAGCAGAAAGGAATCAGAAGGGAAAAACCCCTTGTGTACGAAGTAATGGTTTTCGATCCTTGCAAATGCCTGGGTCAAACCAAAAGGTAAAAGAAAAACAAAATTACGGGTTGCATTACAAGCAGAATTATAACATCACTCAAGTTGAAGAACTCCACGAAATAACTGAAGAATAATTGTAGAATATAACAAAAAACGACATCAAAATTTTTATACCTGTACCATCTCATCTTTCCAGACATAGGCAGAATTATAATGAGCATGCAAAATTCCCAAACATCAAAAAAAGATAGGGAGTGTTAGTTTATTCCTATAATATATCTATCATATTTATTAGGTGTATTCAATGTGTGTTTGTGTGTATAAGTTTTTTTCCTTTAATGTATTTGGTCTTTCTTCTACTTAAGTAGACCCTGTATCTTTTGTAAATCCATGAATACCTTGAAAATTAGCAGGGACAGTACAAAGGAAAATCCTCAGCAAACAAGAACTTATTTAATGGTTTTCTTCCCCACAAAATTTTTCCAAAAAGCTCCTAGCAACACAACAAGTGCCTCATAAAATCTAAGTCCTCAAATGAAAGACATGAAAACACGAACTGAAAAGAAAAACTTCGCTAAATGGCTTTGGCAGGTTTACAGCCGGTAGAAAAGCCGGAGCCCTCCTGAAACAAAATACTTCCATCGCAGTTCTCAATCGTAGGGAAAAATAAAGCATACATGCACACACAACTTGCAAGCGTTTCAAGCACACAGCTTTGGCAGTTCAGGAGATTTCTAGATATCAAATATGAATTTACAAGCAAAAAACAATTTACCAATGAAAACTTATCATCTTCCCCTCTTTTAATGTTTTCCTCATTTGGCAAAAGATGAGCAGTCATCATTTCCCATTTGGTCCACGCTCTTGCAGCTGCATACTAGCAAATTAGTGGAGAGTTTTAGCAAACAAACAGGTAATATAGAAGCATTAACTCATGATTTAAAAGTAATTGTACGAGAAAACTGTAATTTCTCTTTTAATATGTGGCATACTTTAGTAGCATATGCTACAGTTCAACAATCGTAGCAAAATTGTAATTCTAAAAATAATATTATAAGATTAAATTTTTATATTTATTAGGTTCCGATAGAGTGGTTGACAATTGATCTATCCTCAATATTTTAACAGTTTCCATCATGATTGATACAGCTTCTAACTTTATCATCAAATGCAATATAGTCACAGAAAGAACAGAAAATAGTTACATGGATAAACCAACAAACAAAATGAACTTTCAAATTTTAATATATGCTGGCATCAAAACTCAATCTTATGCATGCAGCACTTATAAGTCATAAAGATGAAGTGCCGCCATCACTTTTTAGCAAAATCTTCATTGCATACTACAAGTGACATTCCGTAGAGTCAACTGTAATTAGCATTGATTAATTTGACTGTCCACAGAGTTTCTGCCTCTTGACATGCATATATATGAAATTGCAAAATTTTCTCAAAAACCTGGAGCAGAGTTAATTTTCGGGAGGCCTTGCCACAAAAATGTCTCTGTAACAATCTTATACTCTATTATTAGGTTTAGGGCTTTTTATTAGGTCATACATATGAATTTAGTGAATGAAACAATATTGAGCAATCTCTCATATCATTCTGTCATATTACATGACAACAGAGAGTAGCTTTTTTGGCATTGTTAGGAAATTCATTTCCAAGGAAGGCTATAGAGTCTGGAAAATGAATCAACATTTTGGAGTGAATGTTTGTTGAAAACAACTCATCATCCGAAAATGAGTGTCACCAGCCAACTAGGTAAGAGAAAAGAGTAATAATCATGCAGCTAATAAATCAGTTGATAGAACTTACTTGGGTTTCCATATCACTTGAATTTAATCTCTTACAATAAGCATCAACAAAACATCCTCTCTCACTTTCAGGAATAAGATCTCTAAAAGTCTCCCAAGCTGCATTTGAATAAAAAATCTAGTGAACAGAACAGTTTTCAGACAATTTATTTCGAAAGTGCCTAAAAATCTATACCCTCGGACCAATATCAAATTTGATTTAATATGTTACAGATGTTGCAAATGATAATGCTTTTTTAAATTACAAATTTCTTAGATCGCGTCATAGGATACTTTTGTGAGAGCAAAATAACTGAAGAAGTTTACCATCAGGATATATAGCAGCTGCACCCCCTTCATAAAACCAATCAATTTCTTTTTTCCGCAGAAGAAAGATCCCTCTAAGAACTAATCCCGTAACCTTGGATTAAACGAAAAATCATATGATTAAAACTGCAGGAATGTTGATAAAAGTGGCATGTTTCTCAAATATAAGAAGTTTCACTATGGAGGAGGACGGTAAACTTGGCAACAGTTGCACCTTTTCAGGATGAGTTTGACTATAAGCAAGAGCCAACGTACTACCCCAGGAACCTCCAAAGACCTACACAACCACATATATTACTGAGTCTTACACTCAATAAAAAACATTGTTGAATACACTGACATGATTACAGAACCTTCAAAACAGGAACTGTGATTACGGTATCCAGAAGTGTGGAAAAACAAGGAGTAGTTCAAGAAATTGTGACCTGCCACTCTGGAATTTTCAGGTGTTCCCTTAGCTTCTCAATGTCAGCAATGAGGTCCCACGTGGTATTATTCTCCAAGCAAGCATGTGGGGTACTTTTCCCTGCACCTCGCTGCAAGAAATGAGACATTTTTCTAACTTTGGAGATAGACAATCCTAATAATACACAGTAAAGATTGAGAACAAAACCTGATCAAACAAAATAATTCTATAAAAATCTGGGTCAAAGAATCTTCTATTGCCTGGAGCAGTTCCTCCCCCTGGTCCCCCATGTAGAAAGACCACTGGCTGCAAGATCAGTTAAATAAGATAATTATTAATATGAATCTGAAGTGAACATATTCAACAATTTACTATCTCTGATAAGGCCACGCAAAAAGAACATAAGATGGTTAGTTTTAGATCAATGATATCTGTAAAACGTGCACTTAACAGTGTATCACTGCAAGAACATGTCCATTTTTATAGAATCCTAAACTATGCAGCAAGCTGCATCCGTCACGTTTATCATTTTTCATTGTTACTTGCAGCTTGCACTGGATGAAATGCATTCAGATATATATTTCCAACCAAAGGTAATAAAAATTTGTTCAACTTGTTTGCACAACAGTCTCAACAACCAAGTAACATTAGTAACTACCTCGAGTGTATATTACCATAAATGAGGGATGGTTGTATTAGAATGGATTTACTGGAGACAAATATTTTTTTCCTAATCAAGAGTTCATTATAATATATTGGCAGAAATCTCAGAAGAAAAATATGAAACTAATAGAAAATTATTTTCTGAACTTACATGACCGGCAGGATTCCCAGATTGCTCCCAGTAAATAGTATGAAGATCCGACACTTTCAAAAGACCAGTACTGTATGGCTCAATAGGAGGATAAGGGGTTTTGTTTGTTCCTGGAATTTCCTTTTCTCCAGCCATCAAGTCCTTTCGTTGGAAATCACTCTGACTATCGCTCTTATAGCCGAACTGCGCTGCTAACACCAAACCTTTTCCCCCTGCAACATCAACATACAACCATGTGAATTTCTGAACCACGTATCTCTCCCACTCCATTTTACTGGATAAAATAACTCAAGAAAAGATAATTCAGAATCCAAAAGAAGAGTTGCAAATACATTGCCAATTCACTTGAAAACAATAAATAAAATTCAGATGATCAAACCATAACTCTCAAGAAATACATTTCAGTCTATCTGATTCGAATATGTTTCTTCATGCGCATCTTGCAATTTCAATTCCAACAGTCAGATAGTTTTTCCCTATCAGAAACTCCACAAACAAATCAATAAAAAAAAATTACTACATACAATTAGGCAGTTTGATAACAATTCCGTTTTTAATTTTTTGTTTACGAAATTTATGCTTGTTCTTTCCAATTTTTCAATTGTAGTTTTCACCTCCTTATTCAAATTCTAAAAAAAAAAAAAATCATTTGAAAATTATATATCTTTAAATTTTTCAAAATTTAACTTATTTTTTAGAACTAAAAGTGGATAATAAAAAAAAATAGAAATTATGGATAAAATTAATGTTTGGAAGCTTAATTTTCAAACACAAAAAAATAAAAAATTAAATGATTATAAAACAGGTTTTAGTATTTAGTTCCAAGCAATACTTACGGAAATGAACGTCTGAGGTAAAAATGAAACTAACAACTCCTCCCTTCAGTCAACTGGTAAATTCGATGATTACAAAGAAAGAGATAAACCAGAGTTTACAATGAACATTAAAGATTCTAAAATCAGTATTTCAAACCGATGCCATGGTTTTTCCATTAACATTCTGGAAAACAAACTAGTACAGAAAGAAAGCCAAGTTGCCAAATCAAGTGCAAGATGTTACAGTTATAGACTAGCTAAATATGAGATGAAAAACGATTAAAGAATGAGAGGAGACGCTGAGAAAGCGACAATCGAAACCAGTAACAGAGATACAATGGTGGAGAAGAAAACCTGATACGCAGAAACGGTTGTAAACACGAGAGACGGGGAAGAGGCGAGGACAGTGACGATAATGCGAATTGGAGATGAAGGAGAGCAGAGGAGCAGCAAAGGAATTGTTAGGGCAAAGGCCTAACAACCTCATCGTCAATGGTGAAGACCATTAGCATGAGCTCCAACCAGTTAGACAGTAAAAGACAATTAATTATTAATATTCGATTCCCATTTACAGCTTGCTCTATTTTCATCATTATTATCTTTTATATATATATCTATATATATATAGAAATATAAATAATTTTGATAATAAAATTTAGAATTTATCTATATTGACAGTTCATTGTTTTTTTTTTTTTAATATTATGTATTTTATTGCACAAAATATATTATAATTAATTATATAAATAATGGTTAGGAAAAAGTAAGAAAATAAATGGCGTCGCCCGGATTCGAACCGGAGACCTTCAGTGTGTTAGACTGACGTGATAACCAACTACACCACGACACCATTTTGTTTATTGGAAGAATTTAAAATATAAATATTATATAAATAGTTAATTTTATGGAACGTGAAGTTCCTAATCCTAGTCAGATGTTGCTGATGTCACTTAAACAATAGGTAGACACCCAATTAGTGATATTTAGAGATGTCAATCGTGTATCTATTCCCCATAGAAATACAAGTCATTTCACGACGACCTTGAAAAATATATTGATCGAAAAAAAACGATGTGCTTTTAGCCTTTTTACTAATTGTAAAAATGAAATAAGTGGATGATCGATTATTTTTAGGGGTACGAAGAGAACGAGCATATTCCAACCACGAATCATGATTTAACTATAGTTAAATGGTTAAATAAAGGCGGTTTATTTAATTATAAACCCACCATTACATGTTCTTATTACTCAAAGAAAAACAAATTAAACTAAGTCAATTACATGTACTTAGTACACATTTTGCAGCTAAAAAATGGAACAAGAAAGGCAATATACAAGTCATGAATCTGAATTATCAACATTACCAACCCCAAAAGTTACCATATTCAAATGCCTCTGAAACACTAAGTTTCGTTTCAGACGAACGGTCACCGCCACTGCCACTGCCGATCGTCTGAATTTCGCCTTTGACTTTGCCAAAGCCACCTGAAAGTGCTTCGAGCAGTCTCCAGGCTGAGAATTGCACGGCGGAGGAAGTTGAGGACGGTGGGTGGCCGGAGATGGGCTGAGAAGAATCGTGGGTATGGCTATGGTGGTGAGAGAGCGTGAGCATTGCTGCAGTGGGCGCCATTGATGAGCTTTGGTTGTGGCTTGGAATTGGGAGACTCTGTTTTGTACGTATGAAACGGAGGGGGAATCAGGGGCCAAGGGGGGATTGAAAACCGGCAAATTTAGTGTATCCTGTGGGCAGCTGGTTCGGCCAAACACGGCAATCCATTTGGAAAAAAGTTTACAACGTGGTTTTTGACATACTTATCCGTTGGGGGATTCCCACATGCTTTGTCACAACATTTAATAAAAAAATAAAAAAATTAATCCCATTCGCGTTCACACTTGCTTACAAATTTGAATGCGTGGACTCGAGTCCATAGTCGTGATGAGTGGATAATGTTTCCCTTAAGGTTTTTAAAATGTGTCTATTAAAAAAAGATTTTTAACACCTCTCATGGTTTTTAAATTGTGTCCGAGAGATTTTCACATCCTTTAAAGAATGTTTAGTCCCCTCTCCAACCACTCCAACTAATGTGGGATCTCACAATCTCCAACGGATTTTCACATCCTTATAATGAATGTTTAGTTCCCCTCTCCAACCACTCCAACTAATGTGGGATCTCACAATCTCCAACTGATTTTCACATCCTTATAATGAATGTTTAGTTCCCCTCTCCAACCAATGTGGGATCTCACAATCACCAACGTCACAATCTACCTCCTTCGGAGCCCAGCGTCCTCACAATGTGGGATCTCACAATCACCAACGTCACAATCTACCTCCTTCGGAGCCCAGCGTCCTCACAATGTGGGATCTCACAATCACCAACATCACAATCTACCTCCTTCGGAGCCCAGCGTCCTCACTGACACATTGTGCTTAGTGTATGAGATCTCACATCAGTTGCAAGAGGGGAGCGAAATTTTTTTTACAAGGGTATGGAAACTTCTAGCAGTGTGCTAGTGAAGACATGGACTCTCAAGGGGTGAATCATGAGGTCCCTCATGGATGGAGAGAATAACATTATATGATGGTCAAAGTGGTGGATTGTAAGATCCCACGTGGAAGGAGAGAATAACATTACATGATGGTCAAAGTAGTGGATTGTGAGATCCCACATTGATAGAGAGAATAACATTACATGATGATGAAAGTGAACAATGTCAACTAAGGATAAGTTTAGGTTGTTACATATAATAATAATAACAAAAATAAACGCTATAAATTTTGACACATTCTTTAGTGAGAACATCTAAAAGGAATTAATCATCATATATCTTATAACTTTCTATATATTTGAAGAAAACATTAAGGAACGTGTTATAGAGAAGGAAATTTGTCTCGTAAAGTCTACTAAAGTATCGATCAATTGAATAATTTTCCTTTTCTTTTGGAGAAACTCTCTATTAAATAAAATATTTGTTCTTAGTCGTATAATCGAATTTCGGCCCACTAACATGTAAATTAGGGTTTGATAGATTCGATTACTTCGAAGAAATTTCAACTTTTTTGGCAAGAAGAAATCAAAAGGTTCTACAGAATTTGAGGGTCGAAATCCATGGTAAAAAATAAATGCAGAGAACAGCTTACATTGGACGCGGGAATTGAAGATCCAAATGCAAAGTTCGTCACAATCCAATCGATTTCTTCAACGAAGAAATCAACGACGAAGCAGAAGAAATTGCAGGTGAATTTTCTCCATTAATAACGTATTCTTCCACCATTTCCTTCACAGACCTAGGCGACAATGGTTGGAAATTGAACCCCCACTCGGACACAAACTCTTTAACTAATGTCAATTTCGCCTCCTCGTCCATCTTCTTCCAGCATCTCTTCGTCTCCTCCGATTTTAGCTCTAGAAATCCGCAGAGATCTGTGAACAAAATTTCTCTGCTCTTCGTCATCGCCTCCTCTCCCTGAATCAAATTGGTGTTGATTTTCGCTACTTCCATAGCGAGATCGGAGGCGAGATCCGCGTCGCTGAATTTCTTTCTGCAGTAGGTGATCTGGCATGGCAGTCGACTCCTAGAAAGGGCCGACGACGGCCAAGATTGAAATTGGAAATTGTGGATCTGGCCATGGACGCGAGGAAAACGAAGATTGATTGCGAATATCATTTGAAGAGAATTCTCTTCGTAGGTGCTTCAATCGAAAGATTTGCAGCAAAAAAGCGACGAGAATCGGGCTGGAGGGAGAGAGCGATTGAACCAAACTTCGAAAGTTCGCCAAGATTATCCCATTTACTTTAGCTCTTCACTTGTTCTTAATAAAATCTACTTTAAAAAAAATAAAATAAAATAAAATAAAAATCTCTCCTCTCCCAATTTTTTATTTTTTTTTTTTTAAATATCTCAATTTGACCTCAAATAAAAAAAACATATCCTTCTACTCACGAGGATCTGGTCGAATTGAGAGAAGTTGTAGGTATTATTGCGGGTCAATATATTGGAGAACCAAGTGTTCAACTAGGTATGACGGAATATTCACAATGGGGACTATAGAACAAATACGAGCTCCTTCTAATTGAAAAATCAAATTCAACGAGAATTTGGTTCATCCCACACGTACACATCATGGCCATCTTGCGTTTTTATGTTATATAGACTTGATCTATAACATAAATATAATGAACGGACCATAACTTGTTTTCATGTTGTATAACTTTATTAACCATATATTTGTGTATATGACCGTTCCATGTTTACTCCCATCAAACATGAATCGCCCTAAAATATAGTATAGGAGGCTAAGTAGTGATCGAATCTCTCTTCCTTAGATGTAGTTGACTTTTTCAATGATTTTCGTCGATTTTTACATGGACTTATTCATTAGGTTAGAACAAGTGTCGCACAATTTTATCTCGTTAACGAAAGAATGCAATTGTGATACCGTAGTGCTTACTCCTAAGGCTCGCCGGCCCATAAATTCTTACAACGGAACCGACTGAACCGTCGAAAAATAGATTGGGTTGGGTTGAGGTAAGGCACCTTAACCACCCCTCTATCATTGAAATTTTTTTGCATTTAATAAAGCTAAGAGAAGCATAGTAGTTAGTTACATGGCAGAGTAAAGCGAAGGACAGTCACGTGCGGAGGATGGTCCTGATCCAGAGTCCACACAGTTGGCGAATACGCCAATTCCCCAAAAGCCAATAAACAAATCTCGAACACAAAGGGCGCCCAAATTCGCCATCGCAGCGACATGACAATCAGTGGCATCGTCGCCTTTAATATTGATATTCGGATCATGTCACCCACTGGTCAAACCCAGACTCCATTTCTTTCAAAACCCGTCAAGTCTCTCCTCTTCCCCACCTCCATTTCGACCTCAATTCAGCCACCTCTTGCTGCTCGTTGCTCCTCCTCCTCCTCCGTCTCTCCTCTTGGTTAGCTTTCGTTTCCGTGATCCTAACCTGTTTGATTCTTGTTTTTGAATCTTTCTTTTTTGAGTTTTTGCTTACTGGATTCATTGAATCGTTGGGTTTTCATGGCGTACTGGCATTTATTATGGTCTATGATTTGTTTTTGCGTATTGTGTTGATTTTCTTCATTAAAGCGGTCACTCGGGTTGGATTAATGGTGATCACGTGTTGGGGTTTGATTTTGTGTTGCCGTGTTGTAATAGCTGTTGCAGTGATCAGACAAGGAAAATGGAATCAATCATTATGTTTGTGGTAGTGACGTCTACAGACTGTTTTTAGCTTTCTCAAATTGCATCATTCTCCAGTCAGGTTTCTCATAAAATTAGTTGTTCAGCTGAGTTAACATTTAAGAGGTTTGTCGTCAATCAGGTTAAACTCCCATTCATTGTATCCTTCCCCGAAATGGTGGTTAGTAAGATCCCACATCCGTCTGATAGGGGTTGGAGAAGGGAAGGAAACATTCCTTAGAAGAATAGGGGTTAGAGAAGGGAACAAAACATTCCTTATAAGTATGTGAAAACATCTCCCTGACGGAACTTAACTTTTGATTGTTTTTAATCTTTGGTTGGGTATGAGCTAGTATTGTTATTCTTTTGTAGATATGGACAACGGTGCAGGTCTCAGTTTGTATCCACTACATCGATGCAAAACAATTCACCTGGTCAGTATCAAATTTGAAAATTTCATGGTTTTATATGTAATGAGTATTGCAGATGTGAAGCAGGTTGTATTTGACTTGAAGGGCATTCAAGATGGCCTTCTTTCTTGGCTTTTGCTCGCAAATCAAGGGCTCTTATAAAACAATGCATCCAGGTCAGGCATGCGCAAGGAATCCACAATGTTGATGGAGATAAGAGCTATAAAGCATATATGCGTCCTGAATTTTTTGATGCCCACATTACTCAGCTTGGATGGCAGCAGGTCAGGACGGGAGTTGTAAAAATTTAAATTGTAAAGAAGATAAAAGTGGAGTTAATTGGGAGAAAATTACTGATATGATATCTTTCAACTGTCACAGATTGATAATTTGCGCAAGCATGTTCATGCATCTGGTCTTTCAAGGAAGATTGAATTGGTAGTAACATCCCCTTTGCTCAGGTATTAATGTCATTATCTGCAGTTAACACTCTTTTATGTACAATTTTATGTGTAAAACCTCCCCGTCATTTCTCGTTTCATGATGTTGACTCTCATTGTTGGCCTCACCAATATTTTAAAAAGAGGAGATCAATAAGGGTAGGAACATTAAACGATATCAAATTTGTTACAGCGAAGGCCATCGCTAGCGGATACTATCCTCTTTGTGCTTTCGTTTTCGGACTTTCCCTCAGAGTTTTTAAAACGCGTCTACTAAGGAGAGGATTCCACACCATTATAAAGGGTGTTTTGTTCTCCTCCCCAACCGATGTGGGATCTCTCAATTCATCCCCCTTCGAGGCTCAGCGTCCTCGTTGGCACTCGTTCCTTTCTCCAATCGATGTGGGACCTCCACCAAATCCACTCCCCTACGGGGCCCAGCGTCTTGCTGGCACACCGCCTCGTGTTTACCTCCTTCGGGACTTAGCCTCCTCGCTTCCACATCGGCTGATGTCTGGTTCTGATACCATTTGTAATGGTCAAGGTCCGCTTCTAGTAGATATTGTCTTCTTTGGGCTTTCCCTTTCAGACTTTCTCTCAAGGTTTTTAAAACGCATTTGCTAGGGAGAGGTTTCCACACCCTTATAAAGGATGTTCCATTCTCCTTCCCAACCGATGTGGGATCTCACGAAGTTCTTGTTTGTAACCAATATAGTAATCTTGGAAGAAATTTACCTTTTCATGGTTTGACAAGTTCAGTCACACACCCATACATACTTTCTTCTTGGGTAGTAAGAACCGTTGAATTCAACTGAGATAATTTGCCTTTGATGATGATTATGTGAGACATGCAATTCCCACGATTTACTTGACTACCAAGTCTCAGTAGTCCCTAATTTAAATCAATTTAACTCGGAGAGATTGGAGAATTTTTGGAATAAAAAGTTTTTAATTACTGAAGAAGAAGCTGAAAGAGCAAAAAGAGGAGAGATGAACGTGTTTGTTCCACTTCAAGTGCAAAGTAGATGCTTGAACGTTTTGAGTTCCTCAGAATACAGTTTCTTTCTTTTCAATGCTTATTTTAATTGTTACTTCATGTTTACTTTGCTGGGAAGTCGATAGTAACCCATATCTAAGGAATCATATACCAATATGCAAAATCTGAAGAATTTTTCTTATGGTTGATTATTTTCTAGGACTCTACAAACCGCTGTTGGAGTATTTGGTGGTGAAGGCTATACAACTGGAATGGACGTGCTGCCACTAATGATTGCAAATGCTGGCAATAGTGCACGAGCTGCAATTTCAAGTCTAAACTGCCCACCTATTGCTGCTGTTGAGCTTTGTCGTGAACATTTGGTATGTGTTAGATAAATTTGATTCTTCTCAGTTATGTTTATGTATGCTGCAACAGGTGGGTGTTAGATTGCTTCATGATTTAGAATGTAAATGACTTAAATCTGGGCTAGGGGTTAGTTAGCTTTACTGATACTTGCAGTCTTTTGTATGAGTCTGTTATTCAATGCTATCGATATTAGAAATCCGCTAATGCACCTCATATGCAAGTATGTCGAGGAAAATTTTTATTTTCTTCCTATTTTTGCACGATGCAGTGTCAAGTATAAAGTTCGGGTCCCCCCAAGTGTTCATCGATTTCTAATTTATTATACCTTCGTTCTCCCCCTTTTTCTTCTGAGGGAGCTATTTAGCAGAGACTTATTGTTTTCGTTATGTATTATATTTGTAGTTCTTATATGTGTTCTATATCTAACAGGGAGTTCATCCTTGTGATAAGAGGAGAAACATCAGCGACTATCAATTCCTCTTTCCTGCAGTTGATTTTTCACTGGCAAGTACCTGGGATGTTACAATGAGCTGTGGGAAATTTGTTATTTATAATCTTTTTAGGAAGATTTTCATTCAAGAAAATGTAACAATGGTGGATGAGTTGTGTTGTTGATTTACACTCAAAAGTTCCATGCAGATAGAAAGTGACGAGGATGTATTGTGGAAGGCTGACATTAGAGAGACAAAGGAAGAGCTGGCAGCCAGAGGCTTGCAATTCCTGAACTGGTGAATATTCTGTTTATTAGACTTCCGTTTTTTTTACTCTGATTTCTTTAGGATGCCCTGCTGATATAAAAAAATGTGAGCACAGGGAAATGTTTGCGTACCGCTTGCATATCTCAAAGTCTATTTAAATGAAGGACACTCCAGAATTAAGCTATTGCAATGAAATGTTGTCAGCTATCTGTTTACCACGAGTCACCGTTACATGATGAGGTTTTCAGTGGTCTTAAATCTGAAGATGTTTAGTGTTTTAGTTGCAAAATCTTGACTCATTTGGAGGCCGGATTGAATAGCTTTTAGTGTGCAACCTACAGTTTTTCTATACCTAGCCGCACTCCACAGTTATCATCTTCATTGTTCCTGTTTATAAGCAACTAGGGACTTTTATGTACTTGAGATTGACTACAAAACCTCGAGTCCGAGGTCGGGCATGGACTTTATAATGGACAACAAAGCGTCCCCCGTTTATCCAGGATATTCCTCTGTTCATGCTGATTGATAACTGGAGTCTTCTTCTGTAACTGGTGTTGAGATTTTCTGTTCTGGTTTTAGCTTCTCTTGTTAGGCTTGTTTTTCTATCAATGAAAATATCATATGGATAGAATTTGGTTTTGTTTTTACTCCAAAGATAGATAAAGCACAATAGAACAAAACTATTCCACTGATATAACCTTGTTTGTTAATCTGGTATAGCTTTTTTGCTCCTTTCTTGCAGGTTGTGGACAAGGAAGGAGAAGGAGATAGCCGTTGTTACTCATAGTGGATTTTTGTTTCATACTCTAACTGCGTTTGGAAATGACTGTCACCCTTCGGTGAAAAAGGAAATATGCACACAGTTAGTGAACCCAATACACCTCTACTTCGAAACTATTCGATATATTTAGATTTCATCGACACTGACTTTTGCGTTAATCGTAACCTTTAGCGTATCGTGTTTGCTGCTCTCGTATTCTCATTAAGATGTCAGTCCTCTATCAGATGCCTTTGGCTTGGTTATGTTTAAACCAACAATAACAGATGCATGTTCTTTCTTGGTTATGTTTACATTCACTAATTTCATTTTCGGCTTGGTTACATTGGCGGGCTCTCGATTAGGGAACGTTTGAATGCATCGACTCTGCAATGATGTGTGCAATGTCTACTTGCAGATTTGCAAATTGCGAGCTTCGATCCATTGTCATAGTAGATAGAAGGTGAGTTTTGTTTACGAGCTTTTGTAGACTTGAAAGAAAATTCATCTTCCTGATCATCACGTTTCTCATGCTGCCAGTATGGTCGGGTCGGATTCCTCGACAACTAATTATCCTGGAAAGATACCTCCGGGGCTGGATATCCCTAGTGATGCTGTGGATGACAAAAGCATGAAGGAAGAGAAACAACCAGTCGATTCGGGACCGAAGGTACATGAAAATATGTAAGTCTTATACGGCTATAGATAGAGAGATATTCAACTGCTGAGTTTCATTTATACAAACAAGTATTTTTGAAACTGCCTTATCTAGACACAGCACAACACCTATATATTTACTTCGATTATCTGCATTTCAAGAATTTGTGCTTTGAGGATTTCTCCAGTTGAGCTACAAAGTCTACACTTAATATATGAATTTTCTTTTTCTTTTTTTCATTATGAGTTGGCCTGGAGTAGAATTTGTAACGGTTCAAGCCAAAACCCCGCTAGCAAATATTGTCCGGCCTTTTTTTTTTTGGACTTCTCCTCAAAGTTTTTAAAACGTGTCTGCTAGGGAGAGGTTTCCACACCCTTTATAAGGTGTTTTGTTCTCCTCCCTAACTAACGTGGAATATTATATGGTGTAAATATTTAATGATTTTTGGCTTTCACCCTTGGAAACTAGGATAAATCTCCTAGATTCTTGGTCATAGCTCAGGATTCATGCATCCACGCACACATGTTTCTTGGCAACTTTGGCTGTGGATTTTGGATTTTTATGGATAGCCACTTGGTGAGGTTGAATGCTAATCTATGAACCTCTATAAACTCAACTAGTTATCATATTTGTTCTCTGAGTATAAGATATGTAGTTTGAATCTCCACCCTCACACGTTATTGAGAACCGTTAGAGGTTGTAGTAGTTAGCCTAACTTCAGAAAGAGCAAAAAAAACAGAATATACCTTCATCCAAGTTGCCTGACCACTTAGACCCAGCATTAGAGAGAGGGAGAGTGTAACAGCCGAAGTCCACCGTTAGCAGATATTGTCATTTTTAGATTTTTCGGCTTCTCCTCAAGGTTTTAAACCCTTCCGAGCATCTCCTTAAGGTTATAAAATGCGTCTTTTAGGAAGAGGTTTTCGCACCTTATAAGGAATGTTAGCAGATATTGTCATTTTTAGATTTTTCGACTTCTCCTCAAGGTTTTAAACCTTTCTATGCATCTCCTTCAAGTTATAAAATGCGTCTTTTAGGAAGAGGTTTTCGCACCTTATAAGGAATGTTTTGTTTTCATCTCCAAAACGACGTGGGATCTCACAATTCATCCCTTTGGAGGCCCAACATCTCGTTGGCACAAGGATATGTCTTTTTAAATGATCTGTGAAGTACTTTCTATAACCTACCAATTATTATTGTTATTATTATTTTGGAAATATTCATCTATATAATTCTTTTCCTTATTATTTATTTATTTTTTTGGATGCTTCTCTTGAAAATTTTAAATACTTTGTTAAAGCTGTACTGAAATTATTCAATTTTGGTATATACTTAACACAAATAACTCCTCTCGAGAATATATTTAGTCATGGTATCTCCGCTTTTTTACTACAACAGTAAAAGCATTCTGTTGGACCGACACTAACACTGAGAGACAAAAGCTAGGGGAGTGAATGAGATTAGATGCTCTAGTAGTCCTAGTCGTAAACCTTGGAATGTAGGTGTTGTACATATCGACTCGTGCAATACTCTAGCTAACGCGTTAAGTATCTTGTCTTGGGAGTACATTCGCAATGGCGGGGGTTCGCACAAGCGGTAGAACATGTGGTTTAATTCGATGCAAAGCGAAGAACTTTACCCAGGCTTGACATGCCGCAAATCCTCTTGAAAGAGAGGGTTCTTTTGAGAACGTAGACGCTAGTGGTGCATGATTGTCGTCAGCTCGTGCTGCAAGGTGTTGGATTAAGTCTCGCAACGAGCGCAACCCACATAGTTGGTTGCTAACCGTAGAGGTTGAAACCCTGAGCAGACTACCGATAATGTCAAGGCTAGACTTAACAAGTCAACGAACAAATTATCAAGTCAACGAACAAAGAGTGGAAAAAACGATTTTACCTCTCAAATTTTCAAAAAGTGTCCTATAATTCCTTAATTTATGTTTTTTCTAATATTCCCATTGCTATATTTTAAAACATAATACTACTAAAATTGATATAAAAGGAATATATTGCTAATTTCAATCAATAAAATAGTGTTGTGATGGGGAGTTATTAGAATCTTCAATAAAATAACATTGACTCTCTTCTTTATTCAATTCAAAAGTCTATTTTAGTATTTTAATTAAAGTTTAAGGTAAGGAAAGAGGGAAAACATTAATTAAAACTTCACTATCCATTATTATTTAATGAGTTTAATTATTACATGCACCCTATTTAAAATACTATTATTAAAATAATAATATGAATTAAATTTTAAATGCATTGGATATCTGATTATTTTCCAAAATTTTAAATTGAAAATTGTATTTTTTTAAAAAATTACAATGAATTAATTAGTAAAAATAATGCAACAAAAAAATATTTATTACAAAGTAATTGTTTTTATTATTATTATTATTATTATTATTATTATTATTATTATATTATCCAAATTTGAAGAGATGGGAAGCGTGGGTAGGTGGGTGTAGAGAGGGAACATGTGGTGTTTAAATAGAAGAAGCGTCGGGTCAGTCCAGGTCAGGCTCAGTTTTTTTTTTTTTTTTTTTTTTTTTTTTTTTTTTTCTTTTTTTAGAAAAAAGAATTAGTAAGAGAATGAATTTACCAAAGTGCCCTTAATTGACCAAGGTGATATTTAAGGGAAAGGGGGAAAAGAGGGGTTCGTTCACACGTTTTCGCCGACCCCACAGCTGGGCCCACCTCTCACACACAGTGAAGAAAATCAGCCAATCGCCTTTCGGTCGACATCAGCAAGCTGTGGGGCCCACGAACTCATTTAAAAAAATAAAAAAAAACTGAGTGATTTATACGAAACCCTAAATGCACGACAAATTCGGCCCAAATTCACCCCAAACGCATATTCCCAAATCTCAGCCCGGTCCGACGATCCCTAAGCGTCCACGTGTATCTGAATTTCAATCCTGGCCGTCGATGCCAGGTCATTTGGTCAATTTATCGGCACGGGAGAGATAGTGTAGACCGTTGGATTTGCATGGAGAAGTACATCGACGGTCTCGATTCTGCCCGAAGTTTTTTGGGGCAGATCTCCGCGCCTTTAAGAACAGACCCTAGCCCCTCTTCTTCCTCGCTCAGAAGTCAGGATCAACCAAAATCCTCAAACCCTCACGCTGCACGATTCTTCTTTCAGTTTGTTTTTCCTCAATTTTCTGTGTATGCCTTTGAAGTGCTTTTTCTGCGGCGGCGCGTGAGGAAATTTTCGGCGCGTAGTAAGGGCGTTCAGGGAGATTCATGTTTAATCCTAAAACCACATTGGGGAATACTCGACGGGTTCCTGTCGGAGTCCTACTAGAAACTTGGGGTTCCGTACAGGATGGCTTCCGTCGTCTTAGCTAACCGAAACGAATCCAATTGGCCGCAGCTGAGGGGTAACGGTCGCGGTACGGAAGAAGGATTCATGGGGAAAGTACCTTTTTCAAACCCTAACCCTAAATTTAACAAGAAACAGTTTCACGGCGAGGTGAACGGTTTTCAGATGGACGACTCACTGGCTGAGGCTCAGTCGGCGTCGGATGATGCTTCGTCGATCAATCATCATCGCAGATTGTCCAACGGTGTGGATTTTAGTCAATACGTGAGCTTCGACGTTTCATCGTGTTCGAGGAAAGAGCTGGTCGAGCTGAAGACCAGGTTAATCTCCGAGCTAGAACAGATTCGGCAATTGAAAAGTCGCATCAATTCAGGAGAACTAAATTTCAGACCAAAACACCAGAAGAAATCGTCAAAAGCCTCGGGGACCAAGCGGCCTTTGCCGATGTCGAGCAACGGTAAGGAATTCAAGCGGTCTAATTCAGAAAATGGTAATATGATGAAGATGTGTTCGCAGATTTTGATGAAACTTATGAAGCACAAACATGGCTGGATCTTCAACAAGCCAGTCGATGTGATTGGGATGGGTCTTCACGATTACTATGACATCGTCAAGCGTCCAATGGATTTGGGATCCGTGAAAGCCAAGTTGGGCAAAGATGCGTATGAATCACCGTTCGATTTTGCATCCGACGTGAGGTTGACTTTCAAGAACGCAATGACTTACAATCCCAAGGGTCACGATGTACACGCCATGGCCGAGCAATTACTGATGAGATTTGAGGAATTGTTTCGACCAGTAAATGAAGCATTGGAAGAAGAAGATCGGCGGTACCGTGACTATCAGGAAGACTTGCCAGCGATTTCTTGGAATCATTCGGAGGCTGAAAGAACAGTGAAGAAGGATACCCCGATGCCGACTGTGAAGAAGACGGAGCCGATCAAAGCTCCGTCAAGCTCTTCTAATCCGCCAATGATACAATCGCCTGTTAAAACTCCCTCACCTCTACGAGCGCCCCCTGTAAAGCCAGTGAAGCAGCCGAAGCCAAGAGCTAAAGATCCCAATAAGAGAGAAATGACTTTAGAAGAGAAGCACAAGTTGGGAATTGGGTTGCAGAGTTTGCCGCCGGAGAAAATGGAACAAGTTGTACAAATCATAAAGAAGAGAAATGGTCATTTGAAGCAAGATGGGGATGAGATTGAGCTCGACATCGAAGCTGTCGATACCGAAACACTATGGGAGCTTGATCGACTGGTCACTAACTGGAAGAAGATGATGAGCAAGATCAAACGACAGGCTCTTATCAATGCGGCATCTATGAATCACAATGGGGTAAATTACTTAATTCGCATCGGCCTTTCACTGATGAGCTCTCTTAATTCAGCTATTGTTCCTAATGTTTTTTACATGATGAATTACGGCAGGTTTTGGCGATCCCTGAGAAATTCGAAGTGGGTTCTGAAACAAAGAAGCAACGGAAAGGGGAGGCTGGTGAGGAAGATGTGGACATTGGCGATGAGATGCCTACAAGTGATTTTCCACCAGTGGTGATCGAGAAGGACGCTGGAGGAGGGCATGCTAGCAGTAGCTCCAGCGGCTCCAGTAGTTCAAGTAGTGATGATTCATCCTCTTCCAGTGGTATAACCCATCTCTAAAAGTGGTGGATGTTTTGAGATTTGGGATTTGTTTCCACAAAAGTAGAGGTTAACGGGGTACCATCCTTGCAGATTCGGATTCCGACGGCAGTTCATCTGGAAGCGATTCTGACGACAATGCACAATGAAGCGGTGAAGATTTGATGAATGGCAACAAGGAGGGGTCTGAAAGACAGACACCCAAAACGGAGAGCTACAACAAATCCCTCTCGCGCTGCACACCATTGGGCAGAGATTTGTCTGAATGAGGTATTAAATCTGTTCATTATTTACAAGTTGCTATCTCTTCAGCTGCTACACAATTGTGAATCAATCAACCTTTGATACAACAACAGGCCTGTAAAATCTCCAGATAGAGGTCGGATTCAACCTCGCTATGGCCCTGAAGAAGAAGGGAGAAAGGGGAAGAGGAGGGGGGGATGTCGTAGAGACTTGAAAATGAGGAGGGAGCAGTGTAGATCAGGTTTTTAGAGTTTTGAGTTTTTTGTACTCTTTTTTTCGTGTACACATTATTACACTTACATACACATAGGTTCAATGTGAATCAAAGTGAAAAGCTTTTGTGAGGCGTGAAACTTGGATTCTAATATGACTTATTCCTAGATAATCCAGCTTTTTCTTTCTAATACTTTTCTCACCCTTGAATCCAGGGAGGAAATAAAGCCTGGATCCATCAACATTTCTTGTGTTCATTCTATTAAATTAATAGCTTTGAAGCTTCTTCTCTGACTGTCAATGGAGATTTGGAAATTTCAATTAGAACTTCAGGCATGCCCCCCCATGTGGACCAATGTGAAATTCCTTGGAAACAATACGCCCAAAAACTTGCCACCAAACTACTTGAGGGCTTTCATTAATTGTTTGGTTGTTGTCAGTTTGTTTTGTGGTTACAACAACAACAACGCCCCCCTCCCGATCTTCTTTGGTGCCAATGGTAAATCACGCTTATGACTTTTGAAACGGTACACAAAGGTAAAGCAAATCTCGACTTGTGATTCCTGCTGTCTGGGTCAATTTATCGCTGGAGGAGTGTAGTAATTATAACATGGGACATAAGCCGACAGAGCAGGCAGTCCCTACTCTCGAAACAATGGCAGTGGCAGTAAAAGAGATCGAAAACGTGTATTGAGTGAGTTTATTCACCAAAATAACCTAATAACCCAATTCCTTTTTACGGGGAGGGATCAATCACATCGAGGACAGCTTTAACAAACAATTCAACAAACGCAATCAACAGCAATACTCTGCTTCTTACTATATCAGGAACATTCTACCATATTCCATATTCTCCAACCTCTGCGTTTAGATACAAAATCCGCTACATTTCTTACTCCTACCACAACAGATTAAAGATGAGAGAACCTTTGGTTGTGAAAAGAAGTTGTGCCTTGGCTTATTTCTTCACCTCTTCGTACTCGGCTTCGGGAGCTTGTTCGCCACCCTGAGATCCTCCAGACGCGGAGCCACCACCAGAACCACCAGCCATGTGTTGCCCAATCTTGGAAACAGCCTTGTTGGCGGCATCAAGTTTCGACTTAATCTCTTCAATGTTGTCTTCTGACATTGCCTTCCTCAACTCTGCCACCGCATCCTCGATTTCTTTGGCAACCTCACTTGGTATTTTCTCCCTATATTCACCCAAGCTCTTCTCGATGCTGTATATGGTAGTATCTGCACTGTTCCTGATGTCAATAAGAGCCTTTCTCTCTTGATCCTTCTGGGCATGCAACTCTGCTTCTTTCACCATTTTCACAATTTCATCTTCTGAGAGTCCTCCAGAAGATCGAATGGTGATTTGTTGCTCTTTACCGGTGGACTTGTCCTTTGCAGATACGGTAACAATACCATTGGCATCGATGTCGAATGTCACTTCAATCTGAGGCAGTCCTCTTGGGGCAGGAGGAATTCCAACTAACTCGAACTCGCCTAGAAGCTTGTTGTCAGAGGCCATTTCCCTCTCACCTTGCAATACCTTGATACCCACCTGGGTCTGATTGTCAGCTGCGGTTGAGAACACCTGCAATGATGGGAGTTCAAATAATTAGAAACGAAAAAATTATCAGCCTCAACCTACTGTTGTTGATTAAATTAAATGATTCATTAGACAAATATCTATAACTTTAAATCCTACTTGATCGAGCAATTGACCCCTACCTACTACAGTTATCGGTCAATGTGGAAGGTATTCGTTTCTAGAACATGCTCTCACACTTGCAAAAAGGTGGGGATGGGGAAAGGAATAACTTGTCACACCAACATGCACACACTAAATATAATGATAGGTTCGAAGATTTACCTGGCTCTTCTTAGTTGGAATGGTAGTGTTCCGACTGATCAACCGTGTAAAGATCCCCCCAAGTGTCTCAATACCAAGTGATAGAGGGGTAACATCCAATAGAAGCAATTCTTTGACATCACCACGAAGAATGCCACCCTGAATTGCAGCTCCCATAGCAACTGCTTCATCAGGGTTCACTCCTTTGCTGGGGCTCTTTCCAAAAATTTCTGTGACAACCTCTTGCACCTTTGGTACACGAGTCATTCCACCAACTAAAAGAACTTCATCGACATCTTTGATAGAAATACTGGCATCCTTTAAACAATTTTTACAAGGGGCCTTGGTCCTTTCAATCAAGTGATTAACAAGGCTTTCAAACTTCGACCTGGTCAAAGTGATGTTCAGATGCTTTGCACCAGATGCATCAGCAGTGATAAATGGCAGGTTAATCTCAGTCTGTGATGTAGATGATAGTTCAATCTTTGCCTTTTCTGCAGCTTCTCTAAGCCTCTGCAAGGCAAGCTTGTCCTTGGTAAGGTCAATTCCCTCAGTTCGTTTGAACTCGCTCACTAGGAAGTCCAAAAGAGCATTGTCAAAATCCTCTCCACCTAAAAATGTGTCACCATTTGTTGATTTCACCTAAAAAGTTAACAAAAGTTAGCAAAGCTACAATGTTAAGAAAGAAAAAAAAAAAAAAAAAAAAAAAAAAAAAAACTTATATTAATAAAAGAATGAAATAGAGAAAATCTAAACCTCAAAAACACCATTGGATATCTCCAAGATGGAAACATCGAATGTGCCACCACCAAGATCAAAAACAGCAATTAGACCCTCCTTATTGTTCATTCCATAAGAAAGTGCAGCAGCAGTGGGCTCGTTGATAATTCTAAGAACATCCAAACCAGCAATCCTGCCAGCATCCTTTGTTGCCTGTCTCTGTGCATCGTTGAAATAAGCTGGAACAGTGATCACAGCCTTAGACACACTCTTCCCAAGATAGGCCTCAGCAGTTTCCTTCATCTTTGTTAGAACAAAAGCACCAATCTGACTCGGTGAGTATTGCTGTCCGTTTGCTTCAACCCAAGCATCTCCATTTGGAGCTCTGACTATTTTGTATGGCACCATCTTCATTTCCTTCTGTGTCTGAGGGTCATCAAAGCGTCTACCAATCAGACGTTTGGTTCCAAACACAGTGTTTGTTGGATTAGTCACTGCCTGTCTCTTTGCTGGTGTTCCTACAAGTAGTTCACCCTTCTGATTGAAAGCAACCACCGAGGGTGTGGTTCTAGCACCTTCTGAGTTTTCAATAACTTTCGGATTCTACAGATATATAACCAGAATTAGGGATGCATAAAAAGGACACACTCAAATCATCAATCAATCACATGTGTGCATTGTAGGCTAGACGCACCTTCCCTTCCATGACAGAAACACAAGAATTGGTGGTACCCAAGTCAATACCAATTACATCATTCCCAGCAGGCTTTGAACTGCACAGAGCAGACAAGGTATATCAGGCAATGATGGAAAACCAACAGAAAATGAAATAACTAATTTGTGAGACAATAGAACCTGAATGGCCTGGACAAAGTAGCCCATGATTGGCTAAGGTGAGAGTTTCCCCATGATGGCTTGGCATTGCTTGTTAACTGCAATATCATAAACAGAAGTGTGTTAACCTGAGAACTTCGATTGCGGATATATAATTCCAGGACAGAAAATAAAACCCGATCAAGTAAAGTTGCCAACAACTTTTAACTGGCTAGAAATTGAAGCCAAAAAGAATTTGCACTGGGGGTTGGGCGTTGCCGTGCTGTGTTATCACGGCATGTGAATAAGCGCGATTAGGGAAACCGCAGCATCGCATTTATACCTCTACCCATCTCAACTCGACATGGGAAAATACCACGTCAAAGCATCGAATGATTAATGTTATTACCACAACTAAATCCAAACTTCTTCACTAGCCTACATTGAGATGACAGTCCAATCAAACAACTTCCTACTATTTCGTGCTAATCTTCTCAAAAGCGCGATGATCACCCACGTCTCTTCATGTATTAACCACGAAGCCACTTCCATCCCCGTACAACAGTAAATAATCACTACAAAATCGTTGTACACAGATCCAATAGGACGGGCACAACAGAAGCCCCAAGCCTTGTTTCCGATCATAGTTCGCATTCCACACCATAACCAAAACCGAAATGAACAACCAAATTATATTATTACAAACAATTCAAAAAAAGACGCATAGATTAACAAGCAAAATCAGCTCCAGATGTCCAAAAGAAAGAAGAAAAAAAAAACTCGCAGCACTCAAAAACTTCCAGCCAAAGATCGACAGCATAAATCAAACAATTGAATAACCACGTAAGCAAGAGGAAAACATACTGATCGATAAGCCGCAAGGGAGGAGGATGCTAAATCGCGACGTCGAAGAGAACGGAGCAGCGCACCGGTGGCCATGGCCGAAGCAATTGGAAAAGGAAATCAATTGAGGAGAGAGAGAGAGAGAGAGAGATTGTTGATTGGAGCTTGCAGAAGGGTTTAGGGTTTTTGGGAGTAAGAAGAAATGGGAGATGATTTAATGTAAGGCGGTGATGAGAAGTGGAAGGAAGGTTCTAGCAATGTAGGTTATCGTGGAAGATTCTAGATCTCTATTCCATCCACACCTAAACCTAAAAATAGCCTCAACCTTTTTTCTCAAATATAAATTCATTTTTAGGGGAAAAAAATAGGTAGAAAATTAACCCATTTTAATTATCACCCCTACAATTATTATATGTTTTAATTTTAGTTGTTACATATGTTAGCCTCGAGGAATTAAGACACGTCTATTGGAGAAGAGGTTTCCCCGTCCTTTCTCCTCTACAATAGATTGTTCATTTTAGCTTGTTACAAATTGTTGTCAGCTACACCTTTTTAAGGAATGTTTCGTTTCTTTCTACAACCAATTGTATATTTTAGCTCATTACATACCGTTGTCGACCTCACGATTTTAAGACATGTCTATTAGGGAAAGGTTTCTACACCCATTTAAGGACTATTTCGTTTCTCTCTACAACCAATTGTACATTTTAGCTTATTACATACCGTTGTCGACCACACGATATTAAGACACGTCTAGGGAGAGGTTTCTACACCCTTTTAAGAAATGTTTCGTTTCTCTCTACAACCAACATTACATTTTAGCTCATTACATACCGCTGTCAACCACACGGTTTTAAGACACGTCTACTAGAGAGATGTTTTCACACCCTTATGTTTCATTCGCCTCTCTAGTCGATGTGGGATCTTACGAGACGAGATACATATAAACTAGCCTAAAAACAAAGAATATTAGAATAATTACAGTTGGGAAGTATCATTGATGAACGTTAATAAGTACAGCAGTAGTCCCAGGTGATGAGAAACTGATCAAAGCATTCATGCTGCCAAAAACCACCAAATGCACACCAATGTTCCCATACAGAGAGAATGAGGAAAAACAGAAGAAAAGAATGAAAGAAACTGTACATGTAAATAGCTTACAAATGGTGAAAAATAACTGTTAGGGGATATATAAAACTGGTTAGCCTCACGAACCTGAAACAAACTGCAACCCAGTTCCTTCAAGTCTTGCATGGAAAGGGAGGATGATTCAGTATGAAATGTATGATATTTCATTAGCAGTTATCGACGATAATCGGAATCCGACAGACATCGGTAGTTAGATGGCTTAACTTACAAATCATTCGCGATCGAGATCGAGACCGCAGTGCTCGGCTTGCACAAGGCAGGACAAACCAAGCACATGGAAAGGATATCATATTATCAAATCCGAAGATAGCCTCCTCCTCCTCCTCCACCTCTGTCGCCAGCACCATTTTTCACAGTTCTCTTAAGAAAAGACTTTCTATTGAGAGACCAGCTCTTTCTCATCTTCCTCCGCTGATTCCACATAACTAAGTAGGTACAAATAGCTGGGAAACTGAAGCAGAGAAGCACCAATATAAGCATTACTGCGCAGAGAAGCATGACGTTGCGAAATCCCTCTTTCAGCTCGGGATTTCTCTGCTCGGTCCATGGTACTCCACCAACATTCATGCCAAATACTGCCAGGACATAGTTCAGAAACAATTGGATGAGTTACTTCAAATGGATCATGGCAAGAAACTGTTTTTTTTTTCCCAAAAGAGATTGTTTACCTCCAGTAATGACTGATAATGGTAAGAATATGATTGAAAGAAATGAAAGATAATAGAGTTTCCTGTTAATTTGCTCGGCTTGCCAGCTATCGAGACTGGTCTGGATAGCAATGACACGGTTTGCTAGAAATCCCACATTCTCTTTCAACCGTCTTAACCGTCCGATTAGTTCTTCAAGCGAGCTGATATCTTTACTGGCAAACCATTGTTTAGAAGAACACTTTTCTTTCACTCGTGGAAAGACTTGTTCCCCATGTGCAATCACCTGCGCTCGATGAAAAAGACAAAGACTGAGTATGCAAATTCTAGAGTTGTCCTACGTAACAGCCCAAGCTCACCACTAGCAAATATTGTCCTCTTTGAACTTTCCCTTCCGAGTTTACCCTCAAGATTTTAAAACGCGTCCACTAGGGAGAGGTTTCCACACTCTTATAAGGAATGCTTCATTCCCCTCTCCAACCGATGTGGAATCTCACAATCCACCCCCCTTGGGGGCCAGCGTCCTCACTGGCGATGTTTGGCTCTGATACCATTTATAACAGCCCAAGCCTTACTACTAACAAATATTATTTGCTTTGACCCGTTACGTATCGTCATCAATCTCACGGTTTTAAAGCGCTCTGCTAGGGAGAGGTTTCCACACCCTTACAAGGAATGCTTCGTTCTTCTCTCCAACTGACCATAGTCTAGAAAAACAGGAAAGAGAGTAAAAATAAAATTAACAGAGAAACTACCTGTAGGAGCCGCTGCAGATTAAGGTTCATTTTGGGGAATCTTCGGTCATCGAGCATTTGTTTTTTTGAAGTGAATCCACCTAAAACAGGACAAGAATAGAAGCTCATGATAATAGGTAATATACTGTAATCTTTGATTTTTCCCATTTCATCTTTCAAATATATCTGGAAAGTTCAACATAGCTCACGAATGGACTGTAAACAAGAAAAACAATCCAGGAAGTTCCAAATCCTCTAGAGTTATAGTAATTTTGTAGACATATGGTATTGAATTCTAAGAGAATGCAACAAGAAAGCGACTACGCATTAACCTCTATACAAAAATACTTCATCTAGCCAATGATTTTATATCTCAGTTGGGGGAAAGGAGAAAGAGAAAGAACTAGCATACCTTTATCCATTTCAAGCTCCACAGAATCCAACTCAATCTCAAGCTTAGTCACAACATCTTGAAGATGATCCACATGAGTATCAATAATATGAACAACCAGATTTGAGAGGGATGCTGGCACAGGATTATCAGCCTCCTCCGAGTGATTCATTGTCAACAGGAATTCAAGAACATGCTCCCTAATCACAGTGCCTCCAGTTTCTCTTTGCTCACCTCTCAAGTGAGAGGGGTTCTCCACACTAGGAACTTCCGAGAGAAGAGACTGGCCGACTGGTGAGAATCCTAATCTCGGAACACGGCCCAAAGACACGGTGATGACAGAATTCTTAGTAATTCTAGCAGCAATTCTGAATGTAAAATCACTAGATGCAGGGCCAGGTGAATTGACTCTAAACACAAGCGCCCCATTAACATGTCCACAAAAGGGTCCATTGCTTACAAGGGAGAGAATATCTTGAAGATTCAGAGGCGGGCAAAGAACATCGATGAGATATTGAGCAGATTGGGATAGTTTTTGATTCCCTTTTGGAAGTTCTACATGATACCAACAAAACTCCTTTCCTCTACCCTCAGTAAGATCCCATTCCTTGTTATAATAGTTGTCGTTTCCATCAAATATGTAAGCTCTCTTCCTCACCATGCCGGGAAAATGCGTACGAGACAGACCACCCTCCCGCAAAAGAAGGCGTCCTGAAGGCTCCCTCTCTATTTCATTCAATTCTCCCTTAGCAGCAGGCTCCCCATTAGCAAGCTCCATGGATTTGTTCTGGAATTTCAAACACCACATCACTAACCGATTAAACCAAAATCTGTTCTAATTTCCCCATCAATTTGTTCTAAGATTCCGTAGCTCTATAAGAACACATTTCAAAAAGTAGCGGAGAGGAATCGATGGAATAATGCGTTATGAAGAATCCCAGATTGAAATCAGTATAGCAATCCAGAAGAACAAAAGAAACAAACACATGTAATGGAATCGAAAATCAAAAAGAATTACCTCCTCAAAATACTCGAAAACCCTAGCTGCAAAACATCGACAAGAAATCCCGCAATCGCCAAAATTTGAAAAGCAAACTTCACTGCCTTGTCAAAGCCCATTCAACAACCATGTAGGTTACTAAACATGAATTCGCAGACGATGAAATTTCCGTAACGCGAAATGCCGAAGATTAAACAAAAACTGTTCGTCGGGCTGTCGTTTTTCGTGGAAGTTGAAATGAAAACGAGTTGCAGCGCTGTATGATAATGGATCACTTCCAATCACGAACAATTGTTTATGAATTTGTTGATAAGACATTAGAATCTAAATATATGGCGTTTGAATCATATCTACTTAGAAATCTTTTGTTTGGTGGGATGGAACTTGCCATTGATGACCTCGGCCGCCAGTAATTGGGTAAATTCCATAAAATTTCCATTTCTTAAATTTGGGAGTTCTTAAAAAAGTTCGCTGGTTTTTAGTTAATTCAACGCGAATTTAGCACGCTGTTCATCTTTCCCACCAACGTTTCCAACTAACACATGTAAATACAATTCATATCAGGAGAAAATGCTTTCATTAAAAAAATATATATATATATATATATTAAAATTATTCGAGATTGGTTACCTTAAATTTCACAAATCTCGACTGAGTTGACTAAATTACGAACTAAGGTGCAGAATGAGAACAAGGAGCATGATGAAGGTGTAGAATTGAGAGGGTTTGACGTAGATATTGGAATTACGTGTCTTACAATTTTTTGTCGGGTTTAGAAAACAAGCAGTATAAAATTGGACGGGTTTAACCTTGGGTTAAGACGTGTGCTCGAGTTCAAATTTACGTCCCCTGATGAATACCTCTACGCTTTTTCAACATGAGAAGATGTTTTTGTAATATCTCTTTATGTATCCATTGTGATAATATTTTCGAGTAACCGAGCCTTTAGGCTATTCCTCATTCCATATACAAAGTTAAACATAGGAGTTCATTTAACGTTAGATAAAAATCGAGACCCTAAATGAGCGTGACAATCACTTGAAATAGTGTAACAGTGTTCGGGTCTCAATTTTTTTTTTTTTTCCGTTATGAATACCGTTATATCATTTCATACCCCAATTTTCATTTAATTTCAACGGTACTTTCGAAATATTTGTAAATATATAGTATTATTTGAAACTTTTAAATGAATAATAAAATCGTATTTATTATTATTATTATTTGTAACTGACCCTCCTTTTCTTTCAGATTTACATATATGCCCTCCACGCGTTGAGATCTCGTTGGACGTATTTAAATGTAATTTATATTAAACTAACAAAATAAGCTAGTTGGAATCTAGGGAGGGCATTATTGTCAATTCATCATGCCCTGATTAAGTAGGGCGCCAATCATGGGAGGGAAGAAATGAGATTAATAGATGATGATTCGTATTTTTTTTTTTTATATTAAATTAAAAAATTAGAGAGATATTATGAACTTTTAAAAATTTAGGAATTAAATAAAAAAATAAAAAAATTGATGGACTAAACTGGTAAATTTGTCAATGATAGTTGAAAGAAAATGACGATTCTCTCCTCCATTTACGTAAAATCCAACCAAACGAAGTCACGAATGTTGAGGGTAAAAATGTAATTTAGCAATCACTTAGTATTAGAAATTTCAAATATGTCCTTTTCTGAGCCGCTAAGCCTTTTCCACAAGAAGAATTTCCATTAAAAAAGCCAATTCTCAGTACTCCGTTCATTTTCATCCATACGGTAGCCGCCGCTCATCTAGCAGCAACCAATGGAGCCGCAACCACCGCCGTCAGTCTCCGACAAGGACGACGAGATCTCTCCGATCGAAGAAGTCCGGCTGACGGTGACGAACTCCGACGACCCGACGCTCCCGGTCTGGACTTTCCGGATGTGGACTCTCGGCCTTCTCTCATGCGCTCTTCTCTCCTTTTTGAACCAATTTTTCTATTACCGAACCGAGCCTCTCATCATCACTCAGATCACTATCCAAGTCGCCACTCTTCCGATTGGCCAATTCATGGCGGCGGCTCTGCCGGCAGGCCGGTTCAGACTGCCCGGGTTCGGGGCGAGACGATTTTCGCTCAACCCGGGTCCATTCAACATGAAGGAGCACGTTCTGATATCAATATTCGCAAATGCCGGGACCGCCTTTGGCGGCGGCTCGGCTTACGCCGTCGGAATTGTAAATATTATCAAGGCGTTTTACCACCGCAACATCTCGTTTCTCGCGGCTTGGCTTCTCATCGTCACTACTCAGGTAAAATACCATTTTAGTCCTTGAAAGACTCGTTTTAATATTTTTTTTGTAAATTTAAATTTGGTCTCTTGAATTAAAAAATTAAATAGAATAATTTTAAATTTGTGAAATTAGGACTGTGTCACACTAGAAATGTAAGAAGTCAACCAAAATGATAATTTTATTTCATTTTATTTTATTAATTTAAGAAAAAATAAAAAGAAAATGTGGGCCTCTTGCTTTGCTTATTGTGTAGTGGGGATAATGATGGTGACGGTGGTTGGAAGGGCATTTTTGTAAATTGATATTTTGGAAAAAGGTTTTAAATCTTTAAAAGATTAATTATGAGATTTAAAATAAGGGATAAATACAATAATTAAATAAATAGGAACACTTTTTCTCCTTCATTTTCCGCCATTTTATTTACTTATTTTAAAGAAATTACATAATAATTTTTTTTGTTGCTACAATGATATTTTTTAGAATAATAATTTGATTTAAATGATTTTGAGCTAATTTTAAATAAAAACAAGTGAACACATAATTAATTATTAAAATATTTAAATTAATTTAGAGATTAGGATGATAACATTACCTCTTAAAGTTTTTTTTATATATAATTTTTTTGGAATTAACTAACATCACGTGAAAATTTAGAGCATGGTTTGTTATTTTATATTAAGAAAAACTTAATATTTTTATAGTATAAGGTTTTTTTTTTTTTATTATTTTTTAAAGTTCATTTTATAAGGTTATTTATGTCAACATCTTGGGGCTCGTGAGGGCTATTTTTAAAAAGCCTTATTTATTGGGTGGATGCAAAATTATTTATCCAAAGAGTCAACGAAGACTTATATTCAGGATTTCGGGTCGGGTCACGGGTTGACCCGAATTGCAGGTGTTGGGTTATGGTTGGGCTGGGCTTTTGCGAAAATACGTCGTCGAGCCGGCCCACATGTGGTGGCCCAGTACGCTCGTTCAGGTCTCCCTCTTCCGGTGAGTCGAGTCTTTACCTTCTCTGGTTTATTTTGAAAGGATTTCTCATATCAATTTTATGTTTTTATTTTTTTATTTTAAAGAAATTAATTAAAAACCTTGTAAATTTAGAACACGTGTCCTCCTCTTAAATAATTTAGAAGTTATACATAGAATAAAAAAAAGGCAGTTACTTATGGGTGTATGCACATAGTCGGGGAACACTTTGTGGGTGCTTATTTTGTGCTCGAGAAGGTCCCGCAGTTCCTCGGTAAATTTGAAAATAAGCCTCACTTTTCAGAGCGTCGCCGATATTGGAAATCCTCTATAGAATGGCTTCTCAGTACATCACCGATATTTACTAATTTTATTTAATAAGCTATCTTTTTAATGAAAATAAATAAAAATTACATTTTATATGTCTGTTTTAGCATGATTCAATTAAGATCCTTGTTTCTGTCTTACCATAAACAATATAATAGTTGATTTTGAGTAACTTCTTTTCGATTCTAACAAAGTGGATAAGACGCTTATCATTATTATCGTTTCAAAAGCTGATGGTTTCTATCCGGACTACAGGGCTTTGCATGAAAAAGAAAACTGTCGGATGTCAAGAGGAAAATTCTTCATAATAGCACTTATTTGTAGCTTCTCATGGTATGTAATCCCAGGCTACCTGTTCCCCACCCTGACAAGCATCTCTTGGGTGTGTTGGGCCTTCCCCCGCTCAGTGACTGCTCAACAGCTTGGGTCAGGCATGAAAGGCCTTGGCCTTGGGGCCTTCACCCTTGACTGGTCTGCTGTCTCCTCCTTCTTGTACAGCCCTCTCATTAGCCCTTTCTTCTCCATTGTCAATGTCTTTGTGGGCTACGCTTTGATCATCTACATTGCTGTCCCCATTGCATATTGGGGCTTTAACCTCTACAGTGCTTCCACTTTCCCCATCTTTTCCTCTAAATTGTTCACTGCTCAAGGCCAGCTTTATAACATCACTGCCATTGTTAATGACAAGTTTGAGCTTGATTTGGCTAAGTACGAGGAGCATGGACAGATTCATTTGAGCATGTTTTTTGCTCTCACTTATGGCTTTGGGTTTGCCACTGTGGCTGCGACTCTCACTCATGTTGGTTTCTTCTATGGAAGGTATGGATCTTCAATAATCGAACTTGATTAGTCGGTTTAGCTTCTAGAATCTATTTCTTAAGTAGAGATTTGTCTTACGAACGGGAGTTAAAGAATTAGTTAACGGTTGAACTGTTAAGCTCAAAATGACAGTGAAATGAAAGCAAAAATGAGGCATTTTGGTTTGTTCCCTTTTTCAAACTTCTTAGAGGGTTTTTGAGATATGGGGTGAGATCACACATCAGTTGGAGTTGGAGAAGAAAACGAAGCATTCCTTATAAGGGTGTAGAAATTTCTTCCTAGTAGACGCGTTTTAAAACCGTGAGGCTGACAACGATACGTAACGAACCAAAGAGGACAATATCTACTAGTGGTGAGCGTGGGCCATTACAATGGTATCAGAGACAGACACCGGACGTTGGGCCCTCCAGGGAGGTGGATTGTAAGATCCTACATCGGTTGGAGAGGAAAACGAAGCATTCCTTATAAGGGTGTGGAAATCTCTCCCTAGTAGACACGTTTTGAAACCGTGAGGCTGATGGCGATATGTAACGGACCAAAGAGGATAATATCTACTAGCGGTGGACGTGGACTATTACAATGGTATCAGAGACAAACTGGACAGTGTGCCAACAAAGATGTTGGGCCCTCAAGGGGGTGGATTGTGAGATCCCACATCTGTTAGAGAGGGGAACGAAACATTTCTTATAAGGGTGTGAAAACCTCTCCCTGGTAGATGCGTTTTAAAATCTTGAAGGAGAGCTTGAATCTCCTTGAAAGGGAAATCCCAGAGAAGACAATATCTGCTAGCGGTGAGTTTAGGCTGTGGAATATTTTCTTGAGCAAATGAAACAAGAAACGCTAACTAGTTGCTTAACGATGAATAGGGAGATCTACGAACGGTACCGCGCCTCGTACAAAGGCAAAGAAGATATCCATACCAAGCTGATGAAGAGATATGAAGACATACCTTCCTGGTGGTTTTACTTGTTGCTTGTTTCGACAGTGTTGGTTTCTCTAATACTTTGCATATTTCTGAAACATGAAGTTCAGCTTCCATGGTGGGGGCTTATCTTTGCTGCTGTTATGGCCTTTCTCTTCACTCTTCCCATCAGTATTATTACTGCCACTACAAACCAGGTTAGTTTGGAAAAAGCCACTTTTCATTTGTTCCCCTTGAATTACCTCAATTGCCATCGGATTATGCAACGACACGAGCTCTTTGAAAAACAACAGTCAATCAATCAATTTTGAATTTCGAGTTGAACAACAGTTAGGACAGAGGAAAGTGGAAAAACCTCTGACCTCTTGTTCGGTAGTATATACCTTAACCAGTTGAACTATAAGCTATAATTCTGTGATTAACCAGATACCACAACAACGCCCCTAGCTAATTATTAATATGCCCTTAATATCATTCCTATAGCTATGCTCGGGTTGACGATAATGCCTACCGTTTTTAGTTTACGGTTTTATGTAAAAGCTTTATCCAAAAAATGAATGTTTCCACAATGTGTATTTGATAGCTCATCTTTTCTACATGTTCAAATGTCTTTGGATCAAAAACAGACACCAGGACTGAATATCATTACAGAGTATGTCATTGGACTTATATATCCAGGAAGACCAATTGCTAATGTATGCTTTAAAACCTATGGCTACATGAGCATGGCTCAAGCTGTCTCCTTCCTCAGTGACTTCAAGCTTGGACATTATATGAAGATTCCTCCAAAATCAATGTTCCTCGTCCAGGTTCGTTCAACTCGTTCGAAGATGTTAGACTGATTTTGTTTTGGTTCTCGTGCTTTCGAATATCCTATTTTGTTCTTCTAACTCGATACTTGTTACGGTCTTTGTTGTTAATTTCCCTTACCTAGCATAACTTTATGAAATCCTACATAGGTTGGAGAGGAGAACGAAACATTCCTTATAAAGGTGTGGAAACCTCTTCCTAATAGACACGTTTTAAAATCTTGAAGGGAAAGCCTGAAGAGAACAATATCTGCTAGTGGTGAACTTGGGCTGTTACAAATGGTATCAGAGTCAAACACAGGGCGTTGTGCCAGCAAGGATGCAGGGCCCTCAAAGGGGTGGATTGTGAGATCTCACATTGGTTAGAGAGGAGAATGAATCATTTCTTGTAAGGGTGTGGAAACCTCTCCCTAGTAGATGCGTTTTAAAACTTTGAGGGGAAAGTCCAAATAGGACAATATCTGCTAGTGTTAGGCTTGGGCTATTACAAATGGTATTAGAGTCAGACACCGAACGGTGTGCCAGCGAGGACGTGGACCCCCAAGGGGGATGGATTTTGAGATCCCACATCGGTTGGAGAGGAGAACGAAACATTCCTTGTAAGGGTGTAGAAACCTCTCCTTAGTAGACGTGTTTTAAAACCTTGAAGGGAAAGCCCAAAGAGGACAATATCTGCCAGCGGTGAACTTGGGCTGTTACAAATGGTATCAGAGCCAGACACTGGATGGTGTGCCAGCAAAGACGCGAGTCACCAAAGGAGGTGGATTGTGAGATCTCACATCGGTTGGAAAGAAGAACAAAACATTCCTTATAAGAGTGTGGAAACCTATCTCTAGTAGACATATTTTAAAACATTGAGGAGAAAGTCCAAAAGAGGCAATATCTACTAGTGGTGATTTTGGGATGTTACAAACTTAGTGGTTAAAACATCTATAATATTTATGGGTCTCGAGTTCGAGTTCGCCTCCTCATATACTGTAAAAAAATGACAAGCCTTTTAGTAGACTTGCTGACTTGTTCTGTTTTGAATGAGTAATGTAGTTCATAGGTACAATACTAGCTGGAACCATCAACCTTTGTGTGGCATGGTGGTTACTAACCTCCATAACAAATATATGTGAAGTGGAACTCCTTCCTCCCAACAGTCCATGGACGTGTCCAAGCGATCGTGTCTTCTTCGACGCTTCGGTCATATGGGGACTGATTGGGCCAAAGCGGATATTCGGATCACATGGATTCTACGGTACCATGAACTGGTTCTTCCTTGGTGGTGCAGTTGGGCCAATTCTAGTATGGCTACTCCACAGAGCCTTCCCAAAAAAAACTTGGATTCCTCTAATCAATCTCCCGGTGTTGCTCGGAGCGACTGCATATATGCCCCCGGCGACGGCAGTGAACTACAATTCCTGGGTTCTGATAGGAACCGTGTTCAACTTCGTCGTGTTTCGATATCGGAAGCAGTGGTGGCAGAGATACAATTACATTCTTTCAGCTGCCTTGGATGGCGGCATGGCTTTCATGGCTGTGTTGTTGTACTTCTCAGTTGGCATGGAAGAGAGGAGTGTGGATTGGTGGGGCACTGCAGGCGAGCACTGTGATTTGGCTAGTTGTCCTACAGCCAAGGGCGTGCTGGTTGATAGCTGCCCAGTTAGATAAATATATATATATATATATATATATCCCGTATTTTATACTATTTTAGTCTCTGTATTTTTTAACTCACAATATTATGATAAAAACAATTATATTTTTGTTCATGTATTTTATAATTAATTCTATTTAAAGTCTTTGTATTTTTAATTGTCCATATTTTTGTTAATTTTCAATAAATTTTAAATTTAATCTATAATTTTATCAAATTTTTTTAGATAATAATAATTAAAAAAATGCACTTTATATCTATTTTCATTATTTGTATTATGTTTAGTGAAATAGGCTAAATGCGTTATGGCAAAATATATATTTAATCACATTTAAAAAGATAAGGAATAAAGTGAAAAAAATATAAAATTCCCACATGTAATATAAAAATAATAAATAATAAATATTATTGAGGCATATGCCAAAATTTCCAGCAACTTGTCAAGTTGGTTCCCTTTTGTCCGATCTGTCGGGTCCACGTGTCCTGCATTTGCAATTGTGGGCCCCGCAAAATCAGTTCCTGTAACTTCCGTACGCTACAGTTATTCCGAGTCCACCATTCGGGTCAAATCAGTCATTTTTAGTGTCAAATCAACGTGTGAAAAATCGCCAGGTGTCCCGATGAACGGTTCTTTCGTGGGTTCGGTTGTAGAGAATTAGAATTAGAATTAGAATTAGGACATTATTTATTTCCTTGCTCGAAATTGGCTGATATATTTTCTTCTCTCTCCTCGTTGTAGTGAGCTTTTGATTCTTCTTTCAATCCGCGGGAAAAACAGAGCTGAAAGTCCCATGGAAAATCGATCGCGCTTCTGTATACGATGCTATCTCTCTTCGGAATTTTTCATCTCTATCTAAGCTTTGAGTTGTTGCTGCTTGTTCGGAATCATCAATGGCGGTTTCTTGATTTGGAGGCTCGATCATTTACTTTATTCATGCGAGGTTTGTGCTTCCAGCTTGTAATAACGTTTTCCCTCAGTTATCTCTCATTTTCTATTTGCTTAGATTGGTACGGTGTTACGTGTTCTTCCGTGGTGGTGCAGCTGCCTTTCGTAGTAGATGATATTGATTCTCGATAGTTGTATATTGTTTTCTTTTTGGGAGTTGAGTTTCTCGTATCCAACGGATGCATGGCTTGGGTAATGGTGCGGACGATTCTCAGACGAACCGTTTGAGAGTTTATTTTTGTTTTGTTTAGAATATAGATGCGCTGTGTATAACGTTCTAGCTTACGTGCTTTTATATACTGCAATTGCATGATTAGTTGACTGATTTTCTCACAGAATGCAGCACCAGCTACATTACATCTATTCTATTTTCTTACATTTAATTCGTTTCCAGAAATGTAATCGAGAAATCAATATCTGGAATACTTGCTCATTATCGTTTGAAACTTTGACGCAAGCTCTGGCCGTTGTTGGTTGGCCACCTCGAAAATGGGTGTGAAGTAAAGGTAGACTTGCAATATTCATTTACTTGAATTTTTTGCGTGTTTTTGGTGACTTTTGAACTGGTTGGCTAGATAACAAGCACCTAATGCAAGGAGTTGTCATGTGTAGTGTTATTGTTTTTTTTTTTCTTGATCTTTGATGTTTTGAAGACACTTTTCTTGGTAGAACTTGGTATAAGGTTATAGAAGATTCATGATGTTTTGAAGACACTTTTCTTGGTAGAACTTGGTATAAGGTTATAGAAGATTCATGATGTTTGGAAGCCAATGGATGAAATTATGAGTTTAATGGTAGGAAAGGAGACCGTATGATCTGGAAATATGTCTCCCTTTTATACCTGTAGGATTTGTGTCCTCATCTTGTATAATTTAATATTCTTGTTCAGTCTTGCACTGTAGGAATACCATTAGTTATCTTTTATAATGTTAACCAATATTCGTGGACCCTGCAACAACAGGGACCTCACATGCTGGGTAGCCTACTTGTGCCTTAGATGTCCCGTACCAAGTTTTATGTCTATCTAACAAGGATTTTTTATGATAGATATGGACGTTGGTAACTTATACAAGTATTCTTGTTATTTTTGGTCGATATCAAATATTTCTACTTATATGATTAATGGTTTATATACATATCATGTTTGAGTGCGATCAATTTTCCTTCTTATCTTTCTTAATTGTTAATATCACTGTTTTAATTATATATAATCATATTACCTTCCAGGACCAGTTGTAATTTGGGAAATGGATATAGTATTCATATGCATAGGTCAGATCTATATTTAAAAGATTTAGAGCTAATTGGAGAAGTTGGTTGATGTCACTATCTGAATTCATATTGCAGATAATAGGATAATATAAGTCAAACCCTTAAAAAACCTTGTGGAGGTAAAATATGTAGAACTCTTCACAATAGAATCTCTATGGACCCATTAAGTGAATTCTGCAATCCACAATTGTTGATCTGAATTTTGTCTAGCTGTTCAATATTTTTCTAATTTTAATCTTTCAGAATCCAGAATAAAATCATAATAAAAAAATCATTGATGGCATATAAGAATTCAATAGCACCAGTTTATAGGAATGTATATAAACATTTTACCCTAATTCTTGAAATACATTAACTTGTAATCCAACAGTGGTCCCGATTCTTTCGCCATCCAACCTATTGTTCTATTTTTATCATGGTACATGGCATTTCACTGCCCCCCCACCCCAAGAAAAAAAAAAACAGTTAGTACCAAAATGCAGCTGATCATGTTCCAAGTTTTTATCAACTTGCATATTGTTCTTTTGCTTTTTGTATTGTTAGCTTATAAAAATGTTTCATATTGGTCATTGTGTAAGATAGGCCTGAATTGACTTCTTTAGTTGTACTACGGCTAGGGAAAGTTAGAACTGGTATAGTAGAAAAGAAATTTGATATTGTTGATGTGTTGAGCAACATCAAATGATAAACTATGATATAAAAAGAAACTTTCAGAAAAATCAATCTAGGTTGGCGCGTCTTATCTATATAATCTAGGTTCCATTGGCCTTGTCGCTAGCTTATATTAGATCATTGGAAAGGTACTAGCTGGAATATGTAACTTTCATGAATTGGAGAGTTATATTACCGCACTTTCTAGAAGTACGATGGTGCCTTTATTTCAAGGAGAAATTCTAGACCGGATTTCTTGTTGTGGTTTCTTAAAGCGTAATTAGTATTCCTAGAAAGAAGATTTGGATGGAGGGCTTTGCTCCATTCCATCTTTTTCGTGGTCTCTCTATACCCCCGCCCCCACCACCACCTCCTGTTCTCATTGCTTTGGAAGGTTAGAATCTCAAGAAGGTTAGATTATTTGTCTGGCAGGCCACTCACGGAAGGATTAATACCATTGACTTTATGCAATTATCGTCTTCTTTTCCTCTGGGGGACCTCATTACTGCTTATTTGTAAGAGTGCCTTGATGAATTTGGAGCATATTTTCTGGAGATTAGTTTGTAGAAGTGATTTGAGCCTTGTTTTAGGCATTTGGAAGGAAAATAGCAGAGTAGTTTTGGAGGAGGTGTTGCTGCACCCTCCTTTCGGGATAGGGGCAGATCTTTGGCAAACACTTCCTTCTCGTTTTTTTTTTACTCTTTTGGAACATTAATCTGAAGAGAAATAAGAGTCCTTAGAGTAGTGGAGAGCTTGGGGAGGGGTGTTTGGGCCTCCCTTTGAGTTTTTGTGACTAACGACTTAAGGGCTTTTATTTAGCTTCTTAAGAGTTTTATTTCATCTCTTGATTTGCAACTTCAACTCTTAATAAGGTCTGAGAAGTCCTATTTCTTTATTTCTTGATAATTCATTGTTTTTTGTCACTAATAATGTAATGGTTTTATTCTTAGTATATTTAATGATTTTATTATTTCGTTTCATAGATTGATTCTGCCTTTGTTTTATTTTTCAAATCTGTGAGTTAGTGATATCCGTCTAGTCCAGTTATAGCACACACAATAAAGGGCAAATATGAATGACTATTGATGTTCTGTTCGTTCTTGTGCTTGTATGGGAAAGTGTAATGCCTTTAAAGAGCCAGCAATGGCATGCTAGTTTCAAAACTTAATCTAGTAACACATCAAGTTTTAGGCAGGGTACCTCTCTTCATAAGGTAAGGGGTTGAGTATATTTATGAACAGTAGCTCATAGTTTATATCGAACCATCTAATGTGTTTGATTCTGTGTTATTTCTGAAATTTAATAATTATTTTCTTGCTTTTATATCTCATATTTGCTCGTAAACTTGGTTTATGTCAAGCATGATTGTGGGTATGTTTATGGCTGAATGATTTGTAAGTGAGATTTTCTTGATATTAAATTCATGGTGATTATGCGTGTTATCGATCAGGTATGCTAGTATTGAGCGTTACATGCGTACTCCACTGCTATTTACTTTGGTGGATTTTGTTTTCTGTCCTCCTTTCACGTTTTTCTTATTTACTTGTGGGTTAAAATTATTTATCTCTCATGTTAGTACTGGTGATTCCTCTTGTTATGTATACCTTGATCAATTGTGCTATGGGGCGTGTAGATTTATAATTTCTGCTATATATTGTATATCATTCATATTTACTTCCCTAGATTTAATCTGTCAGAAGCGGAAGTTCTTGTTTCTGTGCTGTATATTTATATCAAACCAGTTTACAGCTTTACAATCAGGATGGTATTGTATGCGTTCTTTTAATCCACTAACCTTTGCATCTCTAGCTTGATTTCTACTTTATACTGATTATATCGTACATATGAATATACATTTGCACGTATTTCTTTATTAAATTTATGAATAACTGAACTTTCATGAGAAAAAATGAAAGAATATTGAACGTACAAAAAAAGCCTTAATCTGGCAACACAAGACAGAGTGTAATTACAAAAATTGCCTTGTCATTGAAGCCCAAATAGAATCATAGAATTTAACAAGGGACCAATCATCACTTGAAGACCTCTCCCACTCTCTAAGATTCTATTATTGCTCTTGCTCCCTCAAATAGCGTACACCCGGACCTGCCACAAGAACAATCATTTCTTATCAAATGGTGAATGAGAAGAAGCTCCTTGATTGTCTCGCTACAACCCTGATAGCGGCAAAGCAAGAATTGAACACCTTACAAAAACTATTCCAAATCTCCGGAAGATGTGATTGAGGTTCTTTGCCGCCCTCCTACAAATAATACAACAAAGCTGTCGGGCCAAAATGGACTCTTTGGCCGAGGTTCGATCCAAGGTGGTAACACTTCCATGCATAGCTAGCCACACGATAAACTAAGTCTTCTGGGAATTTGTACCTTCCATATAGAGGAATAAACAAAACCACTCGATGGCCTCTAAACCATACGTCGAAAGAAAGAATTGCGAGAGAAGCCTTTGGATAGACATAGACTCTAAAGGCAAAAATCCATCTTGCCAAGGCTAAAGCGAAAGTTACCCACCAAAGAAAACAGTGTCAGAATAACCATCGTGGCTTGATTGTCAGAGTGAGAAGAGGGCAATTGATTTAAACAGGGGAATAGGGGTATAAGGAGCAAAGGGATCAATCCCCCATCACTCATCCTCCTAAAAATGAGTATTCCTCCCATCTCCCACCATACTCTGAGCAAACTGGGAAAGAAAATGAAGTTCAACCGAACTTTTTTTTTCCCTTAGGTTTCTAAAAGTGCCAACGGTCTATTCAAAAGGGTGTGGACAATACTTGGTTGCAACTGATGGGATCACCATATCCATTTAGCCGAAATATCCTTGTTTCTCACCCGTACATGCACAAAGATATATATGTATAATGCGAACATATAAGGTTACAAAGTCAAGTTGCATCCTGGTTTGAGTAAGATGAAATGATGCCATCTCCTCTCTGGAAGGTCTTTAGGAGGGTTAAGATTTCATTTTCTACAATGGAGGGTTAAGGTCTTTAGGAGGGTTAACATTACCATGGAGCTGAAGGAATAAGATTTCTTTGTCTCCAAAAACCAACTTCTGGGCTACTGAAAGGAGGTAGCAAACCTAGCACCTGCCTTAACAAGTAAAAGTACCCTGAAGCGGAATATAATTGGGGAAAAGCATGTAATATATCCAAAGGATGAAATGAATGAATGTCTTTTTCTTTTGAAAATTGCAAAATGGTTACTCCGCCAACACTTTCTAGTTTCTGACATAGTTTTTTTAGATTCTTAATCAACCATTCTAGCCATATTTGAAGCTTAAATATCTTGAATAGAAAAATCAATTGAAGGATTAGTCATAGATTGACATTTCTACATAATATTACTTGAAGTTGGGTATGACAGGGCAGATATTGCGGAGTGCTTAAATATTTAGACAAAATAATCATAAGCTAACAACTCAAGTTTTGAGGATTGGTGATTATAAAAGTGAATTGCTTTAAATTCCTTTGCTGGTTTAAAATTCTGTGGTCTAACAGCGGCTTTACATTGTTGATCTCCTTCATTGATCATTTTAGTCAAGTGGAGTATCAGCAAAGGATGTGAACGGTTATTTTAACCCCCCAAAACAGCTCACTTTTTTAGGATAAAGGATTATTTTATATGGTTGATTTTAGCAACTCAAAAAGAAGCCCACACTATAGGCATCTCTCATGCATTCAACTGCCAACCAGCTTAGTGTACCACCTTATATAAAATTGGATAAACATTAATTTATATTCAGCTAATTGGCATCGCAACTTCAGAGTCTGGTCTAATTAATTAACACAACAAACTATAAGAACAGGTAGAACAACGCATGGCACATATGATGCATTGTCATTATGGGTAAACTTACATAGGTAGCTGGTCTGGCTGCTAAGTTTATCACATATATAGTGTTTGAAGAAAATTGCATACCAAATGTGATGGATCTGGTGATGTTAATGCACTAGTGACTGAAGCAGGAGACACCTTGATGTTGAACATGAGCGTACTTTATGACAAGTTGGTGAAATGACCATGGACAAATCATCCATGATCCAAATGCTGTTATTGCAGTTGTAATCTGTTACAAGTTTCAATAAATCTATTTCAGTGTGGCCTGGGAGTAAAAGTTGTGTAGTATAGGTTGAAATTCAGATGAATGTGATATGCAATTTAATTCATGTCATGACACAGTTTGCTAGAACATACCCCAGCTTTATCCCTGGTATTGATGTTTCGTTGTTTTGTGGTTGTGGCTGTCTTAGCTGTAGATGGACGGGAGCAGGCATACCGTATCTATTGGCGAAAGTGAATTGATGAACTGTGCTACTGCTCGTTTTATCCACTTCCATGGGTCCATAGACCTGATACTTAAAAAAACGCACAGTCAAGCTTATTTAGCAGGAAAATAAGTCCCTTTCCAGTGTCAGCAATCCGCCTCTCCCTCTCCCTCTCCCACCCATAACCCACTCCCCACCCAAAAGTGTATTTATATATATACATACACACACATATATAAGCAAAGAAAAGGGAAAACAAGAAAGAATGGTGCATGGAAGTAACCTAAAAATTATCCTTATCGGTTAAAAATAAGCTGTAAGAATAACTTCTGAATTCTTATAACTAAGAAAGGCTTGTGAAAAAGTTGACAATGAAGAATTTCAATAACATCTGGCCTATGTTGGCTCGTGGTAGAGAGCGCAGCCCCAGGATTGTGGAGGGCTCTTGAATCCCCTGTTTTAGGATAAAGGAAGATTTTTGTGGCTGTCTTGTTTCTTTGCCTTGTTGAGTGGGATTTGGATTGAATTAAGTAACAGAGTTTTTAGGGATGTCGAGAGATCTTCAGAGGAGGTTTTGGTGTTTGTTAGGTATAACGAGTCCATATGAGCATCTATTACCTGGCCTATGAATCCTCTTGGATTGTTATTTGTTTCTTTAGTTAGTGATAGGGCTTCATTTTTTGTGGGTTTGTATTTTATGCCCTTTCATTTTTCTCAATAAAAGTTCCGTTTTTTACAATTAAAAAAGAAAAAGAAGCATTTCAACATATGTTTTGTATTTCTACCTTCATTTGTAGTTCTGCATTTTCCTTACGAATCATATCTAATTTCTTGTAGAGTTCCAGATTTTCTTGATGCATTTGATTCCCCTGCAAGATAATTATTGCAAGTTAGCTGTTGTTACAGCACTTCTTGGTACAATGAGATACATGGATGTTTACAGTGGGGGGAACCTTCTGTCTTAGTTGAGTAATTTCCTCGCTTAAAATCTTTTCCTGCAAAACAAATACAAAAACACATAAACATCCGTATACAGTGTATGTTTTATTGATCTCTCTTCATAGTTTATACCTTTTTCACACGGACACCTTTCAAACTCATCTCCAACTGGCTTTCCAGATTTTGTAGATCTTTGACACTCAGGCCAGATAGTTCTTCACCCATTAATTGTCTGCAAATATAGAAGCGTGGATATGTTAGGAATTCCTTTGCACATTTGCGTACAATGTTGAATTATGTTACCATTCCCTACAGATTCAGACTTGAATTGTTTTAATTTATCTCAGTCGTTAGCATGCCTTAATTATGGTATAGAGCATGGATGGCAACTTATGGTGTTAGTAAAATCTTAAGTAATCCACCTTTTATCATGATAATCAAATGATCAGTTAAATTTTACAGAACTAAGGATTGTGTGATGCCTACCACTCATGCTTAAAATATGTTATGAAGTTATCACTTACCGCATAAAGTTATTCTAGCACTGACAATTGAAAGTGGATTTAGAGCCCTATGATACTGATAGGCTAGTATATGCTGAGAAATCATTCTTCCATTGAGCAAAAATGAAATAGTATGGGGGAATTTAAAAAAAAAAAAAAAATCAACCTCAGGAGACAAACAAAAATAATAAGGAACAATATTAACTAACTGAGGCTCGTAGAGGTATGAAACCTACAAAGGAACCAAACTTCTTCCCAAGTTTTCTCCTTTCTCTAAAAATTCTGTTGTTACTCTTACACTTTGAATATAAAGTCGTTTACGTAGTTTAACTTGTTAAGGCATGCTTTCGACCAATGGGTCAGAAAATATACAATTATTGGTGTCTATGTGCATGTTGTTAATCATTTACTTGATTCTTTGGATTGGAAGGATTTTAGCCTTTGTAGTAGAAAGGAACACCTATCTTTATCTCATAATTTTTTTGGTAGGGATCTTTTTAGCTCCTAAATTAACATTGCCATTTTTCTCATTCATCGTATAATATTTCGGCACTTGATTGTTAAGAACATTGGTTTTCTATGAATGACCTGTGAAATAGAGGATCACTTGGGATTTGCCCACTTTGATATAATAGCAAGTGTCTAGGCTGAAATGTCATTAATAGTATATTTGAGAAATTTTTTGCGTTGGAATATTGTCTTTAAAAAGCATGTCAATATTGTTAATTTCTGTTTTCAGAATGATAAAATTTAGGACCTCTAGTCAAAGTTTCATTGATTTTCATTTTGCAAAATAAGTTAATATAACACCTAATTTTTTTTAATTACTTTTGTTCGGTGGAACATGATCTTCTTACACAGTCATTTTCAAGGACTTTTACTAATTTCTACTCAGGCATCGTTTAGATTTGTCATTTGAATTTACAATTGGAGATTGGGATTTCTCAGCAACTTTCTGATGAGATATAGCACTGAGGACTTAAATGTAGCGATTGTTGAACATATATTAATATTTACTCTCCTTAAACATCTTTGGCTGATTTTTTTCCCCTTGTATAACATATAGAGCACAGCAAGAGTTGGAGTACCTGTGACATTCTTGCATGTAATGCAGTTGTTGCTTCAAACCAGCTGCCTCTCTTTTCCAAAACTAACAAGCGTAGAACAGATGGTCAGCGTTACAGTATTACTTTGGCATAGGTATGTTGAACCATTCGAATGATTCTAACTAATTTATTTGGAATGCATGACTTTACTTCATTTTGAATCAAAAGGGATATATTTCAACTAAGGAATAAAAACATTGTAAAGGCATAAGAAACTATTATTTCTGTGCTGTACTTACTGATTTTGGGGTAAATGCATTTATTTTTTCCGTCAGTCCTATTCTAGGCTATAGTCTACGTCCATGATTTTAAAAAACTCTTACAGTAGTACCTTTAATCTCAGTGTGCTCATACACATTATTATTGGAAGTATTTTGTTTTGAGATTTCTTGGTGCTTCCAAGGTTGATAAGTTTACATCATAGGGGTTTTATTATGCCACATTGTTTCCTTCTTTTATAAGTGAAAGTATAATAGAAGGAAAAACCGTTGATGTCTCTAGATTTGAGCCTTGGGGATTGTGTAGACTTAAAAAATGAAAAGAAAGGCCAGACAAACCCACCCAAGACACAGGGATCACATAATAAACAGTAACACTAGGTATAGTTTACAAGTAGTCCTAACTGCTAACCATCAAGAACAAGGGCAAGTGAGGAAAAAGGAAAACATATCTGTCTATTAAATCATTACTAACACTAAACTCCAAAAGCTTAGGCTAGGTTGATATCAATTAGAGAGGAAACAATGTTGCAAAGTACATTGGACTTCCTCCTCTAAGACTATTGAATTACCATTGAACTGTAAAACTTAAGTCGATGGATTATGATATATTTAATCTTTTATACATATTCTCAACCAGCTCTGGTTGATCTAGTGGTCAATAAGGAATATTATAAATAGTAATCAACTTAGAGGAAATGAGCTTAAGCTATAATGGTCACTTACCACTATAACCTACAAGCTGTTTAATATCATATATAAGATGTTTTGGCAACTAATGTGCAAACTAACACACACTCGTGGATATTCAAAAAATTAAAATCTCAACACTATTGATGCCTGAGAAGGTTTGGAAGCCAAAAGGAGAAGTCACAAAAGGTCGTTCAAGTCCATAGCTTATTTTCACAAAATAAATTAATTAGGGCCAAGGACATAGTAGAGGCTCCGTTAATAAAGTCGAAATAATAAACCTCCCTAAACCAAGGAAAATTTCATCAACTTTGGAAAACTTCCAACCACAGCGTTATTTTGATTCTCCATCTTTTTATTTTCCATCATTCTTCGACAAACTCACTCCCTCATACAACTTCCGCAAGATTAAAAGAAGGTTCATTTCTGAGCAAAAGTGAAGTACAATTTAGGAGAAATCTAGAGCTCCTCTTACTCCCAAAAGAATAATCTTCTAACAATTTCCACTTTCTCTACTGCCCTCAACTACTAAAACACTTCACTTTTTTCTTTTCAAACAACTTAAATGCTTCTCAGATGGTTACATGGATCCTGCCCTTTATCTCTTCCTTCTTACTACTTCCCCCACTCAATATCTCCTTACTCTCCTTACTGCCCCCCTTCTTATCTCCTTGTGTAATTGCCTAAGGAAGCCTATCGTTAATTCAAATGGGACCAATTTTCATAAACGTTTTGAAGATCACAACAAAAACAAGTTCTCTAAATATGTTGTAGCAGGGATCGAGAGTCTGTCACAGAAGTTATTTTCTTAATGTCCTTGGCCTTTTTTCTCACTTTATCATCCCCATCGCCTTATTTTGCTTCTCACTGAGGCATAACCTATGGAGTACCATCTGATGTTCCAAGCCATCGAATTTCACCATGGAAAAAAATCATCTTTGAGGAACATAGTTGTCTCAATGTATTGGTTGGAAACTCTATTCAAAGTTTGTGCTTCATTCAAAGTACAGCAAACATGCAGATGTTTATGTTAACGAGGAAATTGGAATTGCAGATGAACGAAGAAAGATTACCTGGAGTTCTGAAACAGGGTTCATCAACTGATTTTGCTCCTCTTTCATCTTGTTGTAGCGATCAGTAATCGACCTTATGCTGATAAGATAGAAACTATTAGATTATTCAGTACATAATCACACTCTTTAAAGCAAATCTGGAATTTTTAATTGCCATGCCATTCCATGAAACATCATGAACTTCAATACGTGAGTTACCAATAATAGTCTGCTTATTGCTTGACGTAGAGTTATTGGTTTATTTTGGTCCTCTACCCCTTTCTGACCCAAAAGGGAGCAAAGCTTCATAAGGAGTCTTTACTTGAGGAATAAGGAGAAAGAATGAGAAAGAGGAGGAGAAAATCTTGCTGTGAGACCATAGGTAATCTCAGCCTATTTATTTACCGAATGAAAGATAAGAGACAAATACCTATTTACCAATGGAGCAGAAAAAACAAATACCTATTTACCGAGAAAAATATAAAAGAGTTGTATAAATGCATTGAATTTGTGTGTTTTCATTCACATAAGATTTTAGATTAGAAAGAATAACTCAAATTCTACCTAAAAAAGCAATGATACCTGCTTGTGCACTTCTTTCACAAATCATGGAACTCCTGACAAAGACATTATATTATGAACATGGATTGGTGGAGTTTTCCCAACTTAGTCCCAATTTAGGCAGTATTTTGTGGGAAGGATTCTGATCTGTTTTGTTGCTAGAGGGCTGTGATAGTTCACGGTGTTGTCTCAGAACATAGGAACGGTGCCTTGTGTTTTCATGGCTGATAGGTCAAGGAAATATCTAGTACAAGTTCTATGTTGCAATTAGATATAGGTACAAACATCGTTTCAATCTGTCATTTGTATTTAGAAACGAAAGAGAGAAAATTCAGCAACAATAGATATAAACGGAATATGCTAAAGACTATTTTGGTTACTCTATTTTATTGTTTCTTTTCTATTCTCTTTCTTGTGGTTTCTTTCACATCCATCCTGGGTTGGCCATAATGGTCAATAAGAGCCAATGTAAATAATAAACAGCCTGCTAACTACCTAGAATTTTATATCTTACAAATTTTCTTGGCATCTAAATGAATTAGGGTCATAATGGTCAACAAGGTGCATGTACGTTGACTCAAACACGCATGATATAAAAAGAATGATTTATTTCACTCTACGAACATTTCTTTCCATGTTTCATGTCTTTTCTTCTCGAAAACATTTATCCTCCATCTTGTATCCTAGTAATACTCATTATTATCTTTCATTTTGATTTTATCTTCTACTGTTTCCTCCCTCAGGCAAACCTTTCAGTCTCTCAAACCATGTTTTTAATGTATTTGCTTTGACTCTTGTCCATAATCTTATTTAGGGGGAGCAATCATTTGATATGTCTTTATCCAATATGAAATGTAGAACTTGAAGCTGCATTGGAGTTGAGATGATCCTCTAATTTTCTTCCAAACATATAGTTACAGAATACCTTGTTCCATATGATAGTTCCTCAAATAAGATGATTTACGAGAATACAAACAACGTTGTAGCCCTGTTAAAGAAGGGCCATGACTCATATCCTATAGCATATTTTTATGGGGGATCTTAAGGAAGAAATTTCTCATGAGTTATGTTTTTAAGATTATAAAAAAAATGCTACCCTGACATACTCTGGTTGTTCTATGCACGGATGTGATGTGAAGGACTTAAACAACCAACTATGGCTTTGCCCTTTTTGCTTCAAAGGCGTTGTCTTGTTTCTAGCAAACTTCTGGTAATTCTATGGTTGAGGATCAGTGATTATGGTCAATGTTTTTCTTTTTGGCTCTCTCTTTTTTGCCATTTGGGGCTAAGGTTTGGTTCTTCGGTTGGGCAGATTCGACCAGAAGTGCTATTCTTACACACAAGACTACTCTTCCTCCGGAAAGCTTTGCGGGGACTACCTTAAGACAAACAACCGCCTGAGGCAGCTGCCAAGTGGTCGACAATTTCACTCTTAAAATCATAAGAGAGATATTTCAAATTTATACATGATGGTTACTAGGGAGCGTGTAGATCTTTTAATCTACTATGTATACATTGTTGGCCACAATGAATAATTTGTGTGAAACTTTGATTTAAGCTTTCATGCATGTCTAAATTCAAACATTGGAACATCTGAATATTATTATAGGGAATGACATATACAATTAGGGTTAAAATATTAGCTTAATTTCTTGAACCTAGTTAAGTCAGTAGAGTTACAAGCATGATATATATTCCAATTATGTAATAATTGTCTTGAACTTGTAGATTGAATTTTCAGTCTAAATTTGTTGAGGATTGTTGAAGTTTCACGAAGATCATGAGTATATAAGTAAAGCACTATCTCCATTAGTTTGAGAATTTTTGGAAAAATCAAAAGTAAAGTTATGAAAGTTTATACTCAAAGTAGACAATATCATACAATTGTGAAAGTCGTCCTATCAAGTATCGTCATGCTCTTATCTTCTCTTAACATGTCGATAAAATCTTAAATATCAAACAAAGAAGTTGTAACTTTGTCCAAAAAAGGAGGATTTGTCGGGGAGAAATGATTGATTTTAATTTTATTTATTCGAAATTATCTATTTATTATTAAAGGTGAAAAATATAAATGTTTGAAGCTAAGAGAATAACATAATGTGAAAGTGTATTTATTTAAGTCTTAAATCTTAGTTAAAATGAAAAAAAAAAATTAATTCTTAATTTTCAACCCTAATATCAATTCAACTTAACATCTTACTATGTCATAGTTTAATTACTTTCATTTCTCAAAGTAAATATTCAAAATTTATTTTTAAAAATATATTTAATTACAAAAGCACAGTACTTGTATGTAAAAGAAAACTATCAAATAGTTTTATAATTTTAAATATAAATGAAAAAAGAAAATAGCTATCAAAGAACACAAATAAGCTTCCATATCGATTTTTCTTTAATTTGTAAATACTTATTTTCGAACTATTTTTTATTTTATTTTCCTTAGTAGTAAAAAGTGTACTTAATCTCCATTTTTTTAATTTATATTTTTTAAAAAACTACTGAAAAACACAAACACTGAACAAAAAGAAAAACATGTATTCATATTTACATATTTAAATTTGGTGTAGGACGCGCTTCAAAAATTCATATTTCATTGCCAAAGTTCGGCTCCTTATAATTTTTTGTAAAATAGGTAATGAAATAATACATAAATAGAGAATTTTATAAAGAAAAATTTATAAAAAATTGTTTCGTTAAACCTTACTCGAGAGAATTTAAAGGGTCATAAGAGAAAGAACGAGAAAAAAAATATAGAATTCGAGAAACGAATATTATAAAACGAAAAGGAGAAAGCAAACACAAACCCTAAAAAAAAATATAGGCAAAGATAAGAAGAATCTAAATCACATTACATGTTTCCAACAATTTACAAATCAAAAAATACGAACAAAACATTCAACCCACGACAATTATGTGAAATCTCAAACCATTAATCCTTAAAACCAAATTTCAAAGACCAAAAAAGAACATTAATAATTAAAAAAAAAAACTAATTACAGCAAAAATGAAACTAATGGATTAATAATATCAACATATAAGATAATCCCATGCAAAATTAAAAAAGTAAAAATAAATTTACGTGCTTCAGATTTTTCCACCAAAATAATTCCATTATTTTGATAATCCTCTTCAAATTAAAACCATAAATTTCAAGCCTTTTTTTTTTATAATTATGAACCATAAAGCTATACTGCTTCAAAAGTTATGATCTTGGATACCAAAGTTTTGTTAATAAATCATAAAATTACAAAAGAAAAACACAAATAATAGATTTTAAAAAGAAAAACAGAGAAACCCAGATGATAAAATGAAGAGAAAAATAATAAAAGAGAGAGAAATTGTAGAGAGAGAAAGGGATCGGACCTGGAGCTGGAATAGTCATAGAGCTTCCCAGTGCTTGAAAAAATGATCAATCCAACATCAGCATCACAAAGAATCGAAAGCTCTCGAGCCTTCTTCAGTAACCCACTTCTTCTCTTCGAAAACGTCACTTGTCTGCTCGTTGAATTGTCTATTCTTCTTATCACTATCTTCCCTCTTCCCATTTTTTTTTTTTTTTCTTTTCAATTTCAAGCCAAAACCATCCCCAAATGCCCAAAAGGGCCCTCAAATAACCCAATTTTCAGATCCAAAAACTATGAAAATTACCCAAAATTCATAAACACCTGAAGAACAACGGCAAAAAAGACACGATTTTTACTGCTGATTTGCTTCTTCTTGTGGCCTTCTTGGAGAGAGAGAGAGATAAGTTCTTCTCTTTCTCTCTCTACACACACTTTTTTTTTTTTTTTTTCCTTTCTACTTATTGCACTATATGCTTCAAGAAGTTTGAAAAAAAAAATAAAGCTGAAAGCGGTTTTGCTATTCGACCAGGATGCAGCTCAAAACCGCTTAGTGGTTTTGTTTTTTAAGTTTTGTGGATTCGAGCTAACCGCTGCGAGTACAGAAACTGTTTTGTACTCGCGTTCTCCAGCTGACATTTTGCTTCGGAAATCAATCCGAGACTCCCTGACCTCCGACACAGAATCCCGAGTCTGTGATTCGGCATAGGTGTCGACATTACGTGGCGCGTTTACTCCACGCGATATTCTCCGCGTGGAGCTGTGGTTTCCTCGTACGCACCAAATCCATAGAAGTGGAAATGGCAAAAAGATGTTTGGAAGTTGTTTTGTCGAATAGATCGCCGACACGTCGCTCGCGGCGCCCGAGAAGAGAGAATTTATACACTGTTGCCGTTTCTAGGATGTCCACGTATGTACTTCCTCTCCACGCCTGCCACGTGTTCTTCCTTTTAGCTTTCCTTTCCATTTACATTACGCCAATCAAACGCGCCGGCTAAGAACATTTTCAGCCCAATTATGGAGCTCCATGCCATAATTAGAAATGTCCTATTTATTTATTTTATATTTATTTAAATAAATCCTTTTTTCTCATTATTATATTAATAATTAACTAATTTACCATGTACAATTTCCACAAAAATCATTCACTATTTTATTTATAATTATTATATATATAATATATAATATTTAAGTAAGTCAGCTTAAGTTATTCACAGCTTCTAAGTTGAAAGTCGGAGGCCGAACAAAAAATTAATTCAATATATGAAAACTTATTTAATTAAATATTAATTAAATTTTTAAAAATACATTATCATCTTCACGTGTCAGGTACATATTTTAATTATTTGTACAGCGTTATTTATAAGTGACAGCTAAGAAGTCATTTTATTATAATCCATAAACTTTTACATAGTTTTCGGAGTCATCGCTTTAATTATTATCAATTTTAATAATATTTAATCTTAGTATAAACTAATCTTATTATCTCACTCGAACATGAAAAATAGTATTACTAATGTCCTTTTCTCTTTTATTGAAAAATTATATTTAATTTTCTTATTAACGTCACGTATACATTTTTTTCTTGCTAGCTTAACATAGACGCTCCCAAAAACTATATGGTAATTTCATTTAATACATATCCTAAGTATGATTTATAATATAACCCTAGAAATTTGTACATTAATCACTTCGAATAAATAAAAGGTGTAGAAGCCACTAATTGGAGGGACCAATGACTCATATCATATATGGTGGGGATTATAAAATATTTTAATTAAATAAAATTTGCATTAATTTAGCTAAAAAATATCATTAATAATTAATTTACCATTCACAATATAATAAAATTTTAATAGACTTAATTAATTAATTGTGTTTATTATTATTTTATTATATTAATTTCGACAAAATTAATAATTAAGATAGAAAATTAAAATGTCGATAAAATATCATCATCAATAGATTATATATATAAAAAAACATTAATTTTATAAAAAAAAGTATTTAATTAATAATTAAATTATTTTTATTCAAAGTTAAATTATACATATTTATATTGAAATAAATATATAATATTTTTTTAATACTCTTTGTATTTAAAAAAATTGAAGATATCGATTAATCCTAATATCAACATCATCGACCAATAATATTTAACTGCGAAAAAATAATTTTAATTAAAATAAACCATCATTAATATGATTCCATTAAATTCATAAAAATTGAATTTAAAAAATATATTAAAAAAGAGAATTAATTTACTCAGAAGTGGTAAAAGTTTCTAGGAAATTGGTGACCAACCAAATAACTGTACGGAATAATGTAAATAATATGGAAAGATGGAGCCCACCGACAAATAAAACTTTATAGTATAATTCAACCTATAGTGAAGATTTAATTAATGAAATGACAATATCATATTGTATAATTATATATTCATGAAAATAAACATTGGGTTATACAAATTAAAATATAATGTGACTTTAATTACTATATGATAGGAAATTTTTATTGGGTTTGGTTAAGGGTTTTGCCATAAAAGTAAAAGTTTCCTGAATAAGCAAATTCCTATGTTAAAGAAAAAGTACAAACAATTTTAATTTTTTTTTCATCCACAGTAAAATTCTCAAAAGAATATATTTTAAGGAAAGGAATAAAAAAAAGGGAATAATTAATATATTATTAATTAAATAATCCCACTTCCCTATCATATACTATATACTATATACTTCTATAATATATATATATACATAGCTAGCTATATAGGTATGAACCATATTCCCATTTAATGCATTTTTTTTTTTTTATAGATTTGTATAAATATTTTTAATGAATTTTATTATACATAATAGAATGAATATTTGTCGCCGTGGAAATGAAACATTATTTATAAGAGTGTAGAAACTTCAACTATTTGTAACAACTCAAACTCACTGCTAACAAATATTGTTCGTTTTTTTTTTCTTGTATTGATGTCAGGCTCACGGTTTTTAAAACGTGTCTGCTAGGGAGAAGTTTCCGCACCCTTATAAATAATGTTTCATTCTCCTCTATAATCGGATTGGAATCTAACAATTCACTCCCTTTGGGGTACAACGTTCTTGCTGGCATTCGTTTCTTTCTCCAATCGATGTGGGACCCTCCAATTTTATCGGATGTGTAATGACCCAAAATTTTCTACTTAATTTAAGATCGCAACTGTTGGTATCAAAACCAGATACCGGATGATGTGCTAGCTTTTCTTGCTATTCCCCGAAGGGAGTAGATACGAGGTAGTGTGCTAGACGCGTTTTAAGGGTGTGGAAACCTTCCTTTATCAGACGCGTTTTAAAACCTTGAGAAGAGGTCTAAATAGGAGAATATTCGTTACAGGATGTTCGATACTATTTGCTAGCATTGTGTCCTACCAGACGAGTTTCATAGGGTGTCGGACATCTCTAATGATATCGATATTGTTTAGATTATTAATAAAGAAAAGTGAGAAGCAAATAATTGAGGAATTGAATGGTTGCTTTATTTATATATATATAAAAAAAATGGAATAAATATTCCATTGACTTTGATGCAATAACCACCAGCAAAAGCCTCTGCCCCCTCTCACTCCTAAATTAACATTTTAATTTTATAATAAACACAGTATTTGCCACTTTGGAGCTTTTAATATTTATTATATTAAACAAATAAATAAATAAATAAAAGGAGGAAAATTTAACAATTAAAAATTATAGAATAATTACAAATTAAATATTCAAATAATTTTATTACAATTAACGGTATCCATTGTATTTTTGGAAGATGGGTTAAATTATTTTTATTTTTGAAATTTTAGGAATTTATTTAATTATAAAAAGAAAATCGTATCAAAACGAATCTATTATTGCAGTAATTTAAATAAAATAAAGCTCAAACTTCAAAGCTATTCAACTTTTATTTAATTTTAATTTAATTAATTAATTTATTTTTCATATTAACTTCGAATTTTGTGCATGTCACATATCCCTTTAGATCTGCCTGCACATATGCCACCACCTAGTATTTATCGAAACCATCGTACTATATAATGAATTTTAAATTCTATTTTAATACGAACCTTTTATTTTTATATCAATTTAGATATTTAGATATTTTTCGTTTTTTTTTTAATTATTAATTCACGATTTATTTTTTAGTTAGAATTTACAAATTTTCTATGGTTAACCTTTTTCCTTTTTCTTTAGTCAACTATATATTAATTTCCAAAAAGAAATAAAAAAAAAAAGAGAAATTAAGAAATTGGGATGAGCTGGTAAGCATAAAATAAGATTAATTAATATAAATATTTGTAAACCATAAATTATTGAATGATGTCAGCTGGTTCCGTACGGGGAGTATATTTAAATATTTTTCTTACCGTTATTGTGCTGGTTTTCCTTTTAATAAAACTTGTTAATTTTAGTTAATTTTTTTAAAAAATATTATTTAGGAATCTTTTCCCATAAACTTTAATATAAATTAATATAAATATTATTCGAGTTAAATAATAATAATAATAATTTTTTGTTTCAAAAAATGTGTTTTCCGTTTAAATAGTTCGTTAAAGATTATTATGAATGAGTCCCACATAGGTTAATTTAGTAGAAGATCATGAGTTTATAAGGAAACAAATACATTTCTATTGGTATGAGACCTTTTGGGGAAAACCAAAGTAAAGCTATGAGAATTTATGCTAAAAGTAGATAATATCATACCATTGTGAAGATCTGTGATACCTAACATGGTATCGGTTAATATGCCGCCATTACTTCATTTTTATTATAACATTTTTACTTTTTTTTTTTTAATATTTAATCATTTCTTCCTAATAAGCATGGAAACTTTGACCAAATATAAATAAACAATAATGCAATAATGCATGTTTTTTAATTAGAAAAAATAAAATTGTATTTTTAATTGATTCACGTTGGTGTTAAAATAATAGCATAATAAGCTTATTAAATTTATAAATTTATAAATTTGTTTTTTTTTTGAAATTTTAATAGCGACAAAGAAACATTTGAAACTTAATTTACTATTTATATAATTTAATAAATAAATTTTTTAATTTTGGGTCTTTATTGAATATTTGAAATAATTTGAAATATTTGTTTTTTTTTTTTTTGTTAATTTATAAATTTATTTGACGCGAATATGGATTAATTGAAGGCTAAATAATAACACGTGGCTAGCGTTGAACGCGCGTTCATTTTCTTTTCTTTTTTTCGCGGGCCGAAGCCTGGTTCTCGCGGCTGTACAACCTCAGGAAACTTCAATTTCACGACTAGACTCGAATGCTTGTAAGATCGGTGTGCAAGAGATTGATAAGAGCCCATTTTCGTTCTCGAAGGGTTGATCGGAGCTTCGAAATAGCAGACAATGAGGCCTGAGATCGTTCTATTTGGGGATTCTTTAACTGCGCAATCCTTCGGCTCAGGCGGATGGGGAGCTGCGCTTGCTGACACTTACTCCCGGAAGGTGGATTCTCTTTTCTTTCTTTCATTTTCGTTTTCATTCAAGTTTTTGAAGTTTTTGTGTTCATAAGTAGGTTCTTGTTTGACTAATTTACAGGCTGATGTCCTAGTTCGTGGCTACGGCGGATACAATACTCGCTGGGCTTTGTTTTTACTTCATCACATTTTCCCCTTGGTATGTGTTATAGTGCTCTTTTTGTTCCTTCTCTACTTTGATTTTGAGGACTTTGTTTTTACTCGAATTTGTTTCGTTATGTTCAGTAAGTGATCTTGGTGATTATTCTCGTTTTTGTACTTTTTGGGCGTTTTTTGTAGCTATGTTGTGGGAATTATGCCCATTTCTGATTCTGACAATTGATTCCAATTTAATTGAGGAAAAATTGGAAAGTTTTGCTCAATGGGGCTAAACTCATAGGGAGATCACACAATGAACTCAAAGATGTGATTGAACAACAAACCAAACACATTGTTTGAAAGATTTTGGAATATTGTTGTTCATTAATGATGTTGTACACGAACATGTTTGGGAGTCTAAATACGTACTTGGTGGAATGTAATAGCCCAAGCCTACCGCTAGCAGATATTGTCCTCTTTGGACTTTCCCTTTCAAGCTTCCCCTTAAGGTTTTTTAAAATGCCTCTGCTAGGATGAGGTTTTCACACCCCTATAAATAATGTTTCGTTCTCCTCCCCAACCGACATGGGATCTCCCATGGGATGTTTGGGATGTTGGGCAGAATTCTTGTGGTAAAGAGCCAATTATGGTTGAATTATTTGGCCCCTAGATACGTAGGATGCCGGGTTTAGTGGCCCATAATTGACTTGCCTTCACCAAAAAGCCTCATCTCTTGATGCTCAGCTCACAAGGAGTCCCTCTCGAAGTGGGGGTTTTCAACCTTGCCTCGTTCTGAAGTCTGTGTTTTCATGCCCCTTTGAGACCCTAAAAGATGAACCAGTAGATATTCTTTGTACTAGCTTACACAGTCATGGGTAGAAACATCTTTGAAAGCTTCTGAAAATGTGTCTCTTGTCTATTTGCATTCCAAATAATTTGCATCACTTGTAATGTAGGATATCCCAAAGGCCCCCATTGTTGTGACAATTTTCTTTGGGGCCAATGATGCAGCTATTTTTGGGAGAACAAGTGAGAGACAACACGTACCTCTTGATGAATATAAGGATAATCTTAAAAAGATGGTAAATCATTTGAAGGTACTGACTCCTTTCTTCACTGCTCGAAATCTTTTTGAGTATACTATTTTAATATTCATTTTGAAGATTTAAATGACTGTAAGACATTAATCCATCATTTTTTTATTTCATCTGTTTATAAGTTCCCCATTGACAAGGTAGTTGCTTCAGGAAGAGAGATGTTAAAAAATATATTTATGAATTTGTTCAAAGCAGGATTACATCTTATAGTTGCTGGAAATGCTTTAATAGGCTTTCATATTTTCTTTTGATTTGTTCTGTTGGCCATTAATTTGGTAGATTCTGAAATTGTTGAAGATTGATGGATTGGAGAGGACAGAGTCACCCTCAACTCTACAATAATATATATTTCGTGCTCACGGGATCGTTAAAACACTTCAGACCACACATACTTAGATATTTCATTTAAGGGTTATTGAAGACTGAATTAAGTGCACGTTCATCGAGATTAGTATGAATGGTGATACTAAGAAGAAAGTCTCCATTGTACTAAATAAAGTTCTGGCTATTTAGCGATTTGGATATGCCCCGGGAACTAATTATAGGAGTTTAAACATTTTGGAACAAGTTAGAGAAAGGACTAGACCTACCTTTCTAAGTGGCAGACATGTTACTTCTAAATAGGTTAGATTAGTCTAGTCACTAGTGCATTGGGTAACCACTGTTAATTGGCCGAGTTGTCTTTGACATTTGGTAAACTCATATTTTTTAGATAATAAGTTCAAACCATGGTGACGTCCTATCTCGATAAAACATCCTACGAGTTTTTTCAAAATCAAATATTGTAGGATGAGACAGTCCACTCAGAGAGATTTATTGACATTTGATTGCTTCCCAAAAAGCCTAAGCCTATTAGAAAGAAAAGGTCTAGTGCAAACTGCTAGCGATCTGAGAAACGTTTTCCGACTCACTTCCTTTCTCTATTTAAAACTTTTATAAGGTAGGTAAACAAGTTAGATTCGGATGTTAGGAACTTCTTATGGGTTTGTAGTTTGAATGTGAGAGGGTTAATAAAAGTGGGCAACCACTTGGCTGACCCAAAAGTGATCCTCTTCCTGGGAAGAAGGTTGAATGAAATGGGAGAGTTGAACCTTCGATCAGACTTCTACGAAGACGTCCAGCTTGCGGATTGCTCATATTCTTTGAAAATGTGATTTTGCATTAGTCTTTTGAAATTGTTTCTTTGAGGCGTTTGGCTTATGCTTTGTCAAATCTCGGGATTGTAGAGAGATGATCAAGGATCTCCTTCTTCAGTCGCTCTTTCGTGAGAAATGGATGTTCTTATGAGCTTCGGTAGCGAAGTTATTTTGTAACTATCCTTTAGGGGTCATTTGGTATAAGGTTTAAAGGTTTATAACGGTGTTTAATTCTATTAGAGAATGCTTTTCAGATTCTTATAGGAATAAATTATTTCAATACTTCAATGCTTCCCCTCATTTGTGGGTTTGTAAATTTGTAGAAGGCTCCAACAAGTAGAAATTTATATTAATTGGGGGAGGAAACACACGACTTTTGTTATGATACAATGTTAAATCACCACCCAACCTAAAGTTCAAGTTGATAAATTATGATAAATTTACTTATTTCAACACTTAAACCATGGTTATAGCTAATTATGGGTGCTGTGAAATGAAAGAAATCATGTGGCCTTTAATGAGCTCAATTCAAAGGTTTCAAAAGAGTCAAGTTTCTTTTTCGTTCCTCTGGTGCACTCTTCCCAGTTTCTTATGTAATTGTAGCACTCTTTTGATTCAACCCTGTTGGATTATCTTCTTGTATCCACTTTTCCCCCATTTACATCTCATTGCATTGTGGCATTTTGGTTGCAGGAGTACTCCCCAACCACGTTGGTGATACTTATTACTCCTCCTCCTGTCGACGAGGACGGGCGTAATGAATATGCACGGTATGACTTTTTGTTTCTAGTTGCTGCTCAAACTTTTAGGCTTTTTCTGGTGTAGTGGTTTCTACAAATGTCTACATCTTTATCTCTCTACTTCAACACACACTATGAACCCAAAGAACAAGATAGAAAAAAATGTTGGCTAGAGGTTTATATTGATGACTTCAATTATGTATAGTAAGAGAATCAAGAGAATGAAAAAATTACATTTTCAAAGCACTACCTAAGAGATATATATATAATTTATTTTATTATATATAGTTTTACCAGATATAGCCTAGTATATATAATTATCTATACTACCAGATATAGCCTAGCATATATAATTATCTATCATATATTGCCTCTTGCTACGCAGAGTTGTTTACTATATATATGACCATTTACTTTACATGTTATTAATTTTATATAACTTTACTCTGTATAATAGGAGATGACTCCATAACCTAACACTAGTTTCATATTAACATATAAGTTATATATCTAGTATTACCAAAATATACTTTTTCATTCTCGAACCTACAGTGTAAATGTCTGAACCTGTCGAGTCCAAATGTACTCTATGCCCCTATTGCGCCCTCATTGCAGTTCATCACCGATATTGGCATTTAAAGGTGGTCTACGAACACAATCTTCAGCATGGTATAAAAATGCTTAGTCTGTGTGGTTCATTCCAGAAATTCCCTGGACTCTATCCTCTCTTATATATAAAAATGCTTAGCTTGTGAAAATAAACTTGTCTCAATCTATCAGATCTCTTTATGGTGATAAAGCAAGGGAATTGCCTGAGAGATCAAATGAAGTAACTGGACTTTACGCGAAACAATGCCTTGAACTAGCTAAGGAAATGGGTCTTATCGCCATTGATTTATGGTCCAAGTTGCAGGAAACGGAGGGTTGGCAGAAAAAATTTCTCAGGTCAGTGAATCCAACTCCTAGTTCATAAGTTTCTCATTTTTTAAATATGGCTGCTGTTACCTTTAATGTTATATGTCCAACTACACTTAAAAAGTTATTCCAAATCAATCCTTAGTACCGTGAATCAAATTTGATATCTACTAGTGAGAGGGATTGTTAATGAAGATTATAAATAATTCAATGTTCTTCAATGTAATATCCCACGTTGGTTGGGGAGGAGAACGAAACCCCCTTTAAAAAGGTGTGGAAACCTCTCCCTAACATACGCGTTTTAAAGCCTTGGGGGTAAGCTTGAGAGGGAAAACCCAAAGAGGACAATATCTGCTAGCGGTGGGCTTGGGCCATTACATTCAAGTCAACTTTCCAGTGATATTAATTGTTGTGCGTTGAAATTTGTGAGTTAATATGAGATCCCACATCAGTTGGAGAGGGGAACAAAACATTTTTTATAAGGTTGTGGAAACTTCTCCCTAGTAGACTTGTTTTAAAACTGTGAGGATGACAATGATACATAATGGGCCAAAACAGACAATATCTACTAGCGGTGGGCTTAGGCTTGGGCTGTTAGAATTGAAATGTTCTTATTCTAACTCGATAGTTTAAACTCTAAATCGAATGGTCACACGAGCATAGCGAAGAAGTAGAATTCCTCCAATGAACATCCACCCCACCCCCGTTTCGCATGAACTTAGTAGTGAGGCATTGTAGATCAAACTCAATATGAGAGTTTGTGTTTTGAATATAGGGATGGATTGCATTTCACGCCAGAAGGCAATGGAATTCTGCACCATGAACTAGAGAAAGTACTGAATGAAACATCAGTTTCTGCTGCAAAATTGCCTCTTGATTTCCCACATCACTCAGAAATTGATGGAAAAAGCCCTGAAAAGGCCTTCCACTATCTTTCTTTGTGATTATACTTTCATCATCATATCTTGTTATGGAAGAAAGCTTTATTTGTATTCGCATTTGATTGTAAACCATAATTTTCTGTCTTCTATTTGGTATTGTATGAATATTAAATATTAGAGACGAAAATGTGTTTATTTGAAACAATTCTTTTAATGTTTAATTATTTAAGAAACTTTTTATTAGTTAATATTATTTGTTTGTTTACTAATATGAAAAATGTATTGATTACTTAATTATTAAATTTAGGTTTTCGAATGAACTATATATATATATATATATATATATAGGTTATAAATAGGGTCGGAGATGAGATTATATTTTCCATCCTCGTTCCCACCTTGCTTAATATCTAATAGTAATACTAGAACTAAAATGATGTTGTAATATTAAATTTTCTTTTATTTTTTACCATTTTTAATAAAGTTTATATTGAAAAAATGAAACATTTTAAAATAACGAATAATAATAAAAAAAATTTAAAACAATTAACAATTCTCGCTCATCTCGAGTGGACATTTCTAATTATATTTCATATTTTTAACAAATTCAATAATATGAAATAGAGAAAAAATTGAATTTAAGTGATTAATAATAAAAATAGAAAGATTTTAATGAAAAATTGATATTACTATTTAATAATAATGACACTTATGGTTGGTGATTAGCGAAAAATTTTCCATTATTTGAACCAAGCTCCATAAATCAGTAATTAATTTGTAAATTTAATTTTCGAACAGTTTTTTAATTCAATATAAATATGATAAAGAAATTAATCATCGAATAATTCAAACAATTATCGTTTGATAATCATAATTAAAAGTCATAAATACTCAACAAAATTAATTAGCATAATTTAATTGAAATTTTAGATTAAAAAAAAAAAGGAAAAAAAAGAAGAAGTGTGTTGGTGAGAGAGTGACAGAGAGATATTCCCACGTCGCACGTGTGGTCTTCAAAGTCGCGATCGTACGGTATTATCCAGTTTTTGCATGCGATTCCGATCATGTTCATTGTTGCAGTTTCAGGCAATATGATTCTCTCGTTTTCTTCCGCGTTATCCAATCTTTCTTCCGCCGGAGGTAAGCCCCACTGAACTCTTCTTCTCCAAGCATCCACTGATTCAGTCGACCATTGCTATCAAATTAGGCGTTTCAGTTTTGTCTTCTCAATCTCCGACTCATTCCGCTCGTCTTTCGCTTTCGCTGTGCCCTTTCTTTGGCTATTTGGATGAACCGCTAGGTCGATTTTTTTTTTCTTCTTGATTTCTTTTGCGAGGCTGAATTGCGAGTTTGTGTGTCTATTGCGAAGGATTTTGTTGCGAGTTTTTGGCCCTCTGTTTTTTTTTTTAATTGGAAGCTATTCTGTTGGGGGAAGTTGTATGTGTGTATGTGCGGAAATTAAGTCTCTGATTGTTGTTGTTTTTCTGCTGAGATTTTACTTTTTGGAGAATGGATTTGTCTTCGCGATTGAACAAGCTTTTGAAACAGAGCAGTGAGTTTAAAAGCTGGTTTCTGGTGTTCGGGTGTTTCCCGCGGGTTTTTATCATTCTAGGGCTTTTTCTGCTGTTTTGGATCAGTTTTAAGATTGTGCAATTTAGTTGGCATTGTGGAGATTGGATGCTATTTCGATGTGATTTTAAGGAGAAATCTGCCAATATAAGAGATGGAATTTGGTTGAAAACCAGTGTTGTTGAGGTTTGCAATTCCAAAACTGTGCAAACTTGTAGAAGTAGACGATTGAATTGGTTGAAGAAGAATGGATGCTTGTTCAGTAAGTTCAATTTAGTAGCAAACCCCACATGGACTGTGGATTCTGATGGCGATGTTAAAAGTGAAGAGAAGGGTGCAGTTTTAGAAGATTATGTTCATAATGAAGAGAACGAGAATGATTCTGAAGATGGCGAATTCGATGTTACAAAATTAAGAGAATTGGTGAAGATTGAAAGGAAGCACAAGAAGGAGGCTCTTGAAGAGCTTGAGAAGGAAAGAATGGCAGCTGCTACTTCAGCTGAAGAGGCAATGGCGATGATATTTCGTCTGCAACATGAGAAGAGTGCAATCGAAATCCAAGCGAATCAGTTTCGCAGGATGATGGAGCAAAAGCAACAATATCATCAAGAAGTTATTGAATGTTTGCAAAGAATTATCATGGAATATGAGTCAGAGGGAAGCTTGAGCGAGCAACCGTGCATCTGCAGGCCGAAAGAGAAGCTACAACTGATAGGATTCGGTGACGGTACAAGCCTCTTCGAACGTGACATGAAATTCATTCTGGAAGATGATGATGCACTGATGAACAACATCGGCATGGACCTCGAGGAAATGTAAGTACATGAATACAACTTTTATATGGTATTAACATAGATTTTCTACAATTTGATGCTATATAGTTGCAGAACTTGAATTCAAATCTTGATTGGAGATGAAAAGCTATAACTGATCTCCATCTTTCTTGAACTTCCTTTCCTATTGTAAATGTCATTTTGTTAATAGATTTGATCCGATAGAAGATTGAGAACGCAATTTCTTCGATCGATTCCATTAGTGGGATAAAAAATAAGGGAAAATGCATGTCTTGAATGTAGGACTTTGCATCTTAGCAGAAATGATAGATCCTCATTCCCAAACAAAACCATTACAGGGTAGCCTTGTATTCTAGAATGCTTGGAGGAATGGAAATGAATTCCATCCAACCGAACTTTGAAATGAGAACCCTTATTCTGATTGATATTGTTATAGACTAAGAACCACTTGAATGAAGATTGGAATCACAAAGCTCCAGTTCTCTTTATCAGTACTTGAGAGCTAGTAAATATCATCTGAAACAAAATCCAAGATTTTGTTTGATAATGATTTCTTTTAGCTATCTGTTTTTCAGAAAATAAGCTTAGTTCTTTGCATCTTTTAGAACACTTGAAATTTCTATCCCAATTTAGAAAGACTAATAGTTCCTAAAACTAATATTCTGCCTACACTGTTCTCTACTATGTTTATGATTACTCCACTTATCTATGGGTGGTTGCCTTATTGGCTTACAACAAGAGTTCTAAATTTTTCTAAATTTTTAAGACGTGAGATCCCACATAAGTTGGAGAAGGGAACTAAACATTCCTTATAGGGTGTAGAAACTTCTTAATAAACACGTTTTAAAACCTAGAGGGGAAGCCTTGAAGAGAAAGTCTAAAGAGGACAATGTTTGCTAGTGGTGAGCTTGGGCTGTTATAAATGGTATCAGATCTAGATATCGGGCAGTGTGCTAGCAAGGACGCTAGACCCACAAGGGGGTGATTTTGAGATCCCACATCGGTTGGAGAGGGGAACAAAACATTTCTTATATGGTGTGGAAACCCCTCTCTAACATGCGAGTTTTAAAACCTTGAGGAGAAGCACTTGAAGGAAAAGTCTAAAAAGAACAATATCTACTAGTGGTCGACTTGGACTCTTACTTAACTCTAGTAAGAGGTTTGTATTCAGGTCTTCATCGAAGGACCTTACTACCTGGTCATCCTTGTTTTAAGAACGATCATCAGGAAGAAATGTTAGTAAACACACCCAATACTAGTTACTTGCATTGTAAACAAAATGGATGGCAATGTGTTAGGCAGACCTCCCTTTTGCAAATCCCTCCATTTTTAAGCAAAGTTCTAATTTTGAGTTGGAGAAAGACTTGTCAATGGCTTTGGCTTTGGTTTTGGCTTAACTATTTGATCCCAGTCACGGAAAACCTTCCAAAGACTGACGACCATGGTCCAATGGTATACTGATCCACCAATACTAGTTCATGCTCTAGAAGTTGGTTTATCGAAACGGTTAGATCCGCTTTCGTTCTTCCGCACAGCGAAAGTCAGTGTACGACTCTGCTATCTCGCCTCTTGACCGAAGGGCCGACCCACCTCACACTCCCACTTTCTTTCGTGTACCGGAAGATGCAAATTGCACAAGCCTTCGATCTTAAAACATAGATTGAGTGTTGGTCCTGCACCCTTGGTCAGCTTCAACATGTTATCGTTATTTCCTCCAATAATAATGTATGCATCACTTGATTTAAGATCAGCCTTCAAGTGGTGTCATTGACTCGGTTCGACATTCGACATCGAAATAACACACCCAAACTAAACTAAACACACACGACCAACCCGACAATGTTTCCAGCCTTTTCTTTCCAATGTTAGAAAACACCTTAAAAGGAATAAAAAGTTATATTCTCATTCCTTCCTTTCCATTTCCTTCTTAAAAGCAAATGGAATAAGTTTAATCTCTAATATTTCAAGTTTATTTCTATGCATAACTAGAACTACACACAAAATTAAAAATTAAATTTTAAATCTAAATTTAATAAATTAAAAAACTTTTAATTTTTAACATTTTCAGAGCGAATGAACACATATAACCGATGTGTCCATCCAATGACTAATTAAATGTGAAATAAAAACCCAACAAGAACCTATCTATCGTTCCCTCTCTCTCTCTTTCTCTCAAATCGCAGTTAGAGAGAAACGGCCATTGAGACCTAAGAAAGGTCCTCCCCATTTCATCGGCCGGAGACGACGGAGAGAATCTGCGACGGAAGCAAAACCGGATCCATTGTGGAGGACGGGGATGAAGAGATTTGCAGTGCTTCTTTGCGCAGAAGATTCCGAGTACATAAAAATCAAGTACGGAGGATATTTTGGAGTGTTCGTCAGAATGTTGGGCGAAGAAGGCGAGGCTTGGGACCTTTTCCGCGTGGCCTCCGGCGAGTTTCCGACCGACGATCAGATCTCCGCCTACGACGGCTTTGTGATCACCGGCAGCTGTAACGATGCCCATGGCGACGATCCTTGGATCCGCCGATTGATCATTTTGTTGCAGAGATTGGCGTGCTTGAACAAGCGAATCCTCGGCATTTGCTTCGGCCATCAGGTATTTTCGTAATTTCCCTTCTTTCATTTCTTTTTTAACATTTCTCAGTTTTTTCTCGAAATAATAATGAATTAATTAAAATTTTAACTTTTTTTTTTAAAAAAGCATTATTATAATAGTTGAACTAATAATATACCTTTTAATTTTATTGATTTGAATTGCTTAATAAGTGTTTTTAAAATTGATTTTATAAATTTTTGTTTCTTTTTGTTAATAACTTTATTTACTTTTAACATAATTTTTTAAATTCTTCTAATTTCCTATTCCGATCTCAAAAACTAAAGTTTATATTCATTATTAAAGACTTTAAAGAGTGGTTAATGACAATTAAATGATAATTATGAGTTAATAAATGCAATTTCAAAAAGTCCAACATTAAAAATAATTAAATTTAATTTAAACGTAAACTTTTAAAATTATTTAATAGCTTTTTAAATTTTTTATATTTCAAGTGAGGAATAGATTTCATTTAAAATATTTTGAACAATTATGTAGATTTGGGATACAAACGTGTAACATGCTAAGAACCTAAGAACGGTGTTCCCGTGCGAATGTGTTATCCAATTGAGTTAGCTCTCGAGCTATTTTAAAACCATATTCTTTATATTTAGTTAAAATGTAGTTATCAATTATCATATAGCATCCTTTTTCTTTATTCCATTCTATTAATTCCTTTTATAGGTCAAATCAATCAATCTCACCAAAGTTAATTTAGAATTTAACAATAAATGTATTTAAAAACTTTTATTAAAAAAAAAAATCATAAACAAACAAATAGAATTACGTGGGGTTGCTTTGGCTGACGGCACGTGGTTCATTAAAGAAGTGTTTATGACGTGTCCGTTTCTGATTGGTCACAGTCCACTGACTTTTGTCGGTCCCGGTCAGGTTAGCTTTCCTCATTTAAGATGGAATTCATTTGCATTTCTCCTATTTTTGTTATTTTTGTTATTTTGTTGTTTTTATTAATAGAGAAATTTAATTTATAAGGAAAAAAAAAAGTAAATAAATTTTGTTTGATGGGTTGGTATTTATTTAGATATTGGGACGTGCTTTGGGGGGAAAAACGGGCAGGGGGAGATCTGGATGGGACATTGGGATCACAACCGTACACGTGTCGTCATCTAACAAGCTCTTCTCATACCTCAAAATACCCACGGCACTCTCTGTAATCGAATGCCATCGCGATGAGGTTTGTATCAGGTTAAAGTATTATTATTATTTTTTTTTATTTTAATTCATGTAATTTAAATATCTAAATTTAGTGTTTATAGTTTCAAAAAAAAACTTAAATAGATTTCTTTTCGTCTTAAATTTTACTCTGAGTTTTAATTAACCAATTTCGATAAAAAGAAAAAAAGATTTATTGAAAGTTAATGGTTACTCATGTATTTGTATTTGTAAGTTGATATGTTCTAATTTGGTCTTGAAAAAATGATATAGATCTACGAACTTCCGACCAAGGCGGAAGTGATTGGGCGGTCAGATAAGTATGGCATAGAAATGTTCAAATATGGAGACCATATCCTAGGCATTCAAGGTCATCCCGAGTACACTAAAGACATTCTCCTACATCTAATTGACCGTCTTGTCTTACGAAAACTCATCACGGTAAGTTTATTACGAAGAAATTTCAATATTGGGTCATACTATTTGTAATTTTTCAAATCATTAAACGATGACATAGGCCTTAACTAGTTGAGAGCTGTGCTTAGTTTGACCAAGATATCATGAATACGGTATTTCATATTTGAAATTCCGAAGTTGATGTAGTTTGCTGAATGTTGTATTTTGGGCTTAGGATGAGTTTGGTGAGGAGATGAGGAGCAATTTGGAAGAAGGTGAGGCAGATAGGGAAGCATGGAAGAGGCTTTGCATCAACTTTCTCAAGGGTGGGTTGTGATTTTAGAGAAACAAAAATGGAAGTTGTGGAGCATCGGACTAGATTTAGAGGTTCACTTATTCTTCCCAACACAATGTGTGTATGCTAATCATATGAGCTATGTAAACCTAGATTTTAGGAGCCAATTCCTCCTCTATTAAACACTTATATGAGTAATAATTATCTAATATAAGGTTAAGAAGCCTTCAACCTATCTTTCGTATCTTACCATTTGTTTATTTTCGACAAATTGATACCATCTATTTGTTATTAACTAATGACTATTTCAACCGATATGAGGAAAAGTGAAGTCATGATAGTGTCATACCATTATAGAGATATGTAGCAAGTTGTTGATTTTAACGAGTGGTATCAAGGTCATGTCCTAAATTTAGCTATGTCTATAGATGCAATGTTGAGTGAAGAACAAAGTGGTAAACTTTGATGACATAATCATATAACTCCGAGACTAAGATGGAGGGATCTATAAACAAGAAGAGATAGCTTAAGATAAAAGCATGTTCCAATTGATGTTAGAAATGTGAACTTTGAGAGGGAACTATGTGATCTCTTGTTTGAGGGGATCAACTGGCGAATAATGACTAGGAAAAAGGAATATTGAGCATGTATAGGTAAAAATAATTATATTTATAGTCCGAGTCAAATAGTAATAATCCAAACTATCTATTTTTACGCACTGTCTTCAAAATTCAAGAACTCATATGGATATGTAAAATATAGGGAACATAAATTCACGATGTGATGAAATTTCGATCAAGGAACAAAGAGTAAAAGCTGTTCTTGATCAAAGAGTAAAAGCTGTTCTTGACGGTATTGGATCTAGAATGCGAGGCAACTTTAGTGCAAATTTGATAAACATGTTATTAAAATTGAAAATTGTGATAATAGAACATAGAAATTCAAGATGCATACACTGTTTTAAATGCTGCATATGGATCACTACTCAAGCCTTCGCAGCTGCAGTGGTTGCAACTTCTGCTGCTGGAGTGGCTTTGAGGACGATCTCAACATTATCATGAACTCCTTGCAGCAACAGCTCACCATCATAAGTCACTATTTTTCTCTTCTTTGCTGCTCGTAGCGTCCCGACCAGCGCTTCGAATATGTTAGCGCATCTGTCATCATTGAACAGCACCCCAAATGTTACCTGCAAAATTGAAAACCCAAAATTCATATGATGAAATGATATGGCATATGCATATGCAAATTTTGTTTCATGAGGAGTTTCGTATCCATGTCTGACATTTCAGCTGTGCAAACAACTAGTTTCAGCACTAAATATTTGATTAGAAGAAGAGAGTAATGAATGCAAAGAACTAGTTTCAGCTAATGAATGATCAGAGCAAATAATTAGTTGCATTCCAGTTCTAAATAGGTGATTACAACAAGATAATAATGAATGATCAGAACCAAGAACTAGTTGCATTTCTGTTCTAAATATGTGATTAGAACAAGACAATAATGAATGATTAGAACGAAGAACTAGTTGCATTTCAGTTCTAAATATTTGATTAGAACAAGACATTAATGAATGATCAGAACAAAGAACTAGTTGCATTTCAGTTCTAAATATTTGATTAGAACAAGACAATAATGAATGATCAGAATCAAGAACTAGTTACATTTCAGTTCTAAATATTTGATTAGAACAAGACAGTAATGAATGATCAGAACAAAGAACTAGTTGCATTTCAGTTCTAAAAACGATTGAATCATTATCTGGATCATAAGATTTAGGGTTTCAAACTTTCTATCCAATGAAGAGAGGCAGATTCACAAGTTAAAAGACATCCAAATGCAAGGCAAGCTGGCTTTCAAATGGTTCAATGAATCTAGTAACACAACACGATTCAATCATTTCAATTTAGTTCAGATTTTTCGCCATAACCAATCAGAACCAACAATGGCAAAACATCAAACAGGTAATAGGCAGGCAGATCTCGTCCTGAAACTACAAGAAAAATAATCGAAGAACTCAATTTCAAATTCTAGATCCAACTCAGAACCGCCCTATTTCCAAGCCTAACTGGTAAAAATCTCAGCATCTGAGAAAGATCGACATCGAACAAGAACAGTTGACCTGGAAAACGGGAAAAGATCCCCAAAAAGAAGAGAGAAGAATGGAATCGTGTTTATACATGTAAAAATCGTAGATACCTTGTAAGAACCATCATCTTGGACCTTACCAAGCCTTTGAATTTCCTCCTTGAGTCGCTCAACTTCCTCATCGACATTCATGGCTTCAGATCTTTCACTGTGCTCTCGATTCCTCTTCAACAACAATTCACGACTTCAGAGAAAATAAAATGGCATAAAAAGGGAAGAGACAGGGGAGGGACCCTTCAATGGCTGGCAATTGGCATGGATTATAACAATTATCATCCCAAGATATTTTGAAAGGAAACAAACAAATGGTATTTTTTTTAAATATTTATTATTTAGGTCTTAATTAATTGAATTATTATCGTGTTAAAATTAATTTTAGAGTTAATCTGATAATTATTGTTTTGACACGTGGCGGAGCAGGTTCCGTTAACGCTGTGAATTCTTGGGGAAAGTTTGTCGATTCAATCATCTTGTCCAATCAGTAAGCTGAACCGTACGAGGGAAATTCAGGGAAACTCAGAAAATGGAGAGAGGCGGTGAGGGAGCGGCGGCGGGGACGACGGCAGCGGCGACGGCGGCATCGTCTTCTCAGACCATCAGACCTGGTAGGAGGGTGGATCCTTTGCTTGTAACTTGCAGGTTTTTCAGTGTTGTAACAGCTCTCACTGCCATTCTCTGCATTGTTTCCAACGTTATCGCTGCGATTCGGTCATTTAAGAACAAATCCGATGTACTCACTCTGTTGCTTCTTCGTTAAGTAATTTTTTCAATTGAAAGCGGGATCATGTGTTTGTGTAACTTTTTGGCAGATATTCGATGGTATATTTCGGTGTTATGCAGTTGTGATCGCGTTCTTCGTGGTACTTGCTGAGACGGAATGGGAGTTTATTCTCAAGAACTGGAAGGTTTTGCTTCCGAACCCTAAATTCTTAGTTTCTGAAGTGATTTTACTCCCGACTCTATTTGTTTTCCACTTCAATCTTCCCATTAAATCTTAAAAATGATCAGAAATGAAGGGATATATGGTTTCTTTATGCTTTTCTAGGCAATAATTGATCATTGAAGCTTGAAATCTGCCCCCTCCATACATACAGTTATCTGGCTCCATGTCAAAACTGGTCTTTGTTTGCTGCTATGGTGGTATTTTAATGGTGTCTCAAGTTTTTATTAGTCTGGTGGTCCATTTAGTGTCTAGGAGAGGACTTTTTGTATTGAAGAAAAGGGAAAGTTATGATGGCCTTTTCATTTTCTACATTAATTTGTTCCTATCAACACAACTAAGCATTTCTTTTACACAAATTTATCCTGAAGGTGTGTGTGCAGCAGTCAGTTGGGGTCGGCTTTCGACTGAAACTGACCACGTTGGTTTCCATATATTGGAAAATGACGGGTTTTTCATGTTTGATTGCATCAACCAACCGACCAGTTGATATGTGTGTATGTGTGTTTGTGTATTTGGGATTGTTTGGGCAGAGGGGACGCTGTTGGATACAGGAGATGGATAGCAAAGAACAAAGCCATGAGGGAGACGAGTGAAATGATTGAGGAGGCAAGAATGGGATGACGACTGAGGGAGACGAGAGCTATGGCAGAGAGAGAGTGAGGGAGTGGCAAGGGAGGGAGAGAGAGAGAGAGAATCAAGGGGGAGCGGGGGTGTGCGGTGTGTCACAATTACACTTTCTTGAAACTTTGCAGAGCATGCCGAGACACGGTGCATGGAGAAGCAGCTTGACTGATAGGGAGAGGAGAGTATCAATTGGTTGGTCAGTTTGAGAATTATTGGGCTCGCCTACTAACCGACCTTGCAAAACCGACCCAGACTCACACACACTTAAGCTGACTGATCAAAGTTGGTTCAAACGGTTTCGATCGGTCAGCTTAATTTTTCTGTCTATGTTGCTCACCTACGGCAAAATTTCTTTATTTTATTTGATACATATATTCATGATAAATGTTTCACTCCCTTCCATTCTCTGGGATGTCATACTGCTAGCAAGTATCAAACATTACTTTTTGGCATAGAAACTCCTATTGAAGGAATTATCAAGTGGAATTATATATTCGTTCATAGCAGTTCATTCCCTTCTTAAATTTTTTTGGGATGTCACTGAAACTGCAGTCTGCTATGAAGTACTAAAGTTCGCTATATTCCTTGAAGCTCAGAGATGCATATGATGTCTAATTAGGACTTGCCTGCTGCATCATTTAATTCAATTGGGTTTGTGCATTTCAGGTATTGGAATATTGGGCTGGCCGGGGCATGTTGCAAATCTTGTAAGCTTTTATTTTGATTAGCATTTGAAACTTTTTCCTTTTTATTTTTCTGACTTGTTCCTATGCTCTATTTGAGAATCTTGCATGCACTCGGTCTATTTTGTTACTGAATTGTAAGCCTACGATGAAAAATATACCTATACATGCAACATCAGTTGTTGGTTAGTTGCCATTTTGTTAGTTCAATGGACGGATGACCATTTCCTAGGATGTTAGACTGAGACTTCTGAAATTTACTCCAATAGGAGATTTTGTCGTGCAGTAGAGATATGTACTTACCATGATTATAAATATACAACTGTCCAAGCCCGCCGCTAGCAATATTGTCTTCTTTGAGCGATTAGAAATGGTATCAGAGTCAAACACTAGACGATGTGCCAGCGAGGAGGCTGAGCCCTGAAGGGGGTGGACACGAGGCGGTGTGCCAGCAAGGGTACTAGGCCCCGAAGATGGGTGGATTAGGGGGTCCCATATCAATTAAAGAAGGGAACAAGTGTCAGTGAGGACGCTGGGTCCCGAAGGGGGATGGACTGTGAGATCCCATATCGGTTGGAGAGGGGAACAAAGCATTCTTTATAAGGGTGGAGAAAACTCTCTCCAACAGACGTGTTTTAAAACCTTGAAGGGAAGCTCAAAAGGGAAAACTCAAAAAAGACAATATCTACTAGTGGTGGGCTTGGACTGTTACAGAAAATCTCAACTTGATCAAATAAATTCCACATGAGATCCATTAAATGCATGGATTTGTTGTATCATGAATATTCAATTTGTTTTAAGTTGTAGTTTTTTTTTTTTTTTTTTGCAGTGTTGCAGTAATGACAAGAGCTTTCCCGGCGTATTCTGTCGAGCAGAGAGAGTTTATTCTTCTTCAAGAGGCTGCAAGTTATCTCCTCCTTGCCTGCGGTGCAGTCTATGTTGTATCGGTGAGCCTTGTGAACAACACCTTGTTTCCTAATTTAATCCTAAGGCTTGGAAAAGATGTTTTATATGTTTCTGCTCTTTGCTTGTTGCGTGATCTGTGAAGTTTTGGTAACTCCGAAGGAAAAGCAATATTTTTGATGGTTAAATGGAGATTTACATATTTTCCTTTCTTTGGTATGTTCTATATTTTTTCTGGTTGAGCCAACAGCAAGAGAACACAACTTTTACACTCGTGTTTCACTTAGTTTCAACAAAAAAAAACTTATGTTACCTGTTCATGCACTTGCCCACTAGAAAGTTAGCAAAATAAAAAGCGCATAGCCAAAAAAGGAAACTTTATTCGTATTTGTGCGATAAAGTTTTTATAGATAATACTTGGTTGGAGAAGAACATTAGTTACATCGAGAAACAGAGAGTGTGCTTTATGCAACAAAGTCAAGAAATCAGACACTTGAAAGTTGACATTGCTTGCATCAGTGTATTCTGTATTTCTTTAGAGGTTTATAAGATCCCACATCGGTTATAGAGAGGAACGAAACATTCTTTATAAGGGTGTGGAAACTTCTTCTAGCAGACACTACGTTTTAAAAAACTTGAGGGGAAGCCCCAAAGGAAAAGCTCAAAGAGGACAATATTTGCTAGTGGTGGGCTTGGGCGGTTACAAATGGTATCATAGCCAGACACTGGACGGTGTGCCAGCGAGAACGCTGGGCCCCAAAGGGGGATGGATTGAGAGATCCCCTTGGTTGGAGAGAGGAACGAAACATTTTTTATAAGGGTGTGGAAACCTCTCCCTAGCAAACACATTTTAAAAACCTTGAGAGAAAGCCCAAGGAGAACAACATCTGTTAGCGGTGGACTTAGGCGGTTACATTTCATTTTTTGGTTCTCTTTCTCATTGTCTTGTCCCAAAATCTCAATATCCAAGATACTTTCTGTAATTGTGCCTTTCTTCATCCTTAGTATGTCTTTGACTTCACTGAATTTTAGTTTCAGTATGTCTTAGACTAATTATGGGAGGTGCAAGTTGATTCGTGAACCTTCTGTGCACCAAGATGCTAAGTCACATGTGTGTGCGCTATGCTATCAAACATCAGTTAACTAAATTATCATCCCTATGCAAGTATGCATACAGTGTATGAAATATGTGAATACATGCTTGTTTTCTTGGATGACACTAAGTGGAATAATGCATCTATTTGAAATATTCTGTCATGAATCAATTGATTCTAGTTTTTCCTATGAATCTCAAGGGAATTCTATGCATTGGGTTTCTCAAACGTGCTCGTGAAGAGAAGGAGACTTCAAAGGACAGGGTCGTCAAAGATCTTCAGGTAACCATTATTTTATCGGATAGTTCCATAACTCAGTGGGGAGTATGGAGGGATACTAACACTGTCTTGCCATTTTTGTAATGAAATACATTAAGACATATTAGTAAACCATTTGTTTACATAATTTGATCTTAAGGAAGCATAATTTGATCTTAAGGAAGCCATGAATGTGTTGCAGGAGTTGGAAAGACAAAAGCAAGAACTTGAACAGTTGCTCATTTCAGACTCTGTGTGAAACAATTTAAAGACATCCCCATGCATCAGAATATAACTGCACCCACCCGATTCTCATTTCGTCTCCGGGACTGTACGAGCATTTGTGTTGCTTCCCCTTCATAGAGATCTAATCATGTAAATTGTTTCTAACTTGACAATTTGTCCCTGCAGTTATCATGTATTCTGACTGTCTTGACAATTGTCTCGCTGTATTATGAAAAGAATCTGTTTATTGAGACCAAAAAAATGGTGTTTTGCTCTCTAAATTGATGCTGTGACTTCAGTGATTTAGAACCACAGTCTCTGTGACATCTTGATGATTGAGATATCACATATGTGAGATCTCACATTGGTTGGAGAGGAGAATGAAACATTATTTATAAGAGCGTGGAAACCTCTCCCTAATAGACTCGTTTTAAGAGCTTTGAGGGGAAGCTCAAAAGGAAAACCCAAAAAAAAAAAGCAATATCTACTAGCGGTAGACTTGGGCCTTTACAGTTGGTATCAGAGCTAGACACAAGGCGATGTGCCGGCAAGAAGGTTGAGCCCCGAAAGGGGGGTGAATTGTGAGATCTTATATCGGTTAGAGAGGAGAACAAAGTATTATTTATAAAGATGGGGAAACCTCTCCCTAATAGACACGTTTTAAAGCCTGGAGAAAAAACTCAAAAAGGAAAAACCCATGTAATGCATGTGCTTCCAGATGCTACAAAAGCCAGCAGGCAAGCAGGTTCGTTTACTTTGTCTGAAAAGTGTCATTTTCCTTATAAAACTCCCTTTCAAAGTTTCATCAACTGTTGATCAATTGGTATGCAGAAACAAATATTCATGTATGTAACTCATTTCTGCTTTGAAAACATGATATGATATTGAATGAATTGGCCTTTTCACATCCTTATTTTCTGTATGCAAATAGGAGTGGCTTTGGCAGTCCAGTGATTAGTAAAAGCTCCATTAGAGAAGGCTGAGCTTGCATTGCCTAGCTGCTGCAGAGAATCGCATACTTTGAGCCTTCAAAGACTGCATATAGAGGCAAACATATATTAATTGTCATCTCTTTGTACACACAGATCTTTTTTCTCTGCAAGAAACTCACTCACTTTGTTTGAATGGTTATAGTCCTTTTGAAAGTTGTTTAGCTACCTTTCTAGAACATTTTGAACTGTTATTTGGTATAGTTATTTCTCGAATATCCCACAATCTTTCAAATCATTTTTACACACGAGTAAAGGACAGGTACATGAATGAATCGAGATCATATTCAAATGAGAGCGATCTTGAGGATGTGATGGTTAAAACAGACTTCCATAAGAACTCTAAAATTAAACTTGCTTTCACTGGAGCAATTCTGTATTGAGTGACATCTTAGAAACTTTTCTATAATAAAATGACTCGTGTTGGTCTAAAAAACATGTGAATGAGAACAAAACATACTAAAATGACCCATGTCGGTCTAAAAAACATGTGAATGAGGACAAAACATACTAAAATGACCCATGTTGGTCTAAAAAGCATGTTAATGACGACAAAACATACTAAAATGACATATGCTGGTCTGTGAAGATAGTCTTCATTCTAAAGAGATCTTTAAGTCACCATTTCTAAAGGAATGTTCGAACCGAGTCGTACCAATGAACCTATCTCAAGGCTTATTTGAAACGTCTTATTTTCATGAGCCATTCTTAAGCACTTAAACAATCATTTCAAATCGATAAAGTCTTTTAATCTCCAAAAAAACAAAAAAAGGGATTCAAATGCCTTTTATGTAGTGCATGCAAGAAAACTACTAACCCCAATTTGAGAGAAATATCATCACAATCTTGAGAACTAGGGTTTGGTGAGGAGCTGCTATTGCTAGTGATTGACTTTGAGCCCAAGGAGCTCCCACCAACACCCACTGCTTGCTGTTCTTGCTGATCTCTATTCAAAGCTCTCACTTGATTCCTCAGTCTCTGATTCTCTTTCATCAGCAAAGCTTCCTGCAATCAATATTCATGTATTATATGAAGCGGGTTCGCATTATTATCGTTCGTGCTCGAGAATATTTAAGACCCTTTTCGATGATCCATTTTGTTCTTGAAACTCATGTAAACACTTGAATTCTTAGCCAAATTCGAACAAGTTTTTAAAAGCATAAAAATATTCGTAAGAATAGCCGTTGTGTTACGTAGAAGTAGTGATTATAAGCGTAATTTTCAAAAATCGATTATCGACCTTCTCCTTCACAGCATCGATCTCTTTTAGAAACTTTTCATCCTGCAAGAACAACACACAAAATCTCCGACTTATAACATAATTTGATGATCATAAGGTTAACTACCGAATAAAACTTGGTATGAATTACGAACCTTTGTCTCTAAGACACGATTCAAACCAATCTCGAGCAATTTCTCGAGCTTCTTTAATTCTTCTATTCCCAGTTCTTGAAGTTCTTCTCCCTTCATATGCCTTGTTCATAGTTTTAACACAAAATCAGACTCTTTTTTCCCTATAATTTATAAAGATTTTAGTAATGTTACCTAAGTTCTTTGGTTTTGGCTGCAAATTCCTCTCTCAAATTAGCACACACACTCTTTTCCATCTGCTAAATAAACCCTAAAAACGATTAACCAAAGCAACAACCGCCTTACGGTGCCAACCTAAGCATATGGGTATGACTATATATATATCATCGATCAAAAGGTCGGAATTTCGAATTTGAACTCACCTGATATTGAGGTTGGCAAAAGTTATTCACCTCTGGTAGCTTATTATGTCTTCCAAGTAACTCGTGCATGCTTCATGCAATAAAAAACATTTTTCGAGAATATGATAAAACTATATAATATAACTCAACGATAATTGATACATACTCTTTTTCTAAGGTCGGAATTCAAATTTGTAAGGCTACCGCTAGTAGATATTGTCCATTTTAGTCCTTGGCCTCATTGTTTTAAAATGTTTTTGCTAGAGAGAGATTTCTGTTAATCTAAAAAAGATTTTATCCCTTTTAAAGGGCGTTAGTGGACGTTTTTCATTCTTGACTCGGTCCAACGTATCGTTTCAAAAGTCAAAGTCCACCTAACCGGTTACCTTTGTAAACACGCTAAAAATATAAAAGAATTAGTCTTTTTAAAAATTTTCATTTTTACCTTTGAACTTTGAAATTATTTTAAAAAATATTCTTCGAGAATTCGATTAAATAAGATAAAAAAGGATAGGACAACGACGGTGTAAGAATTAAGGTTATTCATGACATCAATCACTTAAGATCCATATTAGTTGGAGAGCGAAATAAAACATTACTTATAAGAATGTGACAACCTCTTCTTAGTAGATTCGTTTTAAAAACGCGAGGCTGATAACGATACATATCGAGATAAAACAGACAATATCTACTAGCAGTGAGCTTGAGCCGATACAATTTTGATTATATAAATAATTTTCGGTACAATTTCAAAAGATATTTTTTTTTTCTTTACATAGAAACTTTTGATATTTACAAATTAGTACAGACAAACCCCATAATTAGAGGGAGAGAAAACCAAACATTATGAGAGAGAGATTCTAGGACAAGTTGCAAACAATTTCATGTTTTTTTGGAACAAAATTTAAGACATTTAACATGTCACTTATGATGTCATGGGTTTGCAGGTCATTTTAAAATACCATTTTTTTCCCATATAAACTATAAAAACAATATGAATTTAAACATTATTTCCTTCATAAAATAAAAAAAATAAAGAATTATATTGAAAAAAAATGTAATTAAATTCATTTTACTAATAAATAAATGTTTTTTACAATAATTCAAACCATAAAAATCACATCTTTAACTAAAAAAACATGTTTTTTTAGACAAAAACACCCACAATTTCAACAAAAAAAAAAGCCTAAAAACCCAATCTTTATATCAAATTCCTTATTAATTTAATTCAATAATCCCTAAATCCAAGCCAAAAACAAGAACAAATTCATTAAAATAAAATAAATAAATAAAAAACAGTAAATTTTTAGAGAGAGAAAGAGAAAATTACCTTGAGCTAGAATAATCAAAGAGCTTCCCAGAAGCAGAAAAAACAATGAGAGCAATATCAGCATCACAGAGAGTAGCAAGTTCATGAGCTTTCTTGAACAGCCCTCTTCTCCTCTTTGAAAACGTCACTTGCCTAGCTGCTATATTATCGATTTTTTTAATCTGAATTTTTTGTCTCGTCATATTTCAACTCGACCCAGATCCAAATTTTCTGTAATTTGCATGAAAAACGATGAATTTACGAACCGATAAACCGTATAAATTTGCTCGATCTACGAAAATAAACAAACCCTAATCGTCAGAACAACGATCGGTTCAATTAAGAACACGAAAACAGAGATTCATAGCAAAAAAGAGGTGAATTTCTTACAGATTTGGTGGTGAGCTGCAAATTATGAAGCTTGATGAACAGGTACCATGGATTTTTAGAGAGAGAAAAAGGGGAAAAAGGGTTTCCTTTTTGGGACAGATGAAAGGGAATGGAATGGTTTATGAGCAAATTTGTTAGTGGGTGATGTACCTAAAAGAGGTAAAAGAAAAAGAATTTGATTTTGAATTAATGGATTAAATTTGTTTTTAATTAGCTTTTTTTTTGGGGAAAATAATAATAATAATAATAAATATTATCTGTTCGTACAAGTAAGCCATACTGACAGGCTTATCACTGACAAAATTTATGACAATTTTGTACCCTCGTACCCAATCACATCCTTCTTTGCCATTGGATTTGTTTTTTTTTTTTTTTTTTTTTTTTTTTTTTTTAAATTTGAATGGTGATTTAGGGTTGCGTGGGGTGTACGGCTTAGATAATTTTCGGAGTATTTTCAAGGTTGTTTGTGTGTGTTTTTAGGGTATTTTTTCGGTGGTTTGTACGGTTAGAATTATGGAGTTTGATAAGTAAGATCTAAGTAAAACCGACCTAGTTATGTGTAATAGTTCAAGCTCATCATTAGTAGATATTATATGTTTTGATTCGTTATGTATTGTCGTCGATCTCACGATTTTAAAATGTGTCTAATAGGAAGAAGTTTTCACACTCTTATAAGAAATGCTTCATTCTCTCTCCAACTAACGTGAGATCTCACAGTATGCATCGCGTGGGAGCGTTTGTCTCATACCAGCTTGTCGGGTATTATCTCTCTATCAAAACTTTTTTAGCTTTGTGCGATCGGGGTACAAGTTCAAATTTTGATTGTTAAAATGAGATAATACTCGATAAATTTTAATGATTTTTTTTCCTTTGAAGAAGATGATAATCGATTCAAACCCTAAATGGTATCGTTTCTTCATTTTTCCTTCACGTTAAGGATTTGACATTTTTTGACGGAGTTTTATCGATATATATATATATATATATATATATATATATATATATATATATATATATATATTTTTAAGATAAATTTTGTGAACCATGATTTTCAGAGGTAGGGCTAACATGTCATAAAAGGATATTAAAGAATTGAAAAGACATACTTTGCTACTTGTAAATTTCCCATTGTCCTCAACATCACTTACAAATACTAAATATATATATATATATATATATATATATATATATATATATATATATATATAT